>NC_044032.1:321025148-321325148 GCF_901765095.1 Microcaecilia unicolor | reverse complement strand
AGGTTCGCCCTTTCCCTTCCTTTCCCACCATCTTCTGCCTCCGGAGTGCCTCTGTAGCTGTTTGCCTCCAACTTTCCTCACAGCGTAAAAAAACAAAACAAAAAACACGCTTTTCAGCACTGCTATTTCTGAGGCTTTTCATGACTGTGCAGCGTGACCGCAGCTCGTAGATTCGGTCCTTTGAGGTAAGAGTGGTACTCAGCTCCTCCGGGGAGGGCCTGCGGACGGCGTTCCAATTGGGGTGATTTTGATGCGAAGCCGCCATTTTGAATTTTATTCCACCGTTTTTTGGTGATGGCTGCTGAGGGAGTTGAGCGCTGTTCCCGTTGTGGCAAGCGCAGATCAGCAGCGGGGGCTCTGTAAAACGTGCTGTTTAGATGGTAGAGCCAGTACGAGTATGGCGAGCGATGATCCTTTCCGCTCGATGGAGCTGGCAGCGGGCGCCATCTTAGAAGCGCCGCATGGCTCGACCCCCGTGGTTGCGGAAGAGTCTTGAGAGCAGAGAGGCGCCTCGTGCCGAGGCTACCAGAGGAGCTCCATTCCCCATGGCTCCTAATTCGGAGACAGGAGGTCAGGGTGAGTTTTTCTCCCCTGAGTTTGTGCTTATTTTACATAAAGCCTTCATGCTGAAAAGAGCTCTGCCGCAGGTGTCTGACACTGCGTTGCTACCTTGTTCCCCTCCGACTGATGGCCCGGGACTGATGCCAGACATGGATGCCTCTGAGCGTTGGATGCACACTAAGCATAGACGGGTAAATTCCCTGTTGGAGAGTGGCGCTCCCCCCTTTTCCTCCCCATGGTCGGGCTGTGGGGACTCTGAGGGGTCTTTTGCTTCGTGGTCTGAAGAGCCAGAGGAAGGAGCCGGTTTGCGACTGGATCTGGATGATCCCACTGCGGTTTGGATTTTCCACCGCGATGAGCTGCCAGCACTTATCTCTGATGCCTTACAGGCCCGCTCTATTGATGACCCTGTTCAAGGTGAGGCCTCCTCTGGCAATCAGAGGATGGCAAGTACTAAGAAGCCTGCTCGTGCCTTTCCTTTGCATGACTCCATCCAAGAGCTTATTTCTGCTCAATGGGCTGATCCTGAGGGGCCCTTGAAAGTGGCTAAGGCGATGTGGCATTTTTGCCCTCTGAGTGAGGAGCACTTGGCCCGTTTTGGGATGCCTAAAGTGGATGCCTTAGTCACAGCAGTGACAAAAAAGGCCACCCTCCCAGTAGAGGGAGGGGTCGCCCTGAAGGACATTCAGGACCGGTGACTGGAATCGGCGCTAAAACGGTCCTTTGAGATTTCGGGCCTAGCCTTAAGGGTGCCTGTTTGTAGTTCTTATGTTGCTCGAGCCTGCCTCTCTTGGTTACAACAGGCAGTGGAACAGCCCGTGGATGGTGCGGAGTCCCTCGCTGAGGTTGCACCGCACATGGAGTCGGCCTTGTCATTTTTAGCTGACGCCCTCTATGATCTGGTCAGAGCTTCGACTAAACGGATGTCTGTGGCGGTGTCCGCCCGCTGCCTTCTATGGCTACGGCATTGGGTGGCTGACATGGCCTCTAAGGAAAGGCTGGTGAAGTTGCCCTTTCGGGGCCTTCTGTTATTTGGTGAGGAGTTGGAGAAGATTGTTAAAGACCTGGGGGATGCTAAACCCCGGAGGTTACCTGAGGATAGGCCGCGGCCTTCTTCCAAGGGTCGTGGTTCCCTCCTCCTCCAGACCTCGCTTCCGTAAAGCTAGAAGGTATCGCCCGGGGCGCTCTGCTGGGTTTACTCAACGTGCTCGCTTTCAGTAGAGGAACTCCTTTCGCTTGGACAAACGCTCCGCAGCGGCCGGCTCAAGGCCAGGAGTTTAGGGCCATCCACCACCATGATGGGACGTCTGTCCACTCCTCCTTTACAGCTGTAGGAGGACGCCTTTCCTTCTTTCTCGAGGAGTGGACCAAGATTACCTCAGATCAGTGGGTCCTGGACCTGATCAGAGAAGGTTATCGTTGGAATTTGGTGCCCTGGTGAGAGACGTGTTTGTGGAGTCCCGATTCGGTACTGTTGTCAAACGGGCGGCGGTAGAGGAGACTGGCCCGGGATTGCCGTCAGGCGTATTTTTCCCCAGACAGTTGGCTGCAAGACAAGCGCAGAAGGGTAAATTTTCTTTCAGACAGTGGCGCACCCCCCCCATGGTCGGGCTGTGGGGATTCTGAGGGATCTGGCAGGCCTTCATGGTCCGAAGAGCCAGAGGAAGGTGTAGGATTGCCACTGGATCCAGATGATCCCACTGCGATTAGGATTTTCCACCGCGAGGAGCTGCCAGCGTTTATTTCTGATGCATTACAGGCCCTCTCTATTGAAGATCCTGTGATGGGCGAAGCCTCCTCTGGTTATCCGAGGATAGCTAGTACTAAGAAGCCTGCTTGAGCCTTTCCTTTGCATGACTCCATCCAAGAGCTTATTTCGGCTCACTGGGCTGACCCTGAGGGGCCTTTGAAAGTTGCCAGGGCAATGGGGCACTTGTATCCTGTCAATGAGGAGCACTTGGTACGCTTGGACGTGCCTAAAGTGGAAAGACTACCCTCCCAGTGGAGGGAGGGGTCGCCTTGAAGGACATGCAGGACCGACGTCTGGAATCAGCAGTCAAACGGTCCTTTTGAGATTTCAGGCCTAGCCTTACGGGCATCTGTGTGCAGTTGTTATGCTGCTCGAGCCTGCCTCACTTGGTTGCAACAGGCAGTGGAACAGCCCGGGGATGGAGCGGAGCCCCTTGTGGAGGTGGCACCGCGGATGGAGTCCGCCTTGTCATTTTTGTCTGACGCCCTCTATGATCTGGTCAGAGCTTCGGCTACACAGATGGCTGTGGCGGTGGCCGCTTGCCGCCTTCTATGGCTATGGCATTGGGCGGCTGACATGGCCTCTAAGCAAAGGTTGGTGAAGTTGCCATAAGTACATAAGTAGTGCCATACTGGGAAAGACCAAAGGTCCATCTAGCCCAGCATCCTGTCGCCGACAGTGGCCAATCCAGGTCAAGGGCACCTGGCACGCTCCCCAAACGTAAAAACATTCCAGACAAGTTATACCTAAAAATGCGGAATTTTCCAAGTCCATTTAATAGCGGTCTATGGACTTGTCCTTTAGGAATCTATCTAACCCCTTTTTAAACTCCGTCAAGCTAACCGCCCGTACCACGTTCTGCGGCAACGAATTCCAGAGTCTAATTACACGTTGGGTGAAGAAAAATTTTCTCCGATTCGTTTTAAATTTACCACACTGTAGCTTCAACTCATGCCCTCTAGTCCTAGTATTTTTGGATAGCGTGAACAGTCGCTTCACATCCACCCGATCCATTCCACTCATTATTTTATACACTTCTATCATATCTTCCCTCAGCCGTCTCTTCTCCAAGCTGAAAAGCCCTAGCCTTCTCAGCCTCTCTTCATAGGAAAGTCGTCCCATCCCCACTATCATTTTCGTCGCCATTCGCTGTACCTTTTCCAATTCTACTATATCTTTTTTGAGATACGGAGACCAGTACTGAACACAATACTCCAGGTGCGGTCGCACCATGGAGCGATACAACGGCATTATAACATCCGCACACCTGGACTCCATACCCTTCCTAATAACACCCAACATTCTATTCGCTTTCCTAGCCGCAGCAGCACACTGAGCAGAAGGTTTCAGCGTATCATTGACGACGACACCCAGATCCCTTTCTTGATCCGTAACTCCTAACGCGGAACCTTGCAAGACGTAGCTATAATTCGGGTTCCTCTTACCCACATGCATCACTTTGCACTTGTCAACATTGAACTTCATCTGCCACTTGCACGCCCATTCTCCCAGTCTCGCAAGGTCCTCCTGTAATCGTTCACATTCCTCCTGCGACTTGACGACCCTGAATAATTTTGTGTCATCGGCGAATTTAATTACCTCACTAGTTATTCCCATCTCTAGGTCATTTATAAATACATTAAAAAGCAACGGACCCAGCACAGACCCCTGCGGGACCCCACTAACTACCCTCCTCCACTGAGAATACTGGCCACGCAATCCTACTCTCTGCTTCCTATCTTTCAACCAGTTCTTAATCCATAATAATACCCTACCTCCGATTCCATGACTCTGCAATTTCTTCAGGAGTCTTTCGTGCGGCACTTTGTCAAACGCCTTCTGAAAATCCAGATATACAATATCAACCAGCTCCCCATTGTCCACATGTTTGCTTACCCCCTCAAAAAAATGCATTAGATTGGTGAGGCAAGACTTCCCTTCACTAAATCCGTGCTGACTTTGTCTCATCAGTCCATGTTTTTGTATATGCTCTGCAATTTTATTCTTAATAGCCTCCACCATCTTGCCCGGCACCGACGTCAGACTCACCGGTCTATAATTTCCCGGATCTCCTCTGGAACCCTTCTTAAAAATCGGAGTAACATTGGCTACCCTCCAGTCTTCCGGTACTACACTCGATTTTAGGGACAGATTGCATATTTCTAACAGTAGCTCCGCAAGTTCATTTTTTAGTTCTATTAATACTCTGGGATGAATACCATCAGGTCCCGGTGATTTACTACTCTTCAGCTTGCTGAACTGACCCATTACATTCTCCAAGGTTACAGAGAATTTGTTTAGTTTCTCCGACTCCCCCGCTTCAAATATTCTTTCCGGCACCGGTGTCCCCCCCAAATCCTCCTCGGTGAAGACCGAAGCAAAGAATTCATTTAATTTCTCCGCTACGGCTTTGTCCTCCTTGATCGCCCCTTTAACACCATTTTCGTCCAGCGGCCCAACCGACTCTTTGGCCGGTTTCCTGCTTTTAATGTATCTAAAAAAATTTTTACTATGTATTTTTGCTTCCAACGCTAATTTCTTCTCAAAGTCCTTTTTTGCCCTCCTTATCTCCGCTTTGCATTTGGCTTGGCATTCCTTATGATCTATCCTGTTACTTTCAGTTGGTTCTCTTCTCCACTTTCTGAAGGATTGTTTTTTGGCTCTAATGATTTCCTTTATCTTACTGTTTAGCCACGCCGGCTGACGTTTAGTCTTTTTTCCCTTTTTTCTAATACGTGGAATATATTTGTCCTGAACCTCCAGGATGGTGTTTTTAAACAGCATCCACGCCTGATGCAAGTTTTTTACTCTGCGAGCTGCTCCTTTCAGTCTTTTTTTCACCATTTTTCTCATTTTGTCGTAATCACCTTTTCTATAGTTAAACGCTAGCGTACTTGATTTCCTAGTTTCACTTCCTTCAATGCCAATATCAAAACCGATCATATTATGATCACTGTTATCAAGCGGCCCTCGTATCGTTACCCCCTGCACTAGATCATGAGCACCACTAAGGACTAAGTCTAGTATTTTTCCTTCTCTTGTACTTTTTTTGCACATATAGTGGACATGTCCCAGTGTGGTGCCTTTTTGGCAAGATGTTTATGAAAACATTAAAATTGGGTCTTCTTTGGTGTGTAACCCATTGGTTTGTCTCGTGGATTTATAATGGGGGAGGAGCATAGATGGTTGCGCTTGGGGCTGGCAGCAGCTAAGTGCCTCATAGTACAATATTGGAAGAGGGCAGTCCCACCGACATTGGGGGATTGGAAAGGTAAATTGGGTCTGTTAATACAAATGGAGCGGCTAACAGCTTTCCTTAGGGAGGGGGCATTTCGATATAAGGGAGGATGGGATCAGCTACAACAAAGACTGACAGCTATTTAGGTTGGTGGATGATTATAGGAGGGGGAGGGGAAGGGGAGTGTGAATGCTCAAAGGATTGGGAGATATTTTCAATTTGAGGAGGGGGCTAGAGTTGGCTGGGGGAGGGAATGTTGTGTATAAAGGGGTATGTGGTTTAGTTCTGGAGATACTGATTAGGGGATGATTTTGATAGCATGAGTTTTGTAGTAGTAGACATAATGGATAAGTTAGTATCAGATGTAGTGGTTAAATGTTTATGATCCTCTGCGAGGGCAAATGTGAGCAGGATGTGCTCTTTGAGAAATTGATTGTTGCAGAGATATTTGAATAAATAAAATGAAAAAATTTAAAGAGGGAAAAAAGTGTAATTACCTCACCTCACCAGTTACTCCCATCTCTAGGTCATTTATAAATATGTTAAAAAGCAGCGGTCCCAGCACAGACCTCTGGGGAACCCCACTAACTACCCTTCTCCATTGAGAATACTGACCATTTAACCCTACTCTGTTTTCTATCTTTTAACCAGTTTTTGAGGTTCAACAATTTTTTTATTAATGGTTCATTTGGACATACTTTGTGATATATAATTGTTTGAAGAACATAACATACTTATAAACATAGATCGTACTTTCTGCTATCTAAGTTTTTCCCCTCCCCCTCCCCTTTTAACCAGTTTTTAATCCACAGTAGGATACTATTTCCTCTGGAGTCTTTCATGAGGTACTTTGTCAAACGCCTTTTAAAAATCCAGGTACACAATATCAACCAACTCACCATTATCCGCGTGTTTACCCCTTCAAAGAAATGTAATAGATTGGTGAGGCAAGATTTCCCTTCACTAAATCCATATTGGATTTTTCTTAATACATGCTTTTGGATATGCTCTGTAATTTTGTTCTTTATAATAGTCTACCATTTTGCCTGGCACCGACATCAGGCTCACTGATTAAAAATTTCCCAGATCTCCTCTGGATCCTTTTTTAAAAATCGGTGTTAAAAACATTGGCTACCCTCCAAACTTCCGGTACCACGCTCAATTTTTAAAGATAAATTACATATTACTAACAATAGTTCCACAAGTTCATTTTTCAGTTCTATCAGTACTCTGGGATGAATACCATCCAGTCCAGGAGATTTGCTACTCTTCAGTTTGTCAAATTTCCCCATTACATTCTCTAGGTCTATAGAGATTTCATTCAGTTTCTCTGACTCATCAGCTTTGAATACCATCTTCCTTGGTGAAGACCGAAGCAAAGAATTCATTTAATTTCTCCGCTATGGCTTTGTCTTCTGTGATTGCTCCTTGTTACCCCTTGGTCATTTAGCGGTCCAACCGATTCTTTTGCCGGCTTCCTGCTTTTAATATACCTAAAAAATATTTTTACTATGTGTTTGCTGATCAAGCTCTTGGAGTTACAGGTGATCTGCCTAGCGCTACGAGCCTTTGAGTCCCTTCTTCGGGGACAGTCGGTCAGGGTTCTGTGTGACCATGCTGCAGCAGTAGCCTATGTCAACAGACGGGGCACCAGGAGCACCCAGCTCGTGAAAGAAGCCTCCTTCCTCTACCTTTGGGCAGAGAAGCATCTCTCCCTCCTTTTTGTGGCTCACAATGCGGGAACACTGAACGTGCAGGCGGATTTCCTCAGCCTGAACCAGCTGGATCTGGGGGAGTGGGAGCTCTCCTAGTAAGCGTTTGATAAGATCACGTCCTGTTGGGGAGTTCCAGTGATTCCTCTGATGGCATGTTACTCAAACGCCAGAGTGCCCCGCTTGTTCAGCAGGGGCAGGGAATTCGGATCCAAATGCATAGATGCACTGCTTCAGCCATGGCCGAAGGGGCTCCTTTACGTTTTTCCTCTGTGGCTCATGATAGCGCGAGTGATCAGGCGGATTGCATGGCATCAGGGGACGGTGATCCTGGTGGCTCTGGACTGGCCCAGGCGGGCCTGGTACTTGGATCTCATCAGTCTACTGGTAGACAGTCCACTGCGCTTGTTGGAGCACTTCGACCTCGTAATCATGGAAATTCATGCCCCCCTTTGGGCTTACGGTGTGGCTCTTGAATGGGCACACCTCAAATGTAAAGGTTGTCCTGAGAACGTGATTTCTACATGTTGCAGGCGCGGAAACGCTTCACGTCTGCAGCCTGTGCATGGGTATGGCGATCCTTTGTCTCTTGGTGTTCGTCAGGTATTTCGGTGGAGTCGGCTCCACTAGCGTCTATCTTAGCCTTTTTGCAGGAAGGTCTCTAAGGCTCTTTCCTTGAGCTCCCTGAAGGTGCAAGTGGCGGCTCTAGCCTCTTTTCGGGGTTGCCTGTGCAGTCGCTCCTTAGCAACACATCCAGATGTGATTTGGTTTCTTTGTAGTGTCAACCATATTAGGCCTCTGTGGGCACCAGTACTTCCTGAATGGAGCCTGATCCTGGTTTTGCGAGCAATTAAGCGTCCTCTGTTTGAACTCCTGGGTAAGGTATCCTCGAAGGTCCTTACTCGGGTGGCTATGGCCTCTGCCAGGCGAGTGTCGGAGCTCCAGGCGTTGTCATGCAGGGATCCCTTCCTCCATTTTTCGGAGGCAGGGGTTTGCATTCGCACTGTTCTTTCCATTTTGCCTAAAGTGGTGACTCGCTTTCAGGTTAACCAGGTTTTGGTGTTACTGGCCGTCTGGTTGGAAGACTACCGAAGTGAGTTCAGAGCTCTACGCTGTTTGGATGTGAGGCACGTTCTTCTCCGTTATTTAGAAGCCACAAACTCCTTCTGTCACTCAGATCATCTGTTTGTCTGTTTGAGGGTCTATGTTTGTGCAGCGCTGCGTATGCCTTGTAGCGCTATAGAAATGCTAAATAGTAGTAGTAGTAGTAGTAGTAGTAGCAATAAAGGAGGTATGGCCTCCAAGGCCATGGTGGCCCATTGGCTTCGGGAAGCGATTGTTTCAGCCTACTTGTCCATGGGGATGGCGCCTCCTCTCCAGGTGCGCATACTACGAGTGCTCAAGCTACATCCTTCGTGGAGTTTAGTCTGGTTCCATTGGAGGTTATTTGCAGAGCAGCTACTTAGGCATCTGTACATACGTTTACTAAGCATCACCGAATAGACATGGCGGCATGCCAGGACGCAGCCTTCGGGGCATTTGTTTTTGCCTTGGGGCATATCAGTCCCTCCCTACTTGAGGACTGCTTTGGTACATCCCACAAGTCTTTGGATTGATCTGGGGACGCAATGGAAGGTAAAATTTGTTCTTACCGGATTAATTTTCTTTCCGTTAGTCCCATCAGTTCAATCCAGAGGGCCCATCACTGGGATTTGTTGTTCACTATTCTGCTTTTTAGGTTATTGTTTCTTGGTTCTTTTTGGGTTCCTTTATTTGGTCTGTGGGACTTTCACTTTAAAGGGGTTCTCTTCCAGGGGCATGGGAATTTCAGGTTTCCCTGCCAAGGTATGCTGCGCTCGAGAGAGGTAGGAGAGTGTATTCTTTTTAAATGATGGATTCCTTGTTACTGCTTTGGTACCGTTCATACAGAGGTTAAGCTGGCTGCACAGGACCACATATAGCAAACCTTGAGTTCTCTCTATCTCCACCTGCTGATTGAGGGACATAACCCACAAGTCTCTGGATTGATCTGATGGGACTAATAGAAAGATCAGGTAAGAACTAATTTTACTGTACTTTCTGCGCACATTAAAATGAGTAAAAATGTCCTAGAATCAAGGAAATACAGTATTTTGGTCTTAACTAACAGTATGGGTGAGCACCACTGCTTGACTAACAAATACTGAAAGGCCTATGGCTGCACAATAACCTCTAGGGCAAATCACTTGGAACTACTTTTTTCTGTCTCCCACTGGTCAATTTAAATATAAGCAGTCATCTGGACTAAAAGAAAGGAAACTATCATGTAAGACACAATTTTTCCTTGTGGCCAGCACCGAGGCAGTAGACTGTGGCAGATGTTGGGATGTGGGATAGGGAGAAGATCAAATTCAATGCTGGCACTCCCACTTTATAGCTGTAGCAGACTCAGAGCAACATAGTGATGAGGGACGGTTCCCTTCAACTTTGGAGATGAAGGAAGTAGAGTTCTTAGCTATTGGCCCCTAAATTTACGAGTTAGCTCTTGTCTTCTGAGTTTGTCAAGCTCTGAACAAGAATACCAGAAATGGAAGTAAGTTTAAAAACTGTCCCACTTCAGGGGCGTGTCAAGATTGCGCCGTGAGCGGTTGTGTTTGAAGCGGTCTCCTGCCTTCCCTGCCGATTAAATAGATATTCCTGTTAGAATGCCGCATACAAAACGTAAAGGGACGATCCAGGGAGTTCCCCTGCCTTCCGGGACATCCACTCCGGCGAGGACAGGCTTGGAGCGCTTCTTCCCCGTGGTTTCCCGCGTTAGCGGAGTGGAGTCCTTAACGGGGGGAACCGGTGAAGCGGCTTTCCCGCTGGACATAGAAACATCTCTTTCCCTGCTATGCTCTATAACTCCTCCTTGCCCGGCAACTCTCGCTAGTCGAACGGGGTTTCCTCCAGGACCCGGAAAGGGTGATTCTGAAGAGCCCAGAGGGGAGCTCGACCGGACGGGGAGATCAGAAGTTGCAGGAGAGACGGAGGTGAATCTAAGTCGGATCTGGCTGAAGTTATTAGAAATCGAAAGAACCCTGAAACAATCTTCTGATGAGGTAAAGACATTAAATTTATCGGTGCAGGAAGTGAAGAACTCTATGGAAGTAGCTAATCAGGATTTTTCAAAGAAAATTGAGGCCTTGCAGACAGACTCTAAGCAAACGGAAGAATTCAAGGTGGCTGTGATTAAAGATAGTATTGAGATCAGAAGAAAAATAGAACAAATGGAGAACTATAATAGGAGGTTAAAACTTCGACTATTAAATTTTCCTAGAATGTTGGGAGTCTCTCCAAATGATGTTTTGCAGATTTTTGAAAGAAAATTTGAATTTTCCCCAAGAAATATTTCCTCCTTTGAATAAAATTTACTACATTTCAAATACAATGAATAAAGTAGAGGGAGAAGACTCAGTGGATTTACAAAATGTCACAGCCATTTTGGATCAATCAATTACAAACGCGATGGAAAGAGGAACGTTGATAGTGTCTTTTGTTTTCCAGCAGGACTTAAATGCAGACTTTATTTTAAATCAACCAACCGCATGTTTGCAGGCCAGAAGATCTGGCTCTATCCTGACGTGACTAAAATAACACAGGAAAAAAGGAAAAAGTTTCTGTCAATGAGGTCAAAAATTTTGGAAATGGGAGGTTCCTTCCTTCTTGCATATCCTTGTAAGTGTGTTATCAGGATAAATCAAACAAAATATATATATTATATGCCTGATCAGCTTCAGAACTTCTTAGATACTAAACAAGCTTAGAGATAAGAAGTATGGGAATAATGGTGTCACTACTTTTCTTGTTTAACGTGTGATATTGTGTAATACACTTCACTAATTCCTACCCCCCCTAACCTTTACATTGTGGTCTAAGGAAGCCAATGTTATATATAAATAATTGAACATATGTTTTTTTTCCTAAGTTTGTAAAGTTGTTACAATTATGGCTGTATTACACTTTGCAGTTGTATTTATCTGTATAAGTATATATAAAACAATAAAAATTAAATTAGAAAAAAAAAACTGTCCCACTTCAGTAGCGTTAGGTGATCTCTGTAAGTATGTGGTGTGATATGATTGTGTATCAAAGCCCTGACTACCTTATGAAGGAATAACATTGCAGGATTAAATTGGTATCCAGTGAAATGGGAAAGATAGTCCTTAGTGGTTGTGTGGGCAAAAGTACTTCTCACTACGGATGGTGTGCAAGATTTTACAAGCCATAGAAACCTGAAGAAAGGAACTTAGGAGTGGTAGACCTTGGGGCTCATTTTCAAAGCACAGACTTATACTAACCTATGAAACTTTGTAAGTCTAAGGCTTTGAAAATATACCTCTTCTTTTTTTTCTTTACTACTTTTTTTTAATAAAGTTAAGCTACTTGAATTATTTAATGTTTTTTTTTTTTTTTTTTTTTTGTTTAGTTTAAACAGATTTCACAAGCTTATGAAGTACTGTCTGACCACAAGAAGAGAGAATTGTATGATAAAGGTGGTGAACAGGCTATCAAGGAAGGTGGCATGAGTGGTGGCGGTTTTGGCTCCCCTATGGACATTTTTGATATGTTCTTTGGTGGAGGTGGAAGAATGCAGAGAGAGAGAAGAGGTAACTAGAGCAAAATGTTATTACTTTGACACTTGAGCTTTTTTTTTTTTTTTTTTCCATACACACAATCATTTCATACACACAATGATTTTAACCACATGAACTGATGGCTGTGTTAAGATCTTCAGCTGTCTACTTTCTCTGAGGACAAGCAGGATACAGAAATCCTCATGGGTGAAGTCAGTTAACAGCTCTATGCACGAATAGCTCTCCTGCTTTCAGTAAAACCTTTTTTTTAGAATGTTGTGTATCAGGCATGCATGTATCTCTGATGTGCATCACAATATTAGTTGACATTCTACATAGCTTATGTTTCAAACAATTTTATTGGTAAGCCAACAAACATACATTATTCAGTACAGGGCAAATATTTACAGGTAAACGCAAGACGAGCACCTGTTAGCAGAAAGAACAGCAACCAACAATTTGAAATAGGCTTCACCAGTTTTTATCATCCCCCCCCCCCACACCCCCTTTACGAAGCAACAATAGTCACAGACAGCCTTGGTTCTTATGGCCATCAGCAACACAGAGTAACAGTGGAATATACGACTAAATAAAACCAGGTACCAATGCTTCCCAAAGGATTAAATTATAAGGTATTCAGAAGAAGACTTCTGCCCCTTGGTGTCATGCATTGCATATGGCTATCCAAAACGTTGCTTATGCTTGAAGGAGCCACACGCTTCCCATGCAAGTAGTTGTGAATCAGATTTCACCACTTCCACTTCAGCGACAGTCCAAGATTACAGACCCATCTAGTGCTACTGCTAGTAGCTCCCGGCCTATTCAAGAGAAGAGCCACCAGAAAATAAAATGGCACGATCTGTCAAGGTTGAAATGTGCAATGGCCGAGCAAAATCAGCCAATTGCAGGACAGGCCCAGAAAAAATGTGTGTGGTTTTTTTTTTTGTTTTTGTTTTCCTGAGAGCAAACATTTTCTGCACAATTGTCCAGATTTGTGGCACTGCACTTGAGTGAAATATGCTCTAAGCAAGGTTTGAAAATAACATTTTCGGAGATTTCCATTAGTTATTAAACCAGGGATAATTGATTATCAGAAGATCCCAATTCAGCAAGATCTGGCTAAGATCCCTTTCCCATCTACCCTTAATCTCACTTATCTTTATTAGGAGTTAATTTGGTAAGAGCCTTACGAATTCCTGAGATCGCGATCTGTTCTGTATTGCCAAAAAAGTCTTGTAATTTTAGCTTCAGCTAGGAGATTTAAGAGATCGCTGTCTTAAGGAATTTACATACAGCTACAACTGGCAGTACACAAATCTATTCCCCCATCTTTCACCTATGTGCTCTTGAAGAGCTACTAGAGAAGTCATTATCACTCACAAGAACATGTTCTAACAAGGTAGTGCCAGCCCACTCCCAAGCCAAAAAGGCTGTGTGTTCCTGTCTCTCTCTCTCTGGCCCAGAATATGACTGCTGGGTTGTGCACGCAGCACTCCGAATAAGAACCCTGGCCAGCCAGCTTCAGATCCAGTATTCAGTCTCCAGCAGGTGGAAGGTGGTGAGCCGTTCAGTCTCCCTCTTTGAACTTTTTTTCTTTAATATTTCATATTTTTAGCTGTTTCTATTTGCTGGGGATTCTGCTCTGAGTTAAGCTACTATTTCTGATATTCTCCGAGGACAAGCAGGCTGCTTGTTCTCACTGATGGGTGACGTCCACGGCAGCCCCTCCAATCGGAAACTTCACTAGCAAAGTCCTTTGCTAGCCCTCGCGCGCCCGCGCGCAACGCGCATGCGCGGCCGTCTTCCCGCCCGAAACCGGCTCGAGCCGGCCAGTCTTCTTTTGTCCGCACTCGGTACGGTCGTGTTTTCGCCGTGTCGAGCCCCGGAAAGTCGACCTCGCGCGTCCAATTTGTTTGAACGTGTTTTTTTCCTTCGGGAAAGCTTTGTCCTAGTCGGGAAGTGCTCCGCAAACCCCCCGCCGGGTTTCGTGTAAATCCTCCCCGTACTTCCAGCTTTTTTTGCCCCGGTAAGTTTTCTTTCGTCGTCGGGGTAGGCCTTTTTTCGGCCTCGGTCGAGATTTTTTCTCCCTCTAAATTTGGTGCTTCGAATTTCGCCATTTCGGCTTTTGATTTCGCCGGCGTGATTTTTCCGCCCATGACATCGAAGCCTTCCAGCGGCTTCAAGAAGTGCACCCAGTGCGCCCGGGTTATCTCGCTCACTGATCGACACTCGTCGTGTCTTCAGTGTCTGGGGGCCGAGCACCGCCCTCAGAACTGCAGTCTGTGTTCCCTGCTTCAAAGGCGGACTCAGGTAGCGAGACTAGCCCAGTGGAACGTGTTGTTCTCGGGCTCTTCGTCGGCATCGGCACCGGGATCTTCGAGTGCATCGACGTCGTCAGCGTCCAGACCATCTTCCTCGGCCGCCCCTGCATCGAGTGCATCGAGGCATCGGGCCTCTGCATCGGCGCCGAGACATCGGATAGCTGCATCGACGTCGGTGGTACCAGGACCTCGTCTGCTGATGTCGTCGGACGGTGGTGCATCGGGTGGAGTGCAGGTGAGGGCTGTCCATTCCCCTGCTGGTGGCGGTGAGCCCTCGGGTGGGTCTCCGCCTACCCTGAGGGCTCCTGCGGTACAGCCCCCCCGAGATCGACCTTCTTCAGTCTCGGCCCCGAGGAAGCGACGGGTGGATTCGACGTCCTCCTCGTCGGTGCCGGGGAGCTCCGGTGACATGCTTCGGAAGAAATCGAAGAAGCATCGACACCGGTCTCCTCCCCGTGTCGGCACCGAGAGCTCTGGGTCGCCGAGGGATTCGGCACCCAGCAGGCATCGGCACCGAGAGGACCGCTCACCCTCTGTTCAGGAGGTGTCGATGCGCTCCGCTCTGGACAGCCCGGAACAGCCTCCACGCCCGGAACAGGTACTGACGTCGACGCCTGCATCGACCTCTCAGCCTTTCTCTACAGCCGCTCTAAACGAGAGCCTCCGGGCCGTTCTCCCAGAGATTCTGGGAGAGCTGTTGCGCCCTACCCCTCCGGTACCGGCGGTGCTTGCGCCACCGGTACCGTCGAGCGTGGCGCCGGCTGGCCCATCGCCCAGGTTGAGGTCCCCGACGTCGGTACCGCGTGCGGTACCGACCGCGGCCACCTCCCAGGAAGGCTCCCCGACTACGTCGGCGGAGGGAGCTTCGCCGATGCGGGCGAGGGAGTCTACCTCTCGACGCCCCCATCGTGGACAGGGTTCCACGGAGTCGAGCAGGGCGAGGTTGCAGACACAGGTCCGTGAACTTGTGTCTGACACCGAGGGTGAGGCCTCGTGGGAGGAAGAGGAAGATCCCAGATATTTCTCTGACGAGGAGTCTGGGATCTTCCGTCTGATCCCACTCCCTCTCCTGAGAGACAGCTTTCTCCTCCCGAGAGTCTGTCTTTTGCCTCCTTTGTCCGGGAGATGTCTACGGCCATCCCCTTCCCGGTGGTTGTGGAGGACGAGCCCAGGGCTGAAATGTTTGAGCTCCTGGACTATCCTTCTCCACCTAAGGAAGCGTCCACTGTTCCCTTGCACCATGTCCTGAAGAAGACATTGCTTGCGAACTGGACCAAACCATTAACTAATCCCCACATTCCCAAGAAGATCGAGTCCCAGTACCGGATCCATGGGGACCCAGAGCTGATGCGCACTCAGTTGCCTCATGACTCTGGAGTTGTGGATTTGGCCCTAAAGAAGGCTAAGAGTTCTAGGGAACATGCTTCGGCGCCCCCGGGCAAGGACGCTAGAACCTTAGACTCCTTTGGGAGGAAGGCCTACCATTCCTCTATGCTCGTGTCCAAGATCCAGTCTTACCAGCTCTACACGAGCATACACATGCGGAATAATGTGCGGCAGTTGGCGGGCTTGGTTGATGCTCTTCCCCCTGAGCAAGCCAAGCCTTTTCAGGAGGTGGTCAGGCAGCTGAAGGCGTGCAGAAAATTCCTGGCCAGAGGAGTTTATGACACTTTTGATGTTGCGTCCAGGGCCGCTGCTCAAGGTGTGGTGATGCGCAGGCTCTCATGGCTGCGTGCCGCCGACCTGGAGAATAGAGTCCAGCAGCGGATTACGGACTTGCCTTGCCGGGCGGATAACATTTTTGGCGAAAAAGTCGAGCAGGTGGTAGAGTCTCTCCACCAGCGGGACACCGCATTCGACAAGTTCGCCCGCCGGCAGCCTTCAGCTTCTACCTCTACAGGTAGACGATTTTTCGGGGGAAGGAAGACTGTTCCCTATACTTCTGGCAAGCGTAGGTACAATCCTCCTTCCCGACAGCCTGCGGCCCAGGCTAAGCCCCAGCGCGCTCGCTCTCGTCAGCAGCGTGCGAATCAGCAAGGCCCCGCGGCTCCCCAGCAAAAGCAAGGGGCGAGCTTTTGACTGGCTCCAGCAGAGCATAGCCGACATCCAAGTGTCAGTGCCGGGCGACCTGCCTGTCGGAGGGAGGTTGAAAGCTTTTCACCAAAGGTGGCCTCTTATAACCTCCGATCAGTGGGTTCTCCAAATAGTCCGGCAAGGATACACCCTCAATTTGGCCTCTCAACCTCCAAATTGTCCACCGGGAGCTCAGTCCTACAGCTTCCAGCACAAGCAGGTACTTGCAGAGGAACTCTCCGCCCTTCTCAGCGCCAATGCGGTCGAGCCCGTGCCATCCGGGCAAGAAGGGCTGGGATTCTATTCCAGGTACTTCCTTGTGGAAAAGAAAACAGGGGGGATGCGTCCCATCCTAGACCTAAGGGCCCTGAACAAATATCTCGTAAAAGAAAAGTTCAGGATGCTTTCCCTGGGCACCCTTCTCCCCATGATTCAGCAAAACGATTGGCTATGCTCTCTGGACTTGAAGGATGCCTACACACACATCCCGATACTGCCAGCTCACAGACAGTATCTGCGATTTCAGCTGGGCGCACGCCACTTCCAGTACTGTGTGCTACCCTTTGGGCTCGCCTCTGCGCCCAGGGTGTTCACAAAGTGCCTAGCTGTGGTAGCAGCGGCGCTTCGCAGGCTGGGGGTGCACGTGTTCCCATATCTCGACGATTGGCTGGTGAAGAACACATCCGAGGCAGGAGCCCTGCAGTCCATGCAGATGACTATTCGCCTCCTGGAGCTACTGGGGTTTGTGATAAATTACCCAAAGTCCCATCTTCTCCCAGTGCAGAAACTCGAATTCATCGGAGCCCTGCTGGATTCTCGGACGGCTCGCGCCTATCTCCCAGAGGCGAGGGCCAACAACTTGTTGTCCCTCGTCTCGCGGGTGCGAGCGTCCCAGCAGATCACAGCTCGGCAGATGTTGAGATTGCTGGGCCACATGGCCTCCACAGTTCATGTGACTCCCATGGCCCGCCTTCACATGAGATCTGCTCAATGGACCCTAGCCTCCCAGTGGTATCAGGCCGCCGGGGGTCTAGAAGACGTGATCCACCTGTCCACGAGATTTCTCGAATCCCTGTATTGGTGGACGATTTGCTCCAATTTGACTCTGGGACGTCCCTTCCAAATTCCTCAGCCTCAAAAAGTGCTGACCACGGATGCGTCTCTCCTGGGATGGGGAGCTCATGTCAATGGGCTTCACACCCAAGGAAGGTGGTCCCTCCAAGAAAGCGATCTACAGATCAATCTTCTGGAGTTGCGAGCGATCTGGAACGCTCTGAAGGCTTTCAGAGATCGGCTGTCCCACCAAATTATCCAAATTCAGACAGACAATCAGGTTGCCATGTACTATGTCAACAAGCAGGGGGGCACCGGATCTCGCCCCCTGTGTCAGGAAGCCGTCAGCATGTGGCTTTGGGCTCGCCGTCAAGGCATGGTGCTCCAAGCCACATATCTGGCAGGCGTAAACAACAGTCTGGCCGACAGGTTGAGCAGGATTATGCAACCTCACGAGTGGTCGCTCAATTCCCGTGTGGTGCGACAGATCTTCCAGGCGTGGGGCACCCCCCTGGTGGATCTCTTCGCATCTCAGGTGAACCACAAGGTCCCTCAGTTCTGTTCCAGGCTTCAGGCCCACGGCAGACTGGCGTCGGATGCCTTCCTCCTGGATTGGGGGGAAGGTCTGCTGTATGCTTATCCTCCCATTCCTCTGGTGGGGAAGACTTTGTTGAAACTCAAGCAAGACCGAGGCACCATGATTCTGATTGCTCCCTTTTGGCCGCGTCAGATCTGGTTCCCTCTTCTTCTGGAGTTATCCTCCGGAGAACCGTGGAGATTGGAGTGTTTTCCGACCCTCATCACGCAGGACGAAGGGGCTCTTCTGCATCCCAACCTCCAGTCCCTGGCTCTCACGGCCTGGATGTTGAGGGCGTAGACTTTGCCTCTTTGGGTCTGCCAGAGGGTGTCTCCCGCATCTTGCTTGCTTCCAGGAAAGACTCCACTAAGAGAAGTTACTTCTTTCATTGGAGGAGGTTTGCCGTCTGGTGTGACAGCAAGGCCCTAGATCCTCGCTCTTGTCCTACACAGACCCTGCTTGAATACCTTCTCCACTTGTCTGAGTCTGGTCTGAAGACCAACTCCGTAAGGGTTCACCTTAGTGCAATCAGTGCATACCATTACCAAGTGGAAGGTAAGCCGATCTCAGGACAGCCTTTAGTTGTTCGCTTCATGAGAGGTTTGCTTTTGTCAAAGCCCCCTGTCAAGCCTCCTACAGTGTCATGGGATCTCAATGTCGTTCTCACCCAGCTGATGAAACCTCCTTTCGAGCCACTGAATTCCTGCCATCCGAAGTACTTGACCTGGAAGGTCATTTTCTTGGTGGCAGTTACCTCGGCTCGTAGAGTCAGTGAGCTTCAGGCCCTGGTAGCCCAGGCCCCTTACACCAAATTTCATCACAACAGAGTAGTCCTCCGCACTCACCCTAAGTTTCTGCCAAAGGTTGTGTCGGAGTTCCATCTGAACCAGTCAATTGTCTTGCCAACATTCTTTCCCCGTCCTCATTCCTGCCCTGCTGAACGTCAGCTGCACACATTGGACTGCAAGAGAGCATTGGCCTTCTATCTGGAGCGGACACAGCCCCACAGACAGTCCGCCCAATTGTTTGTTTCTTTTGATCCCAACAAGAGGGGAGTGGCTGTAGGGAAACGCACCATATCCAATTGGCTAGCAGATTGCATTTCCTTCACTTACGCCCAGGCTGGGCTGGCTCTTGAGGGTCATGTCACGGCTCATAATGTTAGAGCCATGGCAGCGTCGGTAGCCCACTTGAAGTCAGCCACCATGGAGGAAATTTGCAAAGCTGCGACGTGGTCATCTGTCCACACATTCACATCTCATTACTGCCTGCAGCAGGATACCCGACGTGACAGTCGGTTCGGGCAGTCAGTTCTTCAGAACCTGTTTGGGCTTTAGGATCCAACTCCACCCCCCGAGGGCCCTGTTTGTTCTGTTCCAGGCTACACTCTCAGTTAGTTGGTAAATTTTTTAGGTCAATCTCAGTTATGTCCTCGCCGTTGCGAGGCCCAATTGACCAATGTTGTTGTTTTGAGTGAGCCTGGGGGCTAGGGATACCCCATCAGTGAGAACAAGCAGCCTGCTTGTCCTCGGAGAAAGCGAATGCTACATACCTGTAGAAGGTATTCTCCGAGGACAGCAGGCTGATTGTTCTCACCAACCCGCCCGCCTCCCCTTTGGAGTTGTGTCTTCCCTTGATCTGTATTGTCTTGCTACATACTGGACTGGCCGGCTCGAGCCGGTTTCGGGCGGGAAGACGGCCGCGCATGCGCGGTGCGCGCGGGCGCGCGAGGGCTAGCAAAGGACTTTGCTAGTGAAGTTTCCGATTGGAGGGGCTGCCGTGGACGTCACCCATCAGTGAGAACAATCAGCCTGCTGTCCTCGGAGAATACCTTCTACAGGTATGTAGCATTCGCTTTCTGTGCATCCCTCTCTGTGTCTGTGTGCTTATGGGGGTCTCTGTGAGCCTCGGGGGTGTCACACCTGGGTGGTTGGATCCCTCCCCCCAAGTCCTCTCTGTCTTCAGTGTGGTGGTTTGCTTTAGAGCCTCTGTCTCTTCAGGGGAAGAGCAGTTGAGTTAAGGGAGAGGCGGTCACAAAAAAAAAAAGGCGAGACCTCAGAGCATTTATTTCTGCTCTTGTTGAGGCAAAGGTGTAAGCGAGCAAGGCAGCTCCCTTCCCTTGTCATAGCGGCTGTCTTTGATTTTTCAGTTCTGTTTAAAAAGAAAGGGACCCCCCCCCCCCCCCCCGCCGCTCTTGTTTCCAGCTGCGATGGCAGAAAAGCTCTGCCGCTGTTCTATGTGGCAGCGGCGGGGTCTAGGACTGAGTGAGACTTGCAAGTAATTGCATGGAAGTGGAGGGGCCTTCAGAGGTAGGTCCCGCTGTCGTTCTTTCCCTGCTGGTGATCTCGAGTAAGGACGTGGCTGGGGTGCAGGAGAAAACGCCGGTTTCAGTTTTGGGAAGAAGCACTGACATTTTACTCCTCTTCAGTTTCGGTGCAGCAGCTGGGTTCCCTGCCTGTTTCTTCCATGGAGCTAACCGTGGGGATGTTATCAGTTATTTCAGCAGGGATGGATGGAGGTTTTCCTCCAGAATTTGTTCTACAAACTTTTAAAGCTTTTCTTATGCATAAATCAGGTACCTCTTCTCCTTTGAGGAGGCCCTTAGACGGGCTGCTGGTTTCTGCTAAGCACCCTAGAGAGGTTTATGATCGGGAGGAAGATCTAGGTTCTAACAATGACCAGGAGATGCCTTCTCTGGATGAACCAGATTTTTTTTAAGTGAGGACCAGGTTGCAGAAGATCCTGGGCAGGTAGAAGAAGGCTCTGAGACTGTTTCCAGGGGAAGATCCCTCAATAGTTAGAATTTTCCACAAAGAGGATTTACAGGAGCTAATTTCTTTGGTGTCATCTACTTTACATTTTGAAGAAGAGGAATCATCTGTGGAAGTTCATAAGGTAGATCTCCTGGTAAAGGGCATTTGGAGACCAGTTAAGACGTTTCCTATGCACCAAGATATCAGACACATCATTCAAGCACAGTGGGATGTGCCTGATTCTTCTTTTCGGCTGGCTGTCTATGGTGCGCCTTTATCCAGTCCCTGATGCAGACAAGACCCTTCTTAAGCCTCCTGTGGTGGATGTGGTGGTCTTAGTGGTTACCAAGAGAAATACGGTTCCAGTAGATGGGGACACTACCCTTAAAGATGTTCAGGATCGCAGTATAGAATCTATGCTGAAGAGTAGTTTTGATGTCTTTGCTCTGGCAGCTCAAGCAGCTATTTGCGGAACCTTGGTGGCTAGAGCTTGCTTTCGCTGGTCTGAAAGGGTCCTGGATAGAACTTCGAATGATTTGTCTTTGACACAGAAGTGGCTAAAATTGAAATGGGATCAGCCTCTTTGGCGGATACTTTGTATGGCCTTGAGTGTAGCTGCTCGTAGGTCCCTTTGGCTGCGTGGTTGGTCAGCGGATGAGGCTTCTAAATCTAAGCTCAGTGGATTTCCCTTTAGGGTTCCTCTGTTATTTGGTGAGGAGTTGGATAAGTTGGTTCGCAGCCTAGGAGATGCTAAGGTGCCACGTCTTCCGGAGGACAGTACTAGGACGTCCGGTAGAGTTCTGTTCTCCGGTTGTGGCCAAGGACGTGATTCTTGCCGTTTTTGGTAAGGTAGATTGGTTCCGACTCAGAGGTCTCGGTTTTTCCAGAGGACGCGGTCCTTTCGTGGAGCTCAAAGAGGAGGTAGGGATGGGGGAACCCCTTTCCAATCCTCTGCTCGTCCAGCACAATGAAGGTTTCCGGGCCCAGTGTCTGATTCCTGTGGGAGCTTGCTTAACACAAGTTATCAGAGGTGGGCCAAGATTACCGCCAACCAATTGGTGTTAGAGGTTATTTGAGATGGGTATGTCTTAGAGAATTTGCGCGGCCTCTTCCAGAAACTTTTCTGGAGTACCCCTGTCGTTCTCGTCTCAAGGTGGGAGTGGTTAGGGATACTCTAAAAAGGCTTAGACCTTCAGGCAATTTGTCCAGTCCCAGTCGGAAATCAGACAGGGTCGGTATTCCATTTACTTTGTAGTCCTGAAGAAAGAGGGTTCTTTCAGGCTGATTTTTAGATCTGAGTGGTCAATTGAACTCTGTCCCCTTTTCATATGGAAACTCTTCATTCGGTCATAGTAGCAGTGCGAACCGGAGAGTTTTTAACTAGACCTAACAGAGGCTTATCTGCACATACCTATTCGGCCTATGCATCAACGTTTTCTACGCTTTGCAGTGTTGGGCAAGCATTTCCAGTTTTGGACACTGCCTTTTGGTCTGGCTACAGCCTGCACACGTTTACGAAGATAATGGTAGTAGTGGCAGCGGCCCGGTATTTTAGTACACCCCTACTTTGACGATTGGCTGATCAGAGCGAAGTCGTATCAGGAGAGCCTGCATGTCACAGATCATGTGGTCCAGTTTCTACAATCTCTGGGATGGGTGGAGGAGTGGCCTAGTGGTTAGAGTGGTGGACTTTGTTCCTGGGGAACTGGGTTCGATTCCCACTGCAGTCACAGGCAGCTCCTTGTGACTCTGGGTAAGTCAATTAACCCTCCATTACCCCAGGTACAAATAAGTACCTGTATATAATATGTAAGCCACATTGAACCTGCTATGAGTGGGAAAGCGTGGGGTGGAAATTTAAGAAAAAAAAAACCCCTGCAGAAGTCTCCTTCAGCTGTCCCAGTTGCTGGATTACCTGTGGGTGTGTGTTGACACTCGTCAGGGTCAAGTACTTCTTCCCCAGCCTCGAATTCTCAGATTGCAGTCTCAAATCAGACAGCTTCTTCAGTTATCGGCGCCATGTGCAAGGGACTGTCTTCAGGTGCTAGACTCCATGGCAGCGACAGTAGAGGCAGTTCCTTGTTCCAGGGCACATATGAGACCTCTTCAGAAATCTCTTCTCTCCCGGTTGTCTCCGCAGAAGGATCCTTTGCAGAAAAAACTGCCACTATCAGTTCAGGTATACGGTAGCATCTGCTGGTGGCTTCGGACGGCCCACCTCGCTAAAGGGATGCCTCTGGATCCTCTGCAGTGGATAGTAGTCATGACAGACGCCAGTCTCAAAGGCTGGGGGAGGGGCGCATTGTCAGGGGCAATATGCATAGGGTCTTTGGTCCCAGCAGGAGTTGTCCTCCTCGATCAACCTCTTGGAAACTAGGGCAATTCGCTTTTTGCTACTAGCCTTTCTTCCTCGGACAGGCGCTTCGGTTCGCATCATGTCAGACAATGCCACGCCTATATCAGTTATCAAAGCGGGACAAGGAGTCTGGAACTCGAAACCGCAAAGTTGATGAGTTGGGCATAACTACATCTGGTGGCTCTTTCAGCGTCTCAAGTAGTGGGGGCAGAGAACGTACAAGCAGACTTTCTCAGTCACAACACTCCGGATCCGGGGGAATGGGCTGTCTGCGAGGGAGGGTTTCAGGTACTCATTCGTCGCTGGGGGCTTCCGATCATGGATCTCTTTGCCTCCTTTCTCAATGCGAAGGTCCCTCTACAGTTGCAGAAAAGATCCCAAGTCGCTGGGAGTGAATGCCCTTCTTCAGCCATGGCCAGAGGGACTCCTTTGTGTTTCCTCCGTGGCCCTTAATAGGGCGACTAATTCAGAAGATTGAAGGACACGGGTCAGGTGATCCTAGTGACACCAGATTGCCCTCGCAGGCCTTGGTATGCCGACCTCATGTACCTTATCTATTCTCTCAGATTTCCAGAGACTTCTGATTCAAGGTTCGGTTTCTCATCCCAACCCGGTTCGATTTTGTCTTACTGCTTGGCTCTTGAGGGTGCGGTTGACAGAGAGGTTATTCGGCGAACATGATTTCCACAATGCTTTGGTCACGGTGTAGATCCACTTCTCTGTTATGTCAGAACTTGGAGGGTTTTTGAGGAGTGATGTGTGGATAGGCATTTCTCTCCCTTTCGAGCGTTGGTGGCACAGATCTTGGAGTTTTTACATCGCGGTTTTGAAAAGGGTCTGGCGCTGGCTTCCCTTAAGGCGCAGGCTGCGGCTTTGTTTTAGGGGACGCATTCAGAGAAAAGCTCTAGCTTCTCATCTGGATGTTTTTCAATTTTTACGCAGTGCAGGTCTGCTATGACCTGTTCGGACTATCTTTCCCCTCTTGGACCTTAACTTGGTGCTTTCTATTCTTACTAGGTCTCCGTTTGAGCCTTTGGCATCCTGTACTTTAAAGAATTTGACGCTCAAGATGGTGTTTTTGGTGGCTATTGCCTCTGCTAGAAGGGTTTCTGAGTTACAAGCCCTTTCGTCGGTCTCCGTTCTTAAGAGTTTGCTAAGGATCGAGTAGTGTTACGCCCAGTTCCTTCCTTTCTGCCTAAAGTTTTATCTAGGTTTCATTTGTCTCAGTCGATGGTATTGCCTGTTCTGGGTTGGAGGAACAGTGTCGTTTGACGAGCCTCGATGTCAGGAGGATCCTAAAGCACTATGTGAAGATTACGGAGGAATTCCGTTGGTCGGATCATCTTTCTGCTAATTTGGAGGGTCGTAAAGGGCTCGCAGCTTCTAAGGCTACCATTTCTAGATGGCTTAAAGAAATGATTAATTCCACCTACCTGCTTTCTGGAAAGCAGATCCCTCGCGGAATCAAGCACGTTCTACCAGAGGTCAGGTGGAATCGTGGGCAGAACTGCCGCTGGTGCCTCCTGTGGAAATTTGTAGAGCGGCAACTTGGTCATCGTTGCATTCCTTTTCCAAGCATTAGAGTGGATGTGCGGAGTTTGGTGCAAACTTCTTTGTCTGGCCTATTATAGTCCTTCCCTTGAGTTTACTGCTTTACTTCCCATCAGTCACATTCTAGACCAGGCTGGAGGGACGCTGATGAAGGAGAAATTAGTTCTTACCTGCTAATTTGCTTTCCTTTAGTCTCTCCGGACCGGCCCAGATCCCTCCCTTGTGATGCTTTTCCTTTTGTATGAGCTGCACTGTTGGTTTGCTGGTGCATTATTTGGAATATAAAAAAAAGTGTGTGTATATATAATATCGATTAAATCCACGCTATGTGCTAAGAGCAGGCTTGCCATTCTTCAAAGGCATATTTAGAGACAGGCACTACTTTATAGTTTGTATGGTGCTGGTGGCTGCTCAGGCTTCACAGATGCACAGAATGCCTTTTCCTTTTGCTAACGTTTCTCTCCTGCTTTATGACCATACTGGATCTGGGGCTAGCTGGCCAGGGCTCTTATTAGCTCTCTCCAGATTCAGCGTTCTCAGTTTCCACCTGTTGGAAGGCGTGCACAACCCATCACATTCTGGGCTGGTCCAGACGGACTAAAGGAAAGCAAATTAGTAGCTAAGAACTAATTTTTCTATCCTGACCTGGGAGATATTCAACATTACTTTTGGAAGCAGCTCAGTAGCAGCGGGAGAGCCTCCCAACCAACAAATTAAATATTTCCAGGCCTCCTGCAGAGCTCGCAATAGCACACTGGAACTCTGGTGTAAAGGAATCCTCTGGATGCAATAAACAGGTAGAATTGTGTAAGTGTAAATTTGGTAAGCCTAAGCCCACCTGCTGTCAATTCCCCAACAAAAAGATATATTGCAATTTCGACTTCCTCTTGGCCAAACAGAACTTAAAAAACTTAGGCCTATCCCCAGCCCAGCTCGGGTCCGCCTGCACCTTCCGCTCGTGCTCCACACGGGTACCCTTCTCCCACTGACTGGATTCCCCCCCCCCCCCCCCCCCCCCAGTGATTCTCCTGCTCTTAAATTATCCCCAGTGATTTCTAGGTTACCGGGGCCACACCCTCAGTGGACCCACAATTCCCAAAAAGTACTCTGACCCAACACACATACCATTTACATCATTGCACATCCTACCTCCATCCTAATCAAGGCTCAAGATTGATAGTTCTCAAAAAAACGATGTTTCTAAATATAATGGGTATTTTATAATAACTACTTAGCTTAGGTGGAGTTTGTGCAAGTCCAAAAAGATCTTCTTTCAGCAAGTTCTTAGTTACTGCAATACTTTTTTTTAACATTAATCCGTGCAAAACATTAAAACAGAGGATCACTTGTCCAAAGTTTTTAGCTCCCTACATGGGCCATGTTTCGCCAACTGACAGCGTCTTCAGGGGAACTGACCTATAAATATGATAAATATAGTGTTAAAAACCAGCACTCTTTAAACACGTGGAAAAGATATAAAGAGCAGACATCCAAAATTTAAAATGTAGCTATGTTCTCAAATAGTTCATAGAAAAATTCTAAATATTACTCACTCTTCAGCAAAACCAGGAACATCACCCTGTCCGGTTCAAAAACCTACTAAAGGACACCTACATATGCGCAGATTATATATATCAGATGTCAGCTGTTTTTCAACGGCGGGAAAAAAATAAGTGAAATCAGAGTAATGCTTGCCATTCGATCTCCCTGTTCAGGCCACTAGGGGCCACTGTTCGCCACCGGTAAATGAATTCCTGTTCTTTCCTGAGAAGCATATGAGAAGCGTCTCCACCCAGAGGTAAAACGATCTGCAGAAGTACAACAAATTTCAAATCTTTGATGTCATGATGAAGTTGTATCCAATGGTCCACAAGTGGAGCCTCATGTTTGTTATTCCTCAGATTACTTAGATGTTCACCCACTCTCTGTTTGATACGTCTGCTAGTGTGCCCTATGTACCATTTGGTACATGGGCACACTATACCATAAAAAACTTGTGCAGAGTTAGTCTGTGGAACTATTAAGGAAGAAAGGCTTATTTGTCCAGGGGTTGATAACCCTCATGGTCTGCCAGGCATATTGGCAATAGACACATCTGCCACAACTTTTATGACCTTTTTCAGCAGATACCATGACAGATCGAGAAGCCGGATTGTGGACCATTGGATACAACTTCATCATGACATCAAAGATTTGAAATTTGTTGTGCTTCTGCAGATCGTTTTACCTCTGGGTGGAGACGCTTCTCGTATGCTTCTCAGGAAAGAACAGGAATTCATTTACCGGTGGCGAACAGTGTCCCCTAGTGGCCTGAACAAGGAGATCGAATGGCAAGCATTCATCTAATTTCACTTTTTTTTTTTTTCCCGCCGTTGAAAAACAGCTGACATCTGATATATAATATATGTGTAGGCGTCCTTTAGTAGGTTTTTGAACCAGACAGGGTGATGTTCCTCCCTGGTTTTGCTGAAGAGTGAGTAATATTTAGAATTTTTCTATGAACTATTTGAGAACATAGCTACATTTTAAATTTTGCATGTCTGCTCTTTATATCTTTTCCACATGTTTAAAGAGTGCTGGTTTTTAACACTATATTTATCATATTTATAGGTCAGTTCCCCTGAAGACGCTGTCAGTTGGCGAAACATGGCCCATGTAGGGAGCTAAAAACTTTGGACAAGTGATCCTCTGTTTTAATGTTTTGCACGGATTGATGTTAAAAAAAAGTATTGCAGTAACTAAGAACTTGCTGAAAGAAGATCTTTTTGGACTTGCACAAACGCCACCTAAGCGAAGTAGTTACTATAAAATACTCATTATATTTAGAAACATCGTATTTTTGAGAACTGTCTATCAATCTTGAGCCTTGATTAGGATGTGCAATGATGTAAATGGGGTGTCCATGCAAAATTTGAACTACTGGTTCGTTAGTTTGCTGCAATACACCAAAAAACTGAGCACAATACATAAATATTTGTATAATTTTATTTTTTACATATCACTAGTAAGCACATTTTTTTCTTGTGTACATTTTAAGATTTTCAATTAAGGTTTCTATTAGAGTTTATCAATCTTGATATTGAAACCGATCTTTGTGGGTTACCCAGAATTATATTTGGTATCCAACACACACACACCACCAGGATTCTTTCAGTCCAGACAAACAGGGCAAACAAACCTATTTATTCTCAGAAGGTGTACACATGCATGTTTTATTTAAGCTGGATAGCTGTTGCCACAAAGGACTCAGATGACATAACCCACATCAGTGTTCTACCTGGAAATTGTTGCCAGCCGAGTGGTATGAAGGAGTAGCCAGGTGGGGGCAGGGAAGTTTTCGGAGGACAGGCAGACTTTCATATTCTCTTGTGTGGGCAACGTCATCAGACGGAACCTGGTTGAATGCTGACTGGCTAAGAGTAAAATTTTCTAGCAGCATCCCACCTCGTATGCATGGGTGCCTTCTTGTCAGACGCACAAGTGCAGGTCCCTCAGTCTTTGTTTTTCCACAGAGCTGAGAGAATCTTAAATTTTTCAAATCTTTATTGTAAAATTAAACTAAATACATAGTGAACAAAGAAATTGGAACATCAGAATACTTATTACCAACAGTTCAAACATCCCAGAATTCCACCCCCACCCCGACAATCCTGGGTGATCTAGGTGTCTCACTTCTCCAGGCAAACAATATGAAAAGCAAAATTGTGAGATGTCTAGATGCGATTCAGGTATTGGATCTCAAAACTTGATGATTGCAATCTCAGGTTTGTTAAAATGTAATGTGTCCATTTTTTAAGGCTGTCAGTTTGGACATCAAGCAGAAGTAATCCAGTTTCCATAACAACCTAGCCTCTATAGGGATACATGGCTGCTCCTAATCTGTGACTAGAGCCAACCGGGCAACTGCAAAGATATGACTGACCAACTTGTGCTGAGCAAGTTTACCCCCCCCCCCCCCCCCCCCCAATAGGTTTTATGATGAAGTAAGCAATGTTTTGCCTTCATGGGGTATGGGATCTGCAGTATCCATTGTACCAAATTGATAACGCCATGCCAATGAGGCTAAATAACAGTACAAGTCCACCAAATAAACATATCCCTGGGCTGCCACAGTTATGCCAACACATACCAGTACCAGATTTAAACACCTTATAAAGTCTCTGTGGCGTATAATACCAAAGGTAGAACATTTGATCTCCATTGTAGACTCTCGTGGCTGTGTGCCTCTGACCTGGATAATCGTGTCCAGCAGAGGCTTGCGGATGTCCCTTGCCGAGAAAGTCGAACAGGTGGTAAAGCAGCTCCACCAACGTGAGAACGCCATTGACAAACTCTCCCACTGGGTGCCTTCAGCATCTACCTCATCAGGTAGACGTACAGTCCACCTTCCCGACAGCCTTCTCCGCCTCAACCCCAGCGCGCTCGTTCACGTCAAGCCAGTAAACACCATTTGGGATCACAATGGAACAGATGTTCCAAGGCCTCATTTAATTTCCGGGCCACCTCCTTCCAAAAAGGTTGCAATAAAATACAAGCCCACCATACATGGAAGAAGGAACCCACAGCCTTCCCACATCTCCAACATAAATCAGAAGATCCCGGGTACATAGCTTTCACCCTATCAGGTGTATAGTACCATCTACTTAAGACTTTATAAGCATTTCCTTTAATACACATCTGAGGCTTTTTTCACTTCCAAACACACATTTTTCCATGCCGACTCACTCAACGCACACCCCAAATTCCTTTCCCATGCCAGCATGTATGGAAATTTAACAAACTCCTGCCCCCTTAGATGTCCATAGAGCATAGATATCCCCTTCCCCCGCTTCTCCATGGATCCCCAAATGTTTTCCAACACTTCCTTCTCTTCAGGATCCTCCCCCAACCACCCTTCTGTTGAGATAAAATGTTTAACCTGCAAATAGGCAAAAAAATCTGATGCGGGCAAATCATATGCTTCTTGCAAATCCCCAAATGACTTAATTACTCCATCTTCCATATTAACCCCCTACGGGACCAAGTAAGAAATACGCCTCCCTCCCTCCCTAATGGAAAACCAGGCTCTTCAGTGAGCCATGCGTATGTCGACCTATTACGTGTGCTTCACAGTTTATATTTTAAGGACCCCCATAAAGTCAGCAAGTAAGAAATGACTGGATTAAGTGAGAAACGCCTATACATTCCGTGTCAAGTGGACCAATTTTAAAGGTCGTCCCCACCTCACCATCTCAGATTTTGATGAAATTTGGTACATAGTTTCTTTATGATAAACTAAGCTGTGCAAAATTTTAGTTCAAAAGACTAAAAATTGGAGGTTCTAGGGGACCTCAAGTAAAGGGTTGCAAAATGTCGCCTGAGCAAAAATGACATTTTGGGACAACTTCCAGAAGCTGTAAAACTGGAAGTGTTAGTACAAGGGGGATATTTGGAGAACCTGCACTACTTTTAGGGCTTAATGAACTGGCAAAACCCCATGTTCCTAGTCCTCTTACTTTTTGAATGGTTTAGGCTCAAACTTTGCCAAAACAAACGGCAAAAATCAATTTACAGCGATGTTGAGGCTGCTGTAGTTTCTAAACTAGTTGGCCTTTCAGGTTGATTTTTGGTAGGTGTACTAAATGCACGGCTGTAATGAGGCCTTCCAATTTGCAGCACTTTCCTTCAAGTGGTTGAAAAATAAGCATTCAAAGTTGGTATAAAAAGCATTTTTGCCCATTTTGGGCTATGTTTGATGCCCTTGATCTCCAGTGGGACAGCTTCAATATTCTTTCTTTTAGCACCATTACAAAGAGCAGATTTCCTTCTATCAGAATATGTAGTTTTCAATTTGGAGTCTCTCCATATAAGGATTGCAAAAAAAGTGTTTTTTGGCCAGTATTGTTGAATGATGGATGAAACGGATAGAGGGCCCATCGATGTTTCTAATTGCTGTATAAGTCACTCAGTTGCTTTAAGCATGCGTTGGTCCATGGTGGCTACGCCACTACCAATTCAATAGGAAGTGGCAACCTCATCGCCAAGAGGTCACGCCCGATAGCCAGGCAAGTCCAGCCACTTGGCACAGGTTCCCAAGCCTGAAGGTGGGCATCTTACTTGAGATTCCCAAGCCTCATTTGGTTGTCTTTGCCTAGTTTCTCAAGCCTAATGGGGGTGTCTTAATGGTTCCCAAGTAAAACCTCAGTGCTGAAGTGACAAGAATTTTTCACTGATAAGTTTCACTGCTGTTTCTGTATACTGTCGTCCAAGTGCTGTAGTTGCTGGTACTGGAAGAACTGCTAGAATATGCTGTTCAGAAATCCAACAATCTCTTCTGCTAGGCCAATGAAATGATCGTGCAGGCCCGCATGGATGCATAAAGTTGACCAAGGCATAATGTTCTTCAAATGATGTGTCACAGACATGGCCAATCCACCATTTGTTGTCATAAACACAGGCAACATACTGCCCAGGCTGAAGTTGAGACACATTTATGCCAGGTACACTCACTGGGTCATCTGACTGACAAAGTTTGACAACAAATGAGGAGGAATCATTTGACACTCTACTGACTGAAATTTGGTTCAAGTCAATGGGAATAAACTGCTGATTTTCACGAGTTCTAGCAACTGTGGAAGCTTTACTGAATCTTTCCTCTTGTGCAGATCTTGAAGATTCAATTTCATCCTTGGAAACAAAAATGAACTTGATTTTATTTATTTATTTGATCACAAAATTCAAACAAGCCTTGTGCTGTGAGAATTTGGCTATTTTTAGGTCATTGCAAACTAGCCTGAGCAGCTAGTCGCTTTGTTGTACCACCTATGGCATCACATGGTGACTTGCCATGGCTTGTGCCAAAGAAATTCCACTGTGCACTTATTCCAAATTCTGTTTGATGATAGCACAAGTTGGCAAAGTTTTTGAAGTTCTTGTATTGTGCAGCTGAGCCATCACTAAAGTATGTTACATATTTTTTCTGCAATTTTGCTTTTCAAGAACGCGATTAATTTTTCCAAGAATGCATGTACAGCAACTGCATCATGCCGCAAGCTGTCACTTATTATGCAAACACTTATGCACTGAATTTCACTTGAAGCATCACGGAAGTACACAAAAAATGGATGCAGTGTAGCTTGACTTTTCCCAGTGGAAACCTTGAACAGCATCTTGGACAATAAAGGAGTAGTTTTCAGCAAAGTCCAAGAGAACAACAATTTCACAAGGATTTAGGTTTTCTTTAACAGTTTTTAAGTATTGTGTCTGATGTTTGGAAATGTAGTGGTGAATTGACAGGTTTGAAACTTTCAATGCAAGCTCAGATACAAAATCATCAACATACATCTGTTTGGTCTCCAGTGTGGTGCGATCTGTATGAACCCACTGCTTAAACTCAATTGTTTCACCTGGGTCAGCATCACTGAACACTTCTGTCAGGTAATTTTCAAGCACATCTTTACCTGGACATATTTCACACCTGTGAAGCATGCATTCTTTGCATTCCAAATTGCACACAGTTTTAGCCATCAGTGCTTTGTAATCTTCGTTCAGCAGATGGCTTCCAGCAAGCATAAGCTTCACATTTTGATGAATGACACAAACACACACTGAATGCATACCAGTTGAGCCAACAGTGACACACCATTTTGGCCTTAGCTCACAAAATTTGGAAAAACCCACTTCTGGCCCATTTCGAGTACAATATGCAACATACATTTCTTTTAGATTGCTAAGCAGCAAGTGCTTTTGCATTTGAATTTTTTCAGTGCCAGTTCTGACAGAGACAAAATTTTTTTTCCCTGGGCACAGTCTACTGAATTCATCATCTTCTTCAAAAAAGCCAAGAATTTTTTTTTCTGTTTCTTCTGGTAAAACTTTACCTTTCTTCTTGTCTGGTTTTGCCAGAATTCCACAAACTGATTTCAGATTTCTTGCTTTTTTAACCATTCTAGTTGAAACCATGAATTCTGAGGCAGTTCTTTCAATAGACCAGCTGTTTGGTGCTAAAGTTAGTATTTGCAGTTTTTCTGCATGATTTGCTGAAACTTGGACTTTGTTTTTCAACTCGTTTAGCAGGTCATCATAATCAGAACATTTGTCACATTTCTGACTGGTAGAAGGTTGAGTTTCAAGCTCATTTAGGTCTAAGCCACCAGCAACTGCAAGATGATGACTTTTGCACTCGCCTGATTTTGCGCTTGGTGTAGCCTCGTACATCACGCTTGCTGACTTTTTTGAACTGTAATGGAGAAATACCAAGAGATGTCAAACTTGTGTTCAACTTGCCAGAAATGTCACTGTGTTCATCATCTGCTGTTGTTGATGATGATAAAGAATCAGCAGCTCTGTTACTGACGTCTTTTCGACAATATGGACATAGTTTCTGACCCGGCACAAATATTTTGCTTGTTAAGGCCTTTAGCTGGGCTGCTAGTGTGTCATCCAGCACTCTTAAGCCCCTTTTTGCATTATGACCACCTTTGGAAAATGGGTTACAGCAGATTCTTTACAAAAATTCAAACTTTTTCAACAGTAAGGATTCATGATGAAGGCAAATAGTTGATCCAGCATCGAAAAGTTGACCAGAACGCTCTTGTAACAACTTTTGTTGATCAGGCAGAAGCTCTTCAATTAATTTCAAACCTTTATTTTTATTGTATGTCAGTAAATGACACTCTGATGTACTTGAACAGCCAACTGAGCAAAGTGGAAATTCATCTGATCTTTCTGGATCCATTGATGACCATTAGCATCAGTTCAACAAACGCATTTATTCTTGCAATCAGGTTTTCAATGGGTAAAATTTTACTTCAGTCTAAAGTGATTAATATCTTCATTTGTGGCATTTAATTCAATATAAATGATCCTGTCGGTGCAGGTGCGAGTTTCTTCAACAAGAAGTATGTATACAATGGTTTCCACCCTGTTTTTTAGTTTACTTGAACACAGTTTTATAACATAATGTTTAAAGAAAACTTCTTTAGCCAGTTAGACTTGGCCAATTATGATTGGTGAACCCTGTTGCAAGGCAGAATTGTTTTTCAATGCCCAATTGTATGCTTCTGGTACCTCCTGGCTCCTGAGTGTCTGTTGCTAGGCTTACTTTGATGCCTACAGTTCACTAAGAGGTCAAACTGTAGCAAGGGTGAAGAAACACCAGCAACAGACACTCAGACGCCTTGCAAAAGGGTCCACCAATCATAATTGCCCAAGTCGGTCATCCTAACTGACTGCAGTTTTCTTTAAACCTGTCATGAAACCTGGCCTCATCCTTCCACATCCTAAAAAACATTCCTGTTTTTTAGTTTTCTTGAATACAGTTTTATAACATAGTGTGTTTTTTCTTTTACAAAATTGGTGCTTTTTGAAAGAAGAATCACTTTTACTACACTTGTATCAAGGGTGTAGTGAAGAAATCACAGGCTGCTGCCCACAAACATTTGAGGGCATTTTTGCAATCCTTATATGAAGAGACTCCAAAATGAAAACTACATATTCTGATAGAAGGAAAAATGCTCTTTCTAATGGTGCTAAAAGAAAGAATATTGAAGCTGTCCCACTGGAGATCAAGGGCATCAAACATAGGCCAAAATGGGCAAAAATGCTTTTTATACCAATTTTGAACGCTTATAATTTTTCAACCACTTGAAGGAAAGTGCTGCACATTGGAAGGCCTTATTACAGCCGTGCATTTAGTACACCTACCAAAAATCAACCTGAAAGGCCAACTAGTTTAGAAACTACAGCAGCCTCAACATCGCTGTAAATTGATTTTTGCCGTTTTTTTGGCAAAGTTTTGAGCCTAAACCATTCATAAAGTAAGAGGACTAGGAACATGGGGTTTTGCCAGTTCATTAAGCCCTAAAAGTAGTGCAGGTTCTCCAAATATCCCCCTTGTACTACTAAAACTTCCAGTTTTACAGCTTCTGGAAGTTGTCCCAAAATGTCATTTTTGCTCAGGCGACATTTTGTAACCCTTTACTTGAGGTCCCCTAGAACCTCCAATTTTTAGTCTTTTGAACTAAAATTTTGCACAGCTTAGTTTTTTTATCATAAACTATGTACCAAATTTCATCAAAATCTGAGATGGTGAGGTGGGGACGACCTTTAAAATTGGTCCACTTGACACAGAATGACTCATAAGTGTCTGACACTGAGGCCCAAAGCATACTATTCAATGGTCCTTCTTGCACAAAAATCTGCTCCAGCACAGTTACCGGAGACCGGGTTTCACTGTTCCAATCTATCTGTTTTAATTGTGCTGCCCAATAATACCAAAATATATTAGGCATTCCCCTCCCCCCAATTCCACCTTCCCTCATATAATTCTCCTAGACAATCTAGATGGCCGCCCCCCCCCCCCCCCCAGTTCGGACTGCAAACGTAACAACTCCCTCTTGGGGACTGGAATCGGCAGGGTCTGAAACACAAACGGCAATCTCGGCAAAATATTCATTTGTACAGCCGCTATGCGCCCCCACCACGAGAGCCAGCCATTCTTCCATCTCCCTAGATCCCCCCCCCCCTAATAGCTCTAAACAATGGGATATAATTCAAGGAGTACAAGTTAAATCACGTGGGATCATCATACCTAAATATCTAAAATACCTATCCACTGCTTTGAAGGAAAAAGACTCCCACAAAGTGTCCCATTCCCTGTCAGAAATAGTGACCCTCATGATTTTAGATTTATCATAGTTTACCTTAAAACCTGAAAGCTTTCCAAATACGTTAATCTTCCTCAAAATGATAGGCAATGTCAACATTAGCGTGCCCACATAGAACAAAATGTCATCTGCAAAAAGTGCTGTCTTGTGCTCCTGACCCCCGTTGGCGGGACCAGAGCTTGAGAGACAGGAAAGGCCGAAGGCGCGTTGAGCGAAGAACACGCGCTTCGCTGCTGCTGCCGACACACGCCGCCTTAACCCCGACTTGAGGACGGTACGCTTTTTAAATTTTAGGAGGAGGGGGGTTCCTGTTGCTGGGAGGGAGGACGGGCGGGCGGCCCGATGCTTGTTGGGTTGGAGGGAGGGCAGGAGGCCAGCCTGGTGCTGTCTGTGTGCTGCTGGGTGGGAGGGAGGCCTGCTGCGTGCTGGGTGGGAGGGAGGCCTGGTGCTGCTGGGAGGGAAGGCAGGGGGGAGAGGAGGGTGGCTGGACATTTGTGGCTGGAGGGGAGAGGAGGGTTGCTGGACATGGATGGAGGGCAAGAAATGAAGAAGAAATGAAAGTAAAGAAATAGAAAGGAAGCCCTGGAAACGGAGTTAAGAGAACAGATAGAGAGCAGCAGAATCAGTGACTAGAACCAATATGGATAGAAAAACAAAATCACCAGATAACAAAGGTAGGAAAAATCATTTTATTTTCATTTTAGTGTTTGGAATATGTCGAATTTGAGAATTTACATCTGCTGTCTTATTTTGCACTGGGTATACTGGAGCTGTAAGAGCTTACAGAAATGATTTATAATGGAAGAAAATCATGTTATTTTTTTCTCCTATGCTAGTATAATATTTTCAATGATGTCTGTTTATATGCGCCATGGCTGGTGTAAGGGGTGTGGCTATCATAGGGGTGGAGTCATGTGGTGACCCCACCCATAATGAGTACCTGCACTTTGCGATAAATAATTCGATTTTGGGTTGCTGTTTGGACACTTGGTCTCTGAAAGGTTCGCCATCACTGGTCTATAAGACCCACAAACTGTTGGATCTCGTCCAGGTTTTAAAAGGACCGAGATCCCTGCCTCTTGCATACTCGGGGATAGATTATGTTTTACAAAACAAGTGTTCCAGACCCGCTGCAACAAAGGAACCAGCTCCCTACTAAAAATTTTGTCGAATTTGGCAGTATACCCATCCAACCCTGGGCCTTTCCTCCCTTTAACCCCTTAATAACTCCAAGTACTTCCTACAAAGTTATTGGAACCTCCAACTTGGCCCTCTGCACATCTGACACTCTCGGCAATCCCAACTCTTCCAGATACTTATTGACCTCCACTTTGGGAGCCTCTGGCCCCTTGGCATATAATTTTGTGTAGTATTGGACAAATTGATCTCTAATGGCCCCGTCCTGTCAAAAAATATCTCCCGGGCCTTTAATTTTCAATATGGCACCTTTTACCTGTCTAATACATAATCCTCTAGCCAACATACTCCCTGCCTTGTTGCTAAACTCAATCGTTGTTGCATCAACCTTCTCCTATACTTCATCTTTCCTACTTGAATGGACTGTAACTCAGATCTGTACTTTACAAGTTCCTTCAGACTTTTGAGGACTCCCTCCCCCTTGATGCAACGCCTCATACCTCGCCAACTGTTGACGCATCATTAATTCTTTGGCATTCCGATCTTTCTTCCTCTGGGCTCACCATTTAATAAGGGTACCCCTTATAACTGACTTAAGAGCATCCCATAAAATACCATCTTTGACATCCCCCTTATCATTATTGGCCACATAATCTTGAATATTCCCCCTCAATTCATGACATACCTTAACTTCCTCTAACAAAGATTCATTAAGCCGCCAGACTGTATTAAAAGGGTTCTCTATCTAACTCCCTTAAAAATACCCACACTGGGGCATTATTAGAAGCATGTATACTTTCAATTTCAGATTCTTTCACCTCTCCCCATAGAGATCGACTGCACCATATCGCGTCTATCCTAGTGTATGTCTGTTGTGCATGTAAATAAAAAGAGAGTTTTCTGCCCAGGGTGTTGCAATCTCCAAACATCTAACAAGTCAAGTTCCTTCATCAATTGTAAAAACTTCCCCCTATGTTGCAATGTACCTCCATATTCTCCCTTGGAATGATTCAAGTCTGCAGCTGGGAAATTAAAATCACCACCCATGAATATCATACCTGTAGCAAACACTGTCAACTCTGGTTGAATTGAATCAATAAAAGATCCCTGTCCCCCATTTGGAGCATAAACATTTATAAACGTAACTGGTTTATCATTTATTTTCTATACCGTTTCTTAATTGCATACACAAACCAGAACGGTTTACATTCTTTAAAAAATACACAAAACTTTAAAATAACCTACAGGAAGTCCATTTCTTTGACAGGAAAGCACGGCAAACCAAAAGCATCCATTCTGAGAATAAAAACAATAAAACAATCCGTTCATAACAAATTTATGTGAACATGTTTTTTATCTGCATATACATTCTGCCCCTGTTTCCCTTTTTTTTTCATCCTAGATTTACTTTCAAACGTATTTTGGAATAGGTATGTTTTTAGGAGTTTACGAAACTTAACATATGACTCTTCTAATCTGATAATTTTTGGAAGGCAATTCCAAAGAGCAGGAGCTACATAGAAAAAAGCTGAATGTCTAGTAGATTCCCATCTAGCCTTTTTTGGTGATGGAATTATTAACCTGTTACCATTTAATGATCGAAGTGTTCGTTTAAGTGTATAGGGCAGAATGACATTCGCTAAGTATTGAAGAGTCAATAAATGTAAAGCTTTAAAAGTCAAAGTAAGAATTTTAAATTTCATTCTGGCTTCAACTGGAAGCCAGTGAAGATGATACAGAAGAGGTGTGATCCTGTCATATCTTGTGGCTCTGCAAATAATACGTGCTGTGGTGTTCTGTATTGTCTGCAGCCGTTTTATTGTGATCTTAGTAAGTCCTGCATAGACGATATTACAATAATCCAAACGTGTTGTAATATATGCATGTGTTAAAGTACGTAACGAGGATTTATCAACAATTTCTAATGGAGTGCAATTTTCGCAGGTGATAAAATGATTTCTTTACTGTTTCTGATATTTGTTCATTAAACGTTAAACTTGAGTCAATAATGACTCCTATATACCTAAAAGATTTCACCGTTGGTATTTGTTTATCGAATAGTGTAGATATTACAGATGGAATTGTTTCACAACTTGTAATTCAGGATGTGACAGTCTTTTCAGGATTTAATATCAAACTAGTGAAAAAGGCCCGTTTCTGACAGAAATGAAATGGGCGCTAGCAAGGTTTTCCTCGGAGTGTGTATGTTTGAGAGAGTGTGTGTGAGATTGATTGTGTGAGAGAGAGTGAATGTGTGAGAGTGTGTGTGTGAGAATCAGAGTGTGTTCCAGGGTCCCCCCTCCACCCCTCCCTCCATCCCTCCGAGTTGCAGGGTCATCCCCCCTCCCTCCCAGTGCCATGGTCCTGTCCCCTCCCTTCCTCCCTCCGAGGTGCTTGGTGGGGGGGGGGGGGGGTTGTTATTTGCTGTCAACCTAAGGAGACACTGCTTCTGGCGTCCAGCAGCTAAGTCCTGTCCCACAGGCAGCTGGAGCTCCCTCATACTCTTTCAGTGACACACATTGACAGGCAATGGCTGGATAAAGTGTTTGAGTGTTATTTAGTTTAGATTTCATGATATTCATATGTACAGATGTGCACCTTTCAAATAAATTAAAAAGGTGTGCAGTAAGAAACCAAAAAGAAAAACCTTTTGTCCTTTACCTGTTAAGGCGCAGTTTATCCAGTAGAAACAGCTTTAGACATGTTTCAGATGGAAGAAGGGAAAAAGAAACGACAATGTGTATCAGCAGCTCGTAGGTGTGCTTGGTTTTGAGTATATGGGGATGATGGCTGTGTTGGGGAGTGGAAATAGAGATTAACCAATGGGCCTCCTTGGTTATATTGTAGTTGATTGGGTCAGTTCCACTCGTGTGTAGTAATCGTCCTGGTGCATGGCTAGAGTGGGAGAGGAGAGGGGGGTGCGGCGGAACGGTGAACGAGTGGCTACGGGAGGGTGGGGGGGGGGAGTGTGAGCGGGGGGACGGGGTGCAGTGGCGATTTTTGTTTGGTTTTGAGTGTATGGGAATGACAGCTGCGTTGGGGAGTGGAAACAGATTAACCAATGGGCTTCCTTCATTCGTTGTCTTTGCTCCGCCCTCGATGTCATCACGTTGTGACGCGAGGGCGGGGCAGACACTCATGGCCAAACTGGATATCTCGCCCGCCTCAAGTTTCCGGCTTGAGGCTTCATTCGAATGTTGGAGGTGCCTTTTATATATAGAGATGATGGTCTTTGAGTCAGCTTGCCACCTCTGCAAGACAATTTTGAAGTTAATGTCTAATGGTTTTACATAATGAATCAAAAGAAAGTCATCTGCGTATGAGTAGAAACGAATACCAAAAGTTTGTATAAGTAATGCCAAAGGACTAGTGTATATATTAAAGTTGGTGATAACACTGAACCTTGTGGTACCCCACAAGAAATAGGATAGCATTTTGACATAGAGCCGTTTTGTATTACCTTAAATGACTGATTTGTCAGAATGACGTAAACCAATCATAAATCGTACCTGTGATACCGATTTCCTTTAAGCAATGTAATAGCAGATCATGGTCAATAAGATCCAATGCTGCTGATAAATCGAGCGAGACAACTAGTGCAATATAACCCTGTTCCAGTCTGGCGCGTATTTCACTTAGGAATGAAGATTTAAGATTGGCCCGACCCAACCATGCGACCGAGCAAACTCAATGACCTTAATGAACAAATAGTACCACTTCTAATCTAATATCGTCTACTATGCAACCACAAAAGGCCGACTAACCTCACCGCCATACATTAATACTCTCACCCTAATCCGACACCTACACAAGATCACAATGTATTCCTATACCATGTATGTACGCAATTGATTGTAAAACCATGTACTAATGTGTACGCAAGATCACAATGCATTCTTTCACCATGTTTGTATGCACTTGATTGCAAAAACCATGTGCATATTTGTAGTCCGGAATGGTAATTGCCATTACGGCAAACGTAAGCCACATTGAGCCGGCAAATAGGTGGGAAAATATGGGATACAAATGTGTCAGCCGCTCCTCCCGGCCGCGTAGTTGTCTCCTTCACTTATCTGTGCTGTCCACTTCCTACTCCACACTCGTCCGTGCAGTTCGCTCTCACTGCCACACAGTTCCGCTAGCAAGGCGGTGCAACACAGTTCCGCTTGACAGTCTTTTAAACAAAGTTCAGCTAGTTAGACTTTAAACCCAGTTCTGCTAGCCAGGCTTCAAACACAGTTCGGCTAGCCCAGCCTTCCCACAAAGTTCAGCTAGTCAGGCTTTAAACACAGTTCTGCTAGCCAGGCTTCACAGTTCTGCTAGCCAGGCTTCAAACACAGCTCAGCTAGCCAGACTTCCCACAAAGTTCAGCTAGTCAGGCTTTAACCACAGTTCTGCTAGCCAGGCTTCCCAACAACGCCCTCTTCAGCAAGGCCTCACAACCGTTCAGCCTAGCTAGGCTTTTTTCCCCAGCACAGCTTAGCCAGGCTTTTAAAGATCCACCACCCTCACTTGTCAACACTTTACCTCTTGACAACCACCCGCCGGATCTCTCCTGACTATTACTCTTTCCTGATACTTTTGGGCTCCTCCAGAAATCACTCTTCTCCAGCCACTTCCTCTCCCACCTCCATTTCCTCTTCCACACCTCCTCTTCCTATCTGCTCCAACTCCTCCCATTCCATCCCCCCATTCTCTACCCCCTCCCTCAGGTGTTCCACCCTCTCCTCAGCTGATTCCATCTCCCAATCAGCCCCCTCTCCTTTCCTCTCATGTGGCTCAGGTACTCGTTTGTCCTCCTCTCTCCTATTCTTCCAAGCAGTCTGAAATCTGTGTTCTCTACGCTCCTGCCTCCGCCCCTCCTGCAATGCATTCTGGGATCTGTAGTTTTTCCACTCTGGCTTTTCTCTCTTCCCCCCTTCATTCTGGGCTCTGTGGCTTCTCTGATTCTCACAAATGCTACAAATAAAAACAAAAATTACCTTCTCTGTACTGTATCCCTTTCTGAAGCCCTATTGTCTTGGATGTAGGATATTTTTTGTTTCTATTAAGATTGTAATTGGGTAAACACAATTGCTTCTAGTACTTTTGATAAAAATGGGAGATTTGACACCGGACAATAATTTCCAGGAGAATATGGATCTAAAGATTTTTTTTTAAGGTGGGCTTTATCAGGGCCTCTTTAAGCACTATTGGGAACTTCACCTTCTGTAAGACTTTTTATAATGATTATGTATAAATGACTGTGAACTTTTAATGATGAACTTTTTAACCAATTAGATGGTATTGGATCTAATATACTATAAGTTGATGTGATATTAGACAGTAGTTTTTGAAAAGATATTAATGAGGGAAATTCAAATTGATGCCATACTCCTTCTAGTGTGTTTATCGTAGCTATCTCTTCAACATTTTTGGCCTTACTAAACTGAGATCTTAAATTATCAATCTTTGATATGAAAACATTTGCTAATATTTCCGATTCTATATGTGCTTTATCAACATTTGTGTCTGGTTTTGATGTCAGGTTTTTCATAATAACGAAATAACTGTTTCACTGATTTTGAGGCTTCCTTTATTTGTTTAGACAAATAATTTATCTTTGCTATGTTTAACTGCTTTCTCCGAGGACAAGCAGGCTGCTTGTTCTCACTGATGGGTGATGTCCATGGCAGCCCCTCCAATCGGAATCTTCACTAGCAAAAGTCTTTGTTAGCCCTTGCGCGCCGATGTGCACCACGCATGCGCGTCCGTCTTCCCGCCCGAAACCGGCTCGTGCCGGCCAGTCTTCTTTTGTCCGCGCTCGGTACGGTCGTGTTTCGCCGTTCGCGCCCCTTTAGTTGACCTCGCGCGTCTCCTTTTTGGTTTCGCTACTAAAAAAAAAAGATTCTGGAAGAGGACCTTTTTGGTCTTTTTCACTTTTCCGCTACTTCCAGTTTTTGCCCCAGTAAGTTTTCTTTCGTCTTCGGGGTAGGCCTTTTTCAGGCCTCGGGTCTATTTTTTCTTCCCCTCGTTTTTGGTGCCTACCGCAGTTACGAGTTTCGATTTCGCCGGCGAGATTTTTCCGCCCATGTCATCGAAGTCTCCCAGCGGCTTCAACAAGTGCACCCAGTGCGCCCGGGTAATCTCACTCACTGACAGGCACGCGTCGTGTCTTCATTGTCTGGGGGCTGGGCACCGCCCGCAGGCCTGTAGTCTGTGCTCTCTTTTACAAAAGCGGACTCAGGTAGCGAGATTGGCCCAGTGGAACGTTTTGTTCTCGGGCTCTTCGTCGGCATCGGCACCGGGAGTATCGAGTGCATCGACGTCGCCAGCGTCCAGACCTTCATCCTCGGCCGCGATTGCATCGACCCTCTGCATCGGAGCTGAGATATCGGAAGGCTGCGTCGGCGTCGGTGGTACCGGGACCTCCTCGTCTGCTGATGTCGTCGGACGGTGGTGCTTCGTCTGGAGTGCAGGTGAGGGCTGTCGATTCCCCTGCTGGTGGTGGTGAGCCTTCGGGTGGGTCTCCCCCTACCCTGAGGGCTCCTGCGGTACAGCCCCCCGAGACCGACCTTCTTCGGCCTCGGCCCCGAGGAAGCGACGGCTGGATTCTACGTCCTCGTCGGTGCCGGGAAGCTCCGGTGACGTGCTTCGTCCCAAGAAGTCGAAGCATCGACACCGGTCCTTTTCCCGTGTCGGCACCGAGAGCTCTGGGTCGCCAAGGGAGTCGGCACCCAGCAGGCATCAGCACCGAGAGGACCGCTCACCCTCTGTTCAAGAGGTGTCGATGTGCTCCACTCTGGACAGCCCGGAACAGCCTCCACACCCGGAACAGACTCTGACATCGACACCTGCATCGGCTTCCATGTCTTTCTCCACAGCCGCTCTGCACGAGAGTCTCCGGGCCGTTCTCCCAGAGATCCTGGGAGAGCTGTTGCGCCCTTCCCCTCCGGTACCGGGGGTGCATGCGCCACCGGTACCTTCGAGTGAGGCGCCGGCTGGCCCCTTGCCCGGGGTGAGGTCTCCGACATCAGTGCCGCTTGCGGTACCGACTGCGGTAGCCTCCCAGGAAGGCTCCCCAACGACGTCGGCGGAGGGAGCTTCGCCGGTGCGGGCGAGGGAGTCTACCTCTCGACGCTCCCATCATGGACGTGGTTCCACGGAGTCGAGCCGGGCACGGCTTCAGACACAGGTTCGTGAACTTGTCTGATACCGATAGTGAGGCCTCGTGGGAGGAGGACATCAGATATTTCTCTGACGAGTAGTCTGATGGCCTTCCTTCGGATCCCATTCCCTCTCCTGAAAGGCAGCTCTCTCCGCCCGAGAGTCTGTCTTTCGCTTCCTTTGTCCGGGAGATGTCTACAGCCATCCCCTTCCCGGTGGTTGTGGAGGACAAGCCCAGGGCTGAAATGTTTGAGCTCCTGGACTATCCTTCTCCACCTAAGGAAGCGTCCACAGTACCCATGCATCATGTCCTAAAAAAGACATTGCTGGCGAACTGGACCAAGCCTCTAAGTAATCCCCACATTCCCAAGAAGATCGAGTCCCAGTACCGGATCCATGGGGACCCAGAGCTGATGCGCACTCAGTTGCCTCACGACTCTGGAGTTGTAGATTTGGCCCTAAAGAAGGCTAAGAGTTCTAGGGAGCATGCTTCGGCACCCCCGGGCAAGGACTCTAGAACCTTAGACTCCTTTGGGAGGAAGGCCTACCATTCCTCTATGCTCGTGGCCAAAATTCAGTCGTACTAGCTCTACACGAGCATACACATGCGGAACAATGTGCGGCAGCTGGCGGGCTTGGTGGACAAGCTCCCCCCTGAGCAAGCCAAGCCTTTTCAGGAGGTGGTCAGGCAGCTGAAGGCGTGCAGAAAATTCCTGGCCAGAAGGGTGTATGACACCTTTGATGTTGCGTCCAGGGCCGCTGCTCAAGGTGTGGTGATGCGAAGAATCTCATGGCTGCATGCCTCCGACCTGGAGAATAGACTCCAGCAGCGGATTGCGGACTCGCCTTGCCGTGCGGATAACATTTTTGGAGAAAAAGTCGAGCAGGTGGTAGAGCAGCTCCACCAGCGGGATACCGCTTTCGACAAGTTCTCCCGCCGGCAGCCTTCAGCTTCTACCTCTACAGGTAGACGATTTTTGGGGGGAAGGAGAACTGTTCCCTACTCTTCTGGTAAGCGTTGGTACAATCCTCCTCCTCGACAGCCTGCGGCCCAGGCTAAGCCCCAGCGCGCTCGCTCTCTTCAGCAGCGTGCGCCTCAGCAGGGCCCCTCGGCTCCCCAGCAAAAGCAAGGGACGAGCTTTTGACTGGCTCCAGCAGAGCATAGCCGACATCCAAGTGTCAGTGCCGGGCGACCTGCCAGTTGGAGGGAGGTTGAAAGCTTTTCACCTCCGATCAGTGGGTTCTCCAAATAGTCCGGCAAGGATACACCCTCAATTTGGCCTCAAAACCTCCAAATTGTCCACCGGGAGCTCAGTCTTACAGCTTCCAGCACAAGCAGGTACTTGCAGAGGAACTCTCCGCCCTTCTCAGCGCCAATGCGGTAGAGCCCGTGCCATCCGGGCAAGAAGGGCTGGGATTCTATTCCAGGTACTTCCTTGTGGAAAAGAAAACAAGGGGGGATGCGTCCCATCCTAGACCTAAGGGCCCTGAACAAATATCTGGTCAAAGAAAAGTTCAGGATGCTTTCCCTGGGCACCCTTCTCCCCATGATTCAGGAAAACGATTGGCTATGCTCTCTGGACTTGAAGGACGCCTACACACACATCCCGATACTGCCAGCTCACAGACAGTATCTGCGATTTCAGCTGGGCACACGTCACTTCCAGTACTGTGTGCTACCCTTTGGGCTCGCCTCTGCGCCCAGAGTGTTCACGAAGTGCTTGGCTGTAGTAGCAGCGGCACTTCGCAGACTGGGGTTACACGTGTTCCCATATCTCGACGATTGGCTGGTGAAGAACACATCCGAGGCAGGAGCTCTACAGTCCATGCAGACGACTAATCGCCTCCTGGAGCTACTGGGGTTTGTGATAAATTATCCAAAGTCCCATCTTCTCCCAGTACAGAGACTCGAATTCATAGCTCTGCTGGATTCTCGGACGGCTCGTGCCTATCTCCCAGAGACGAGAGCCAACAACTTGTTGTCCCTCGTCTCGCGGATCACAGCTCAGCAGATGTTGAGATTGCTGGGCCACATGGCCTCCACAGTTCATGTGACTCCCATGACCCGCCTTCACATGAGATCTGCCCAATGGACCCTAGCTTCCCAGTGGTTTCAGGCTGCTGGGGATCTAGAAGACGTGATCCACCTGTACACGAGTTTTCTCAAATCCCTGTATTGGTGGACGATTTGGTCCAATTTGACTCTGGGACGCCCTTGCCAAATTCCTCAGCCACAAAAAGTGCTGACCACGGATGTGTCTCTCCTGGGTTGGGGAGCTCATGTCGATGGGCTTCACACCCAAGGAAGCTGGTCCCTCCAGGAACGCGATCTGCAGATCAATCTTCTGGAGTTACGAGCGGTCTGGAACACTCTGAAGGCTTTCAGAGATCGGCTGTCCCACCAAATTGTCCAAATTCAGACAGACAACCAGGTTGCCATGTATTACATCAACAAGCAGGGGGGCACCGGATCTCGCCCCCTGTGTCAGGAAGCCGTCAGCATGTGGCTCTGGGCTCGCCGTCACGGCATGGTGCTCCAAGCCACATATCTGGCAGGCGTAAACAACAGTCTGGCCGACAGGTTGAGCAGGATTATGCAACCTCACGAGTGGTCGCTCAATTCCCGTGTAGTGCGCCAGATCTTCCAGGTGTGGGGCACCCCCTTGGTAGATCTCTTCACATCTCGAGCCAACCACAAAGTCCCTCAGTTCTGTTCCAGGCTTCAGGCCACGGCAGCCTGGCATCGGATGCCTTCCTCCTGGACTGGGGGGAGGGTCTGCTGTATGCTTATCCTCCCATACCTCTGGTGGGGAAGACTTTGTTGAAACTCAAGCAAGACCGAGGCACCATGATTCTGATTGCTCCTTTTTGGCTGCGTCGGATCTGGTTCCCTCTTCTTCTAGAGTTGTCCTCCGAAGAACCGTGGAGATTGGAGTGTTTTCCGACCCTCATCACACAGGACGAAGGGGCGCTTCTGCATCCCAACCTCCGGTCCCTGGCTCTCACGGCCTGGATGTTGAGAGCGTAGACTTTGCCTCTTTGGGTCTGTCAGAGGGTGTCTCCCGCATCTATCTTGCTTCCAGGAACGATTCCACTAAGAGGAGTTACTTTTTTCTATGGATGAGGTTTGCCGTCTGGTGTGACAGCAAGGCCCTAGATCCTCGCTCTTGTCCTACACAGACCCTGCTTGAATACCTTCTGCACTTGTCTGAGTCTGGTCTCAAGACCAACTCTGTAAGGGTTCACCTTAGTGCAATCAGTGCATACCATTACCGTGTGGAAGGTAAGCCGATCTCAGGACAGCCTTTAGTTCGCTTCATGAGAGGTTTGCTTTTGTCAAAGCCCCCTGTCAAGCCTCCTACAGTGTCATGGGATCTCAATGTCGTTCTCACCCAGCTGATGAAACCTCCTTTTGAGCCACTGAATTCATGCCATCTGAAGTACTTGACCTGGAAGGTCATTTTCTTGTTGGCAGTTACTTCAGCTCGTAGAGTCAGTGAGCTTCAGGCCGTGGTAGCCCAGGCCCCTTATACCAAATTTCATCATAAGAGTAGTCCTCCGCACTCACCCTAAGTTCTTGCCAAAGGTTTTGTCCGAGTTCCATCTGAACCAGTCAATTGTCTTGCCAACATTCTTTCCCCGTCCTCATTCCTACCCTGCTGAACGTCAGCGGCACACATTGGACTGCAAGAGAGCATTGGCCTTTTATCTGGAGCGGACACAGCCCAACAGACAGTCCGCCCAATTGTTTGTTTCTTTTGATCCCAACAGGAGGGGAGTGGCTGTGGGGAAACGCACCATATCCAATTGGCTAGCAGATTGCATTTCCTTCACTTACGCCCAGGCTGGGCTGGCTCTTGAGGGTCATGTCACGGCTCATAATGTTAGAGCCATGGCAGCGTCGGTAGCCCACTTGAAGTCAGCCACTATTGAAGAGGTTTGCAAAGCTGCGACGTGGTCATCTGTCCACACATTCACATCTCATTACTGCCTCCAGCAGGATACCCGACGCGACAGTCGGTTCGGGCAGTCAGTGCTTCAGAATCTGTTCGGGCTTTAGAATCCAATTCCACCCCCCTAGGCCCATGTTTATTCTGTTCCAGGCTGCACTCTCAGTTAGTTGGATAAATTGTTAGGTCAATCTCAGTTATGTCCTCGCTGTTGCGAGGCCCAATTGACCATGGTGGTTGTTTTGAGTGAGCCTGGGGGCTAGGGATACCCCATCAGTGAGAACAAGCAGCCTGCTTGTCCTCGTAGAAAGCGAATGCTACATACCTGTAGAAGGTATTCTCCGAGGACAGCAGGCTGTTCTCACAAACCCACCCGCCTCCCCTTTTGGAGTTGTCTTCCCTTCTCTTTGTCTTGCTACATATGCGACTGGCCGGCACGAGCCGGTTTCGGGCGGGAAGACGGCCACGCATGCGCGGTGCACATCGGCGTGCGAGGGCTAGCAAAGACTTTTGCTAGTGAAGATTCCGATTGGAGGGGCTGCCGTGGACGTCACCCATCAGTGAGAACAATCAGCCTGCTGTCCTCGGATAATACCTTGTACAGGTATGTAGCATTCACTTTACATAGTAATGTTGACATTGTTTACATTTCTTTTTTAATTCTGTAGTTTTCCCTTACGCCATAGTCGTTCAGCTCTACGAACTTGCTGTTTACATAATTTTAAACCCAGATGATACCATGGGTGGTGATGTTTCATTCTTAACTTCACTGTTTTTAACAGGGCAATATTATCAAGTACCACTGAAAGAACCTGATTCCCGGTTGTAATCTGTTCTTAAAGTAAATCAGGGAAATCTGTTGGAAAATTTTCTGATATTGAAGGCAAAGTAACAGGATCTATCTTTTGTAGACCTCTTGTTTAAATAGTAGCTTTATTCAGCCTCTGAATAGGCTTAACAAAATTTAAATTAAAATGAAGAAAAAAAATGATCCGACCAGGATACATGTCTTTATCTTTGTACATTTGAACTCTTGTGACATACATGTCATAACCAGATCCAATGTATGCCCAGCTGTGTGAGTGGGTCCCTCTACATGTTGTATTAAATCAATATCTTGTAGAAACGTTAAAAATTTCTTTGCACTGTGCGAGCACTTCTGCCCATCTGGGGCACATGTATTGGGCTTGTACTCCAATAAGCGTTTTTTGGACTGAATTGAGCAGCCATGTATCCCGGATGTGGAATCACACATGGCTCCCAAGCAGCTGTTTGACCTCTTTGAGATGCCACGGCCGGCTCCAGCAGGATTTAGGGCAGTCCAGAAAAAAGCAGTTTTAATGGCAAAACGAGTCATTCTGCAATTGTGGTTGGTAGCAGATCAGCAGAGTATATCACATTGGAGGTCAGCAATGATTCAAGCATGTGCTATAGAGAAGAAAGGAATAAAAGACTTGGCCTCTAAGAGTGGTGACTAATTTTGTTGCATCTGGTCTCCATTTTGGGACACTCTCACTCCTGTAGCAAGAAGTAAAATATTGAACTCTTAATTTGGTGGGGGGGTGGGGGGGGGGGAGGAAGAGAGGAGGGTGGGGTTGGGGGGGGGTGAGTTAGGTTCAAATGTTAAAATGTTTCAGGCAAAATACTTAGTGTTGTATGTTTTCTCTGAGTGGATTGCTATTGTTGCATTGCCTTGAAATAAAAAGATTTATAAAAAAAATTTTCTTTGCACATACATTTGAGCAATCATCTGAATGAATATTAAAATCTCCCCATATTAAAAGATTAGGATATTTTACTACAGCATCAGCTAATGATTGATATATATTTTCCCAATCTTCTCCTGTTAAGGAGGGGGCACAATATAAAAGAAGTGTATAAAAAGTAGTATTTGCTGTGCTGATTTGTAATAGGAGCAGTTCTGAGTATAAAAGACCATGTTGGTTTTTTTTTATTTGTATCCCGCGCTTTTCCACTCATGGCATGCTCAATGCGGCTTAGGTACTTATTTGTACCTGGGGCAATGGAGGGTTAAGTGACTTGCCCAGAGTCACAAGGAGCTGCCTGTGCCTGCAGTGGGAATCTCACCCAGTTCCCCAGGACCAAAGTCCACCACTCTTAACTACTAGGCCACTCCTCCACTCTGAAATTTCCTTAATTTTCAGATTTGAGGCATAAATATAGGCTAATTCCCCCCCCCCCCCCCCCCCCCCGCCACCGCCGCCGCTTACCCATGCGCGGGATAGGTAGCTCACTGAATAACCTGTCAGTAAACATTGTAAAAAGTAAGACTCTTCCCCTGCTAGAATCCAGGTTTCTGTTATCGCGAAAAGTTCTAAATGATAGGATTGGATTAGATCCATAATATAAGTATACTTACGTTTCTCCGAGGACAAGCAGGCTGCTTGTTATCACTGATGGGTGACGTCCACGGCACTCCCTCCAATCGGAATCTTCACTAGCAAAGATGTTTGCTAGACGCGCGCCGATGCGCACCGCGCATGCGCGGTTGTCTTCCCACCCGAGCCGGCTCGTGTTCGTCAGTCTTTTGTCCGCGCTCGGGACGGCTGTGTTTTTGCCGCCGTTTCGTGCCCCTCAGAGGACCCTTGCGCGTCTTTCGTTTTTTTTCAAAAAAAAAAAAAAAAGAGAGAGAGAGAACCTTTTTCCCGTATTTCTAGCTTTTTCCCAGCGTAAGTTTTCTTTAGCTTTTGGGAGCTGCCTTCTTGGCCGCCCGCACGGGTTTTTCCCCCTTTTGTCTTGGTGCTTCGTGTCATCGCGAATTTTGATTTCGCCGGCGCGATTTTTCCGCCCATGACATCGAAGCCTTCCAGCGGCTTCAAGAAGTGCACCCAGTGCGCCTGGGTAATCTCGCTCACTGATAGGCACGCCTCGTGTCTTCAGTGTCTGGGGGCTGGGCTCCGCCCGCAGGCCTGTAGTCTTTGTGCTCTTTTTGCAAAAAAGGACTCGGGTAGCAAGATTAGCCCAGTGGAATGTTCTGTTCTCTGGCGCTTCGACGGCATCGAGAGATTCGTCGGGTGCATCGGCGTCGGCAGCACCGAAGTCTTCGGAGACTGCATCGAGGCGTCCTCCTCCTGCATTGTCGGTACCGAGGCTTTGGAAGAGTGCGTCGGCGGTACCGGGACCCCCTCTGGTGCTGATGTCGTCGGATGGTGGTGCTTCGTCTGGAGTGCAGGTGAGGGCTGTCCATGCCCCTGCTGGTTGCGGTGAGCCTTCGGGTAGGTCTCCTCCTGCCCTGAGGGCTCCTGCGGTACAGCCCCCCCGGGATCGACCATCTTCGGCCCCGGCCCAGAGGAAGCGACGTCTGGATTCAACGTCGTCCTCATCGGTACAGGAGAGCTCCGGTGCCATGCTTCGCTCGAAGAAGTCTAAGAAGCATAGTCACCGGTCACCTTCCCGACTGGGTACCGGGAGCTCTGGGTCGCCGAGGGAGTCGGCACCCAGCAGGCATCGGCACCGGGAGGACCGCTCACCCTCCATCCAGGAGGTGTCGGTGCACTCTACCTCGGACAGCCCGGTACCGCCTCCATGCCCGGAACAGATTCTGACCTCGATGCCTGCACCGGCTTCCCAGTCTTTCTGTACAGCCGCTCTGTACGAGAGTCTCCGGGCCGTTCTTCCTGGCATTCTGGAAGACCTGTTGCGCCATTCTCCGGTACCGGGGGTGCTTACCCCACCGGTGCCGTCAAGTGAGGCGACAGCTGGCCCTTTGCCTGGGGTGAGGTCCCTACCGGTTTCGGCTGCCTCCCAGGTGGACTCCCCGACGACGTTGGGGGAGGGAGCTTCGCCGCTGCCGGCCAGGGAGTCCACCTCTCGACGCTCCCACCGTGGCCGTGGTTCCACGAAGTCGAGACGGATACGGCTTCAGACACAGGTCCGTGAACTTGTCTGATACCGATGATGAGGCCTCGTGGGAGGCAGAGGAGGACATCAGATATTTCTCTGACGAGGAATCTGATGGCCTTCCTTCTGACCCCACTCCCTCCCCTGAGACAGCTTTCTCCTCCCGAGAGTCTGTCTTTCTCGGCCTTTGTCCGGGAGATGTCTACGGCCATCCCCTTCCCGGTGGTTGTGGAGGATGAGCACAGGGCTGAAATGTTTGAGCTCTTGGACTATGCTTCTCCACCTAAGGAAGCGTCCACAGTACCCGTGCATCGTGTCCTGAAAAAGACATTGCTGGCGAACTGGACCAAGCCACTAACTAATCACCACAGTCCCAAAAAGATAGAATCCCAATATCGGATCCATGGGGACCCAGAGCTGATGCGCACTCAGTTGCCTCACGACTCTGGTGTGGTGGATCTGAAGAAGGCTAAGAGTTCTAGGGAGCATGCTTCGACGCCCCCGGGCAAAGACCCCAGAACCTTAGACTCCTTTGGGAGGAAGGCCTACCATTCTTCCATGCTCGTGGCCAAGATTCAGTCTTACCAGCTCTACACGAGCATCCATATGCGGAACAATGTGCGGAAGCTGGCGGACTTGGTGGACCAGCTCCCTTCTGAGCAAGCCAAGCCGTTTCAGGAGGTGGTCAGGCAGCTGAAGGCATGTAGAAAATTCCTGGCCAGAGGGGTATTTGATACCTTTGATGTTGCGTCCAGGGCCGCTGCTCAAGGTGTGGTGATGCGCAGACTCTCATGGCTGCATGCCTCCGACCTGGAGAATAGAATCCAGCAGCGGATTGCGGACTCCCCTTGCCGAGCGGACAACATTTTTGGAGAAAAAGTCGAACAGGTGGTAGAGCAGCTCCACCAGCGGGATAACGATTTCGACAAATTCTCCCGCCGGCAGCCTTCAGCATCTACCTCTTCAGGTAGACGTTATTATGGGGGAAGGAGGACTGTTCCCTACTCTTCTGGTAAGCGTAGGTACAATCCTCCCTCTCGACAGCCTGCGGCCCAGGCTAAGCCCCAGCGCGCTCACTCTCGTCAGCAGCGTGCGCCTCAGCAAGGCCCCACAGCTCCCCAGCAAAAGCAGGGGGCGAGCTTTTGACTGGCTCCAGCAGAGCATAGCCGAGATCAAAGTGTCCATGCCGGACGGCTTGCCGGTCGGGGGGAGGTTGAAAGCTTTTCACCAAAGGTGGCCTCTTATAACCTCCGACCAGTGGGTTCTCCAAATAGTCCGGCAAGGATACGTCCTCAATTTTGCCTCCATGTCTCCAAATTGCCCACCGGGAGCTCAGTCTTTCAGCTTCCAGCACAAGCAGGTACTTGCAGAGGAACTCTCCGCCCTTCTCAGCGCAAATGCGGTCGAGCCCGTGCCACCCGGGCAAGAAGGGCTGGGATTCTATTCCAGGTACTTCCTTGTGGAAAAGAAAACAGGGGGGATGCGTCCCATCCTAGACCTAAGGGCCCTGAACAAGTATCTGATCAAAGAGAAGTTCAGGATGCTTTCCCTGGGCACCCTTCTTCCTATGATTCAGGAAAAAGATTGGCTATGCTCTGTGGACTTAAAGGATGCTTACATGCATATCCCGATACTGCCAGCTCACAGTATCTCCTATTCCGTCTGGGAACGCGTCACTTCCAGTACTGTGTGCTACCCTTTGGGCTCGCCTCTGCGCCCAGGGTGTTCACGAAATGCCTGGCTGTGGTAGCAGCGGCGCTTCCCAGACTGGGAGTGCACGTGTTTCCTTATCTCGACGATTGGCTGGTGAAGAACACAACCGAGGCAGGAGCTCTACAGTCCATGCAGATGACTATTCGCCTCCTGGAGCTACTGGGGTTTGTGATAAATTATCCAAAGTCCCATCTTCTCCCAGTACAGAGACTATTCATAGGAGCTCTGCTGGATTCTCGGACGGCTCGTGTCCATCTCCAGGAGACAAGGGCCAACAATCTGTTGTCCCTCGTCTCCCGGGTGCGAGCGTCCCAGCGGATCACAGCTCGGCAAATGTTGAGATTGCTTGGCCACATGGCCTCCACAGTACATGTGACTCCCATGGCTCGTCTTCGCATGCGATCTGCTCAATGGACTCTAGCTTCCCAGTGGTTTCAGGCTGCTGGGGATCTAGAGGACGTGATCCACCTGTCCACGAGTTTTCTCGAATCCCTGCACTGGTGGACGATTTGCTCCAATTTGACTCTCGGACGCCCTTTCCAAATTCCTCAGCCGCAAAAAGTGCTGACTACGAATACGTCTCTCCTGGGATGGGGAGCTCATGTCAATGGGCTTCACACCCAGGGAAGCTGGTCCCTCCAGGAACAAGGTCTACAGATCAATCTCCTGGAGTTACGAGCGGTCTGGAACGCTCTGAAGGCTTTCAGAGATCGGCTGTCCCACCAAATTTATCCAAATTCAGACAGACAACCAGGTTGCCATGTATTACATCAACAAGCAGGGGGGCACCGGATCTCGCCCCCTGTGTCAGGAAGCTGTCAGCATGTGGCTGTGGGCTCGCCGTCACGGCATGTTTCTCCAAGCCACATATCTGGCAGGCGTAAACAGTCTGGCCGACAGGTTGAGCAGAATTATGCAACCTAACGAGTGGTCGCTCAACTCCCGAGTAGTGCGCTGGATCTTCCGTGTGGGGCACCCCCTTGGTAGATCTCTTCGCATCTCGAGCCAACCACAAAGTCCCTCAGTTCTGTTCCAGGCTTCAGGCCCACGGCCGCCTGGCATCGGATGCCTTCCTCCTGGATTGGGGGGAAGGCCTGCTGTATGCTTACCCTCCCATACCTCTGGTGGGGAAGACTTTGTTGAAACTCAAGCAAGACCGAGGCACCATGATTCTGATTGCTCCTTTTTTGCCGTGTCAGATCTGGTTCCCTCTTCTTCTGGAGTTGTCCTCCGAAGAACCGTGGAGATTGGAGTGTGTTCCGACCCTCATCACCCAGAATGAAGGGGCGCTTCTGCATCCCAGCCTCCGGTCTCTGGCTCTCACGGCCTGGATGTTGAGAGCGTAGACATTGCCTCTTTGGGTCTGTCAGAGGGTGTCTCCCGTGTCTTGCTTGCTTCCAGGAAAGATTCCACTAAGAGGAGTTACTTCTTTTTATGGAGGAGGTTTGCCTTAGATCCTCGTTCTTGTCCTACACAGACCCTGCTTGACTACCTTCTGCACTTGTCTGTGTCTGGTCTCAAGACCAACTCTGTAAGGGTTCACCTTGGCGCAATCAGTGCATACCATTACCGTGTGGAAGGTAAGCCGATCTCGGGACAGCCTTTAGTTGTTCGCTTTATGAGAGGTTTGCTTCTGTCAAAGCCTCCCATCAAACCTCCTACTGTGTCATGGGATCTCAATGTCGTTCTCACCCAGCTGATGAAACCTCCTTTTGAGCCACTGAATTCATGCCATCTGAAGTACTTGACCTGGAAGGTCATTTTCTTGGTGGCAGTAACTTCAGCTCGTAGAGTCAGTGAGCTTCAAGCCCTAGTAGCTCATGCGCCTTATACCAAATTTCATCATAACAGAGTAGTCCTCCGCACTCACCCTAAGTTCTTGCCGAAGGTGGTGTCGGAGTTTCATCTGAACCAGTCAATTGTCTTGCCAACATTCTTTCCCCGTCCTCATTCCTGCCCTGCTGAACGTCAGCTGCACACATTGGACTGCAAAAGAGCATTGGCCTTCTATCTGGAGCGGACACAGCCCAACAGACAGTCCGCCCAAATGTTTGTTTCTTTTGATCCCAACAGGAAGGGAGTGGCTGTGGGGAAATGCACCATATCCAATTGGCTAGCAGATTGCATTTCCTTCACTTAGGCCCAGGCTGGGCTGGCTCTTGAGGGTCATGTCACGGCTCACAATGTTAGAGCCATGGCAGCGTCAGTGGCCCACTTGAAGTCAGCCACTATTGAAGAGATCTGCAAAGCTGCGACGTGGTCATCTGTCCACACATTCACATCTCATTACTGCCTGTAGCAGGATACCCGACGCGACAGTCGGTTCGGGTAGTTGGTGCTTCAGAATCTGTTTGGGGTTTGAATCCAACTCCACCCCCATAGGCCCATGTTTGTTCTGTTCCAGGCTGCACTCTGTTAGTTGAATAAGATGTTAAGTCAATCTGAGTTATGTCTTCGCTGTTGCGAGGCCCAATTGACCTTGTTTGTTGTTTTGAGTGAGCCTGGGGGCTAGGGATACCCCATCAGTGAGAACAAGCAGCCTGCTTGTCCTCGGAGAAAGCGAATGCTACATACCTGTAGAAGGTATTCTCCGAGGACAGCAGGCTGATTGTTCTCACAAACCTGCCCGCCTCCCCTTTGGAGTTGTGTCTTCCCTTGTCTTTGTTTTGCTACATACGGGACTGACGAACACGAGCAGGTTCGGGCGGGAAGACGACCGCGCATGCGCGGTGCGAGGACTAGCAAACGTCTTTGCTAGTGAAGATTCCGATTGGAGGGGGTGCCTTGGACGTCACCCATCAGTGAGAACAATCAGCCTGCTGTCCTCGGAGAATACCTTCTACAGGTATGTAGCATTCACTTTATTTGATGAAAAGACTCGACACAACTGTTGTGTTTTGGCCTACAGGCCTGCATCAGGAGTCGCTATGTCATAACTGGTATGAATCTGAAGTGCACTAAAGACCACTTTTGCATGCAGCCACACGGACCAAATTGTGTTTCAGGCACTTCAGATTCATACCCGTTACGACATAGCGACTCCTGATGCAGGCCTGTAGACCGAAACACAACAGTTGTGTCTTTTCATCAAATAAAGAAGCTTTTAGAGTCTTTTCATCAATAAAGATGTTTTTAAGATATTGTCTCCAGGATTTGTATTTCCGTGGTCAAACATCCCACTTTTGACTCTAAGAGGAATGCCATTGCCGGCACAACTGGGTAAGGTCCTCCCTATCCGAAGGAAAAAAGCTTAGCACCCTCTCCAGAGGAGTGGGTGGGGTGGGAGTGGTCATATTGATAAAAATATCCAGCGTTAAAATTTTAGGACGATCTAGAACGTAGTTATAGAACAATGGTCTAGAGCAAGTATACATCAAACCCAGGCCTAGAACCAGTGGTTTGAAGCCATAAGTTAAGGACGGGACAATATATAAGTATCAGTGATAATTGTATAATAGTGAAAATAAATTATATAATAATCTTTTTCCAGAGCTGCTATAGGTTAGAATCCGATCTAGAACACAGCCCCAGGGCCAAGGTTTCAGAGAATATAGTAGAATTATGAAAAGAACTAAGGGCTGTATGCTAATAGTTCACAAGAGCATGCAATACTCACGTGTCTTCTAATATACTCAGATTCTGTGTTGGAGGTCTAAAATATAAATGATCAATCAGCGTAAAGAGTCACATACTAGTCGGCGTACGGAGGAGAGGTATAGAGTATCCATATTAGGGTAAACGTGTAAAAGTAAGAGTATACGCTAGTGTGTATGCAACTATGTATAAATACTGCCCTCCAGGTTAGGCCTCTGGTCAAGAGCCAAATAAGCGCCTCATCGTCCACTCTAGTCAAGAGCCCACTAAACGCTTCATCAACCACCAGGAGCCAAAATAAACGCGTCAGTGGTGCCAGGAGCCACAATAAACGCTTACTGGTAGAGTCCTAAATCAGGGAGTGCACCCATCAAGGGATTCAAGTACCTGTGAAAAAGGTACCGTGAATCCGGAAGGCAGTAACCCAATGAGTTTTCACGTGCTAGAGCCTTAAACGGTTCAACTGTGATTGGAGCCCTAAATGCTTCGATAGCTCCCATTGGGTATTCAATTAATCAAACTATAAATTTATGACCTCTGATTAGACTAGCTAGTAGGAAACGGTACAGAGGCGTCCCTCAGGAGTACCGGTGCTACAGGTTCTAGCCTAATTGGTAAAGAGGCAAGTGTTCTAGACTGTGGGGCCGGGCACACCCTGAAAACTGGGTGGTATTAATGGCCCAATCCCTAACAATTTAGGTACCGTCATCCATCCAAGGGACAAAAATTTGCCTCTTAGACGGGTGTGAGCCTTTCCCCTTACCTTTCCCTGGGCATCGGTACGTAAGCCAATGGTTCTAGCGTAACACAAATAGGAACGAGATTAAGGGTATAGTAGGTATCAAGGAAGAGTCCCCAAAATACACTTCAGAAAAGGGAAGACAAGTGCGGGTGTGGATCATTAAAAGTGAAATAACAATAAGGAGATAATATAATAAGATAAAAGTGGGCCTACCTAATTAGTGCTTCTAAGCAAAGGTGAGCTGTAAGTTTGTTGTGTGCTTCTGTGTGGAAACGAGAAGGGAAAAAGAGGTGACAATAAAAACAGAAAACCTTTCTTTTTCTTTTCTTAAGCAAAACATAGACATTAAATAAAACATGAAACTTCTATATGCCATAATAGAAGTAATATGGGGGAATTTCAACAAAAGACAAGAACGGCATTATAACATGTGTAGTTCAGAATTATACCCCTAAAATAAATGAAATAAAAGTAAATACATATTAAACGCTTTTGGGGGCGGGTACTGGATAGGTTAGAAGCAGCACCTAAACAGGAAAATAGGTGGGGCCTAGAAGGGAAAAAAAACATTTTAAAATCATACATAAAACATAAGAGAAACACATAATTTCATAGATCCCTAAATGGGACGTCAGCTAGACCGTGGCACTAATATGATAGGTTAATACCCATACACTCAGAGAAGGAACCTAGTTAAAAAGAAAACCCAAAATGGAATGACAGGAAGTCTGTGTCAAAGCAGGTGCATATGGCAAATAAAACATGTCATTCTTACACCAAGAATCTTCAATGATAAAATGAAGAAGTTAGGCAATGCTGTATTCTCATGGCATGCTGACATTATCTTAACAGGAAAGGTAAAAAAAAACGTATTTAATATGCTTATATATATAAAGGGAAAAAAGCAAGGAATTACTTTTATATATTACATATTCTTTTATCGTATAAACTATACAATGGTTTACATATCTCCTGAGGAAACAATAAACCAATGTAATTTCATATGACTTCCTGTGTTTGATTCAAGTATGCAAATGCTGTAGAGTAAAAACAGAAAACTGATATAAAGACCTTATGTTGATGTAAATGTTACAGGAAAAAGGAATATAAAAACCAGTAGGGAAGAATTTTAGCAATGATACTAGTGGGCAAAAATGACATGTAAATGGATAGCGAATATAAAGTAGATCCTTTTAAACTGAGAACTGAAGTAATGACAGAAAAGCCAAGGCACTGCACATTCAGTGAACAAAAAATGACACCTCAGAGACACAAAAAACTAATGATATTTAAGCATGGGATAACCCTAACGTAGCAGGAAGGGGGGGTGTATAAGCCACCGTACAGCACTGAACTATAAGGAAATGACATCGTGGAGAAAATTGAGACACCAGCAACAATTTCAAATATCAAACCTATAAATGGCAAGTGACCGACTCACCTGCAAATGCGCAGTAGAGACTTCCCAGCGTCAAGACGTGATGACGGGGGAGGGGGGCGGGACAGAGAGGGAAACTGCGCGGAAGGGGAGGGAGGGAACCGCTGACGTTGCTACCGCACCCCCCCCCCCCCAAGGTAGCCGCTACCGCCCCCCCCCCCCCCCGGGAGTCGCCACCCCCTCCCTTCACCCGGCCCGGGCCCTCTCTTCGTTATTCAACTTACAGCAGTGCCGAAACAGCAGCAAGCAGCTCAGCTTCAGCTCCCGTCGGCCTTCCTTCCCTGCCTGTGCCCCGCCCTCGCCGACGTGACGTCACACGAGGGCGAGGCACAGGCAGTGAAGGAAGGCCAACGGGAGCTGCTGCTTGCTGCTGTTTTGGCGCTGCTGTAAGTTGACTAACGAAGAGAGGGGCCGGGTGAAGGGGGGGCGGGGGCGACTCCGGGGTGGGGGCGGTAGCGGCTACCTTGGGGGAGGAGGGGACATGGGAGGTCTCAGAAGGAGGGGGGCCTTGGAGCTGGGAGAGCTGGACGGAAGGGGGCCTTCCAGCTGGCTGGGAAGAAGGCACGGGGGGGCGGGGGGGCAGGGGGCCTTGGAACTGGGAGGGAGGGCAGGGGGGCCCTTACAGTTGTGAGAGCAGGGGGAACTGGGAGGGAGGGAGGGAAGGGGGCCTTGGGAGCTGGGGGGGGGGGAGGGCCTGGGGCCTTGGAACTGGGAGGGAGGGAGGGAGAGCGGGCAGGGGGCCTTGCAGCTGGGAAGGGGGGAGGACTGGAGCCTTGGAGCTGGGAGGGAGGGACAGAGGGGGCCTTAGAGCTGGCAGGGAAGGAGGATGGCAGGGGGCCTTGCAGCTGCAACGGGAGGGGGGCCTTGGGAAAAAAAAACATTCCAATACGCGCCCGTTTTAACGGGCTTAACGGCTAGGATTAGCCATAAAAGGGCGAGAGTGGTGGGGTAAAACAGCAACCAGGAAGTAATACCGAAAGGCGAGGCACCCAGGAGCGGGAGAATGAAGAAAAGGTAAGACATAAATTATTCTCTTATAAAACCATATCATTTAAAAGCAATTATCATTCTCAGGACGTGGACATACCCTTCAATCATGGCACAACAGAACAGAAAACATTATAAGGTAACTCATTACTGCAAGCACTTAGAATAAGGCAGTCCTCATGTACTCATAGGACGAAAACCACAATGCAAACAAGGAAATACAGTGTTTCCTGCAGATAACAGCACAATAAGCTTATAAGAGACGTTATAATGTAGTCAGGTTCACTGCTTATTAAGATTATCAGAAAGCAGTCACCGAAATAAATATTAAATACTGAAAAGCTAAAGGTGGACAAAGCCATGGGACTGGACGGGATCCACCCCAGGATATTGAGGGAGCTCAGAGAGGTTTTGGCGGGTCCTCTTAAAGATTTGTTTAATATATCCTTGCAGACGGGAGAGGTTTCGAGGGATTGGAGAACGGCGGAGGTGGTACCTCTTCACAAAAGTGGTGATAGGGAAGAAGCTGGAAACTACAGGCCTGTAAGCCTCACTTCGGTTATTGGAAAAGTAATGGAAGCGATGCTGAAGGAAAGGATAGTGAATTTCCTGGAAGCCAATAAGTTGCAAGATCCCAGACAACATGGTTTTACCAAAGGGAAATCGTGCCAAACGAATCTCATTGAATTCTTTGACTGGGTGACTGGAGCATTGAATCAGGGACGAGCTATAGACGTAATCTACTTAGAGTTCAGCAAAGCTTTTGACATGGTTCCCCACAGGAGGCTCTTAAATAAACTGGATGGGCTGAAGATAGGACCCGAAGTGGTGAACTGGATTAGGAACTGGTTGACGGACAGACGCCAGAGGGTGGTGGTGAATGGAATTCGCTCGGAGGAGGGGAAGGTGAGTAGTGGAGTGCCTCAGGGATCGGTGCTGGGGCTGATTCTGTTCAATATATTTGTGAGTGACATTGCCAAAGAGTTAGAAGGTAAAGTTTGCCTATTTGCAGGTGATACTAAGATCTGTAACAGAGTGGACACCCGGGAGAGAGTGGAAAACATGAAAAAGGATCTGAGGAAGCTAGAAGAATGGTCTAAGGTTTGGCAATTAAAATTCAATGCGAAGAAATGCAAAGTGATGCACTTAGGGAATAGAAATCCACGGGAGACGTATGTGTTCGGCAGCGAGAGTCTGATAGGTACGGACGGAGAGAGGGATCTTGGGGTGATTGAGGATTTGAAGGCGACGAAACAGTGTGACAAGGCGGTGGCTGTAGCTAGAAGGTTGTTAGGCTGTATAGAGAGAGGTGTGACTAGCAGAAGAAAGGGGGTGTTGATGCTCCTGTATAAGTCGTTGGTGAGGCCCCACCTGGAGTATTGTGTTCAGTTTTGGAGGCTGTATCTTGTTAAGGATGTAATAAGAATTGAAGCAGTGCAAAGAAAAGCTACGAGAATGGTATGGGATTTGCGTTACAAAACGTATGAGGAGACACTTTCTGAACTAAACATGTATACTCTGGAGGAAAGGAGAAGCAGGGGTGATATGATACAGACGTTCAAATATTTGAATGGTATTAATCCGCAAACGAACCTTTTCCGGAGATGGGAAGGTGGTAGAACGAGAGGACATGAAATGAGATTGAAGGGGGGCAGACTCAAGAAAAATGTTAGGAAGTATTTTTTCATGGCGAGAGTAGTGGATGCTTGGAATTCTCTCCCGCGGGAGGTGGTGGAAATGAAAACGGTAACGGAATTCAAACGTGTGGGATAAGCATAAAGGAATCCTGTGCAGAAGGAATGGATCCTCAGGCGCTTAGTCAAGATCGGGAGGCGGGGATAGTGCTGGGCAGACTTATACGGTCTGTGCCAGAGCCGGTGGTGGGAGGTAGGGCTGGTGGTTGGGAGGCGGGGATAGTGCTGGGCAGACTTATACAGTCTGTGCCCTGAAGAACAAAGGTACAAATCAAAGTAGGGTATACACAAAATTAGCACATATGAGTTATCTTGTTGGGCAGACTGGATGGACCGTGGAGGTCTTTTTCTGCCGTCATCTACTATGACTATGTTACTAAGACAATCTATAATTCTGACAATCTATAATACTGTTAAATAGAAGCGTAGGTAAGCATCTAACCACACATGAGTTTTAAATATGTGGGTAACATAGAACAAAATGTTGAGCCTATGTGGGAAGTAAATGCAAAGAAAGCTATTATGCTTAATGTATACAAGCAAGGCTTGTCATTAAAACATATGGGAATTACCATTTTAACTTAACCAATGGATGAATAAGCATATGTTTCCTGCAAAAAGGCAATAAGACAACCAAAACCACTGCATGTTTAATCAAAAGCAAGGTCTAACGATATCTGAAAGCTAATGTTTTATAATCGCAACACATTTTATAAGAAAAACCAAACTACAGCAAGTACAAAATGAGAGGCAGAAACCACGCCCACATTTCACAGCCTGAAGTACAGTGAGGGGAAATGACTCGGGGCACTAAGGGATGCAGTGACAGAAGTAGGAAATGCCTGAAGCTAAGGGCGTTGGCCAAGAATGCGGAAATAACCTTCATCAAGTAATGAACGAATACCGTTATGCCAGAAAGATTAGTTAAAAAAAACCCCATAACACATCAAAGAAACAAAGATGTAAACAGCTATCCTAACATTTAAGAGTGTTCAGACAGCCAAAGGGCATTGTCAGTGTGAACAAACACAAAAAGTAACTTAAAAATGCAGGTAAAACAAATGCTGTGAGCAGAGTGACACGCTCAAAAAGAGGAAATAGGCGGGATGCAAAACTAGACAGACAGTGAGAGCAGACCAATGATAAATAAGTTACTAAAAAGCTATGTGAAACTTGACAATGTACATAAGGAAAAAGCAGATTAATCCAAAAAAGTGAGCCGGTTCCTAGCTTTCTCAGCTCCTCGGGCTTGGGATTATGTGCAACTGTTGGGCTCCATGACGGCCACGATGGAGGTAGTGCCCTGGGCCAGGGCCCATGAGGCCACTACAGCACTCTCTTCTGTGGCACTAGACTCCAGTTTCGGAGGATTACGCAGTTCGCCTTCCCCTGGACCCGGCGATGAGAAGGGCGCTAAGTTGGTGGCTGATGTCAGACAAATTGTCAGCCGGTATGCCTCTCATGTCCCCGGAGTGGATTGTCGTTACGATGGACGCCTGCTTGACGGGCTGGGGAGCCCACTGCCTGGGAAGGACAGCGCAGGGGATATGGTCAGCGGCGGAGGCGAAGTGGTCCATCAGCCTCTTGGAACTTCGGGCCATTCGGTTGGCGCTTCAAGTGTTTCTTCAGGTACTGATACTGAGGCCAGTTAGAATCCTGTCAGACAATGACACGGCCGTGGCCTATGTCAATCGCCAGGGAGGTACCAGGAGCGCCCCCCTAGACAGGGAGGCCATGAAGTTATGCCAGTGGGCAGAGGCGAATCTGGACCAGCTGTCGTCGGTTCACATTGCGGGAGTCCTGAATGTCGAGGCGGACTTTCTCAGTCACCATACCTTGGATCCCGGAGAGTGGCAACTGTCTGCTCTGGTGTTCTTGGAGACCACGAAGCGCTGGGGCATGCCGACCTTGGATCTGATGGCGACCTCGGCCAAGTGCCACGGTTCTTCAGCAGAGGACGGGACCCTCGATCTCTGGGGGTCGATGCTCTTCTCCAGCAGTGGCCGGTACAGGAGCTTCTCTACGTTTTCCCGCCTTGGCCTATGCTGAGCAGAATTCTCGGCCGGGTGGCGAAACACCCTGGCCGGGTGGTCCTGGTGGGTCCAGACTGGCCCAGACGCCCTTGGTATGCGGACCTGATCCGGCTTTCCGTAGACAGTCTTCTGCGGCTTCCAGCGGAGCGGGGCATCTTACATTAGGGTCCCGTGGTGATGGAGGATCCCTTCCCTTTGGTCTTACGGGCCTGGCTCTTGAGCGGAAGCGGCTGAAGAAGAAGGGCTTCTCGGACAGGGTCATCGCCACTATGCTGAGAGCACGGAAGCGCTCTACTTCTACGTACGCCAGGGTACGGCGTACCTTTGTGTCATGGTGCGAGGCAGGATCCCTGTCGCCCTTCACGGCGCCAATTGCTTCAGTGTTGACGTTCCTGCAAGAAGGTCTGGAGAAAGGCCTGTTGCTCAGCTCTCTTAAGGTCCAGGTAGCGGCTCTGGCTTGCTTCAGGAGTTGCCTGGAGGGTGCTTCCCTGGCTTCTCAGCCAGATGTGGTGCGTTTTCTCAAATGGGGTTCACCTACGCCCTCCTCTGCACTCAATAGTGCCTACGTGGAATCTCAATCTGGTGCTGCGGGCCTTGCGGAAGCCACCCTTTGAGCCATTATCGCGGCTGTCTCTGAAAGACCTGACATTGAAAGCGGTCTTTTTGGTGGCAATCGCTTCAGCCAGGAGGGTTTCCGAGCTCCACGCGCTCTTGTGTAGAGAGCCGTTCCTGCGGTTCACGGAGGCAGGAGTGTCTATTCGCCCAAGATTGTTTCTCGCTAGCTTTGTCTACCCTCCTTCTGTAGGAGGATTATCCAGAGGAGTATCATGCTGTCAGATGCCTGGATGTTAGACGAGTTATCATCAGATACTTGGAAGTGACCAACGATTTCCAGAAGTCGGATCACCTGTTAGTGCTGTTCGCGGGCCCCCGTAGGGGTCTGCAGGTATCTAAACGTACCGTGGCACGTTGGGTCAAGGAAACGATTGCGGCGGCTTATGTGGCCACAGGGAAGGTGCCGCCTATCCAGCTGAAGGCTCATTCTACTAGAGCACAGGCGGCTTCGATGGCAGAGTCCAGGTCCCTTTCCTTGGAGGAGATTTGCAGATCGGCAACTTGGGCGTCTGCTCATACCTTCTCACGGCATTATCGCTTGGACGTGGCAGCACGGGCCGAGGCCCAGTTTGGAGCTTCAGTGTTGCATTCTGGGATTTCCATGTCCCGCCTTGGGTGAGTACTGCTTCGGTACATCCCACCAGTCTATGGATTGATCTGCTTGATGATATGGAAGGTAAAATTATGTATCATACCTGATCATTTTCTTTCCATTAATCATAGCAGATCAATCCATGGTCCCTCCCCAGATATCTGTACTGTTTCTAGTTCAGTTATTTTCAGGTTCAAGTTTAGACTTCAGTTCCTGTTCAGGAGGACTTCGAGTTCAACTTCCACTTGATTTCCCTGGAGTTGGGACGACTTTTGTGTTACAGTGAGCTGCTGCTTCTTTCCCCCCGTTTCGACGGTGGTTGGATTCATAAGTAAAATATGCCAATGCTCCCTCCCACTTCTTGCGGTAGTAGGGTAGCTTTGTTTCCCTCTCGCTTTGGCGGTGATGGGTTAAGCCAGCTCCTCCCGCGGTTGCGGTAGCAGGACATACCAGTTCCCCCCCGTGTCGGCGGGTGTGGGTGCCCCCCCCCCACTTCAGCGGTGGTGGGTGGCGGAGTGTCCCTTTGTGGGTGTAATTCTCTGTTTGGTGATTCCTGCAGATGGAGCTTTGATATAGACTATACTGAGGATTTCCTGGTAGCACATGACCACATATAGAGAGGCAAAAGATTGCTATCTCCACCAGCTGGTAGATGGACACAACCCACCAGTCTATGGATTAATCTGCTATGATTAATGGAAAGAAAATTATCAGGTATGATACATAATTTTACCTTTTTATTTAATACTTTGTAAGGACTGAGATGTACCTGCTTTGTAAAATGTATATTTTTCTATGTTTATTTTGCAAGTACAGGAGAAAATGCTTTTTTGTTTCTTTTTATCAGTATTCCACTGTTTATAGAGTCTGGTTTTCTTGGGCAGAGAGGAGGGGGGTATCTATTTCAACTTTTGTTGTTGTTGGGGTTTTTTTTTTTTTTTGTGGGTTCCTATTCTGTATTAGAGTGGTAGGATGAATGTTGTTACAGTTTGGGTTTCTGCTTGTGCTTGTGACCTGGGTTGGCCACTGTTGGGAAGCTGGATACTGGGCTAGATGGACCTTTGGTCTGACCCAGTATGGCTACTCATGTTATATAGATGAGGGTCTGTTCATGTTCTGCATGTGCGACTGAGGTGAAGAATTTTACTAGTATAAGTACATAAGTAATGCCATACTGGGAAAAGACCAAGGGCCCATCGAGCCCAGCATCTTGTCCATGACAGTGGCCAATCCAGGCCAAGGGCACCTGGCAAGCTTCCCGAACGTAGAAACATTCCATACATGTTATTCCTGGGATTTTGTATTTTTCCAAGTCCGATTAGTAGCGGTTTATGGACTTGTCCTTTAGGAAACCGTCCAACCCCTTTTTAAACTCCGCTAAGCTAACCGCCATCACCACATTTTCCGGCAATGAATTCCAGAGTTTAATTACACGTGGGTGAAGAAAAATTTTCTTCCGATTTGTTTTAAATTTACTACACTGTAGTTTAATCGCATGCCCCTAGTCCTAGTATTTTTGGAAAGCGTGAACAGACGCTTCACATCCCCTGTTCCACTCCACTCATTATTTTATATACCTCTATCATGTCTCCCTCAGCCGTCTCTTCTCCAAGCTGAATAGCTCTAGCCTCCTTAGTCTTTTTCATAGGGAAGTCGTCCCATCCCTCTATCATTTTAGTCGCCCTTCGCTGCACCTTTTCCAATTGTACTATATCTTCTTGAGATGCGGCGACCAGAATTGAACACAATACTCAAGGTGCGATCGCACCATGGAGCGATACAACGGCATTATAACATCCTCACACCTGTTTTCCGTACCTTTCCTAATATACCCAACATTCTATTCGCTTTCCTTGCCGCAGCAGCACACTGAGCAGAAGGTTTCAGTGTGTTATCGACGACGACACCCAGATCCCTTTCTTGGTCCGTACTCCTAACGTGGAACCTTGCATGACGTAGCTATATTCGGGTTCTTTTTTCCCACATGCATCACCTTGCACTTGCTCACATTAAACATCATCTGCCATTTAGCCGCCCAGTCTCCCAGTCTCGTAAGGTCCTTATGTAATTTTTCACAATCCTGTCGCGAGTTAACGACTTTGAATAACTTGTGTCATCAGCAAATTTAATTACCATCGCTAGTTACCTCCCATCTCTAAATCATTTATAAATATATTAAAAAGCAGCGGTCCTAGCACAGACCCCTGAGGAACCCCACTAACTACTCTATTCCATTGTGAATACTGCCCATTTAACCCCACTCTCTGTTTCCTATCCTTCAACCAGTTTTTAATCCACAATAGGACATTTCCTCCTATCCCATGACCCTCCAATTCCTCTGTAGCCTTTCATGAGGTACCTTGTCAAACGCCTATTGACAATCCAGATACACAATATCAACCGGCTCCCCTTTGTCCACATGTTTGTTCACTCCTTCAAAGAATTGAAGTAAATTGGTCAGGCAAGATTTCCCCACACAAAAGCCGTGCTGACTCGGTCTCAGTAATCCATGTCCTTGGATGTGCTCTGTAATTTTGTTTTTAATAATAGTCCTCTACCATTTTCCCCGACAGCCGACGTCAGACTCACCGGTCTATAATTTCCTGGATCTCCCCTGGAGCCTTTTTAAAAAATGGGCATTACATTGGCCACCCTCCAATCTTCCGGTAGCACGCTCGATTTTAAGGATAAGTTGCATATCACTAGCAGTAGCTCCGCAAGCTCATTTTTCAGTTCTATCAGTGCTCTAGGAAGAATACCATCCGGTCCAGGAGATTTGCTACTCTTCAGTTTGCCGAACTGCCCCATTACGTCCTCCAGGTTTACCCTGAAGTCTACTACTACTACTATTTAGCATTTCTATAGCGCTACAAGGCATAAGCAGCGCTGCACAAACATAGAAGAAAGACAGTCCCTGCTCAAAGAGCTTACAATCTAATAGACAAAAAATAAAGTAAGTAAATCAAATCATTATTGTGTACAGGAAGGAGGAGGGTAGGTGGAGGCAGGTGGTTACAAGTGGTTACGAGTCAAAAGCAATGTTAAAGAGTGGGCTTTTCAGTTTAGATTTAAAGGTGGCCAAGGAAGGGGCAAGACGTAGGGGGCTCAGGAAGTTTTATTCAGGCGTAGGGTGCAGCGAGACAGAAGGGCGCGAAGTCTGGAGTTGGCAGTAGTGGAGAAGGGAACAGATAAGGATTTATCCATGGAGCGAGTGCATACGGGAAGGGGTGTAGGGAAGTACGAGTGTGGAGAGGTACTGGGGAGCAGTAGAGTGAGTACATTTATAGGTTGTAGAAGAAGTTTGATCGGATGCAAAAAACGGATAGGGGAGCCAGTGAAGCGACTTGAGAGAGGGGTAGTATGAGTAAAGCGAGCCCTGGCGGAAGCACGAGACGGGCAGCAGAGTTTTGAACCGATTGGAGAAGGGGAGAGTGACTAAGTGGGGAGGCCAGCAAGAAGCAGATTTGCGTAGTCTAAACGAGAGGTGACACGGGTGTGGATGAGGGTTTTGGTAGAGTGCTTGGAAAGAAAGGGGGCGGATTTTACGGATGTTGTAAGAAAGAAACAACAGTCTTGGCGGTCTGCTGGATGTGAGCAGAGAAGGAGAGAGAAAGTCAAAGATGACCCCAAGGTTTCGAGCCGAGGAGACAGGGAGAATGAGAGAGCCATCAACAGAAATAAAAATACGTGGGGAGAGGGGAGGTGGGTTTGGGGGGAAAAATGAGAAGTTCGGTTTTGGTCATGTTTAATTTCAGGTGGCGTTGAGACATCCAGATAGCAATGTCAGACAAGCATGCTGAAACTTTGGTTGGGATGCAAGGTGAGATATCAGGGGTAGAAAGGTAGATTTGGGGGGAGTCAGCATAGAGATGGTAGGAAAGCCATGGGGATGAGATTAATGAACCAAGGGAAGAAGTGTAGATAGAAAAGAGGAGGGGATCAAGAGCAGAACCCTGAGGTACGCCGATAGGCAGAGGGATAGAAGTAGAAGAGGATCTACCCGAGTGAACACTAAAGGTGCGGAGGGAGAGGTAGGATGAGAACCAGGAAAGGACAGAGCCTTGGAATCCAAGTGAGGACAGGATATCAAGGAGTATGCTGTGATCGACAGTGTCAAAAGCAGCGGAAAGATCAAGAAGATGAGGATGGAATAGAGACCTCTGGATTTAGCCAGTAATAGGTCATTGGAGACTTTAGTAAGAGCAGTTTCGTTTGAGTGGAGAGGGCGAAAACCAGATTGTAGTGGGTCAAGAATAGCATGTGAGGGAGAGAAAATCAAGGCAGAGCGGCGGTGAACAGCACGCTCAAGTAATTTGGAGAGAAAAGGGAGGAGGGACAAGTAGGGCTCGAGTGAAGGCTTCTTAAGGGAGAGGTGTGACCACAGCATGTTTAAAAGGCAGTAGGGACAGTTGCAGTGGAAAGTGAGAGGTTGAGAATGTGACAGATAAAAGGAATAGAGCAGGTGAGATGGCATTAAGAAGGTGGTGAGAATGGGATCAGAGGAACAGGTGGTACATTTTGCGAAGAGAGGAGAAGTGTAGTTTTCTCTATAGTAACTTCAGGAAAAGGAGGAAAAAGAATGAGGGAAGGAGAGAGAGGGGAACAGACTAGTGGAGGGAGAGGTGGCGAGGTAGAGGAATTCAAGGTTTGTCTTTTGAACCTTGTCGTGAAAGATTTCAGCAAGGGTCTGAGGAGATAATGAAGGGGGAGTTGGGAGAGGGGGCACCTTGAGGAGAGAGTTCAATGTGGTGAAGAGAAGTCAAGGGTTAGAGCCAAGAGAGTTGGTCAGTTGGATATAATAATCCTGTTTGGCACGTAAAATTGCAGATTGGAAGGAGGTCAGCATGAACTTAAAGTGTAGGAAATCAGCAAGGGCCCGAGATTTCCACCAGAGGCGTTCGGCTTAGCGGGTACAGAACGTAGGTAGCGGATATTAGAAGTCAGCCAAGGTTGGGGTTTTGTGCGCCTTATAGGGCGGGTCATCAAAGGTGCAAGAGTGTCTAAGGCAGAGGATAGAGTATTGTTATAAGAAGAAACAGCCTCGTTGACAGGACGTGGATGGTGGGAGGGAGGAGATTTAAGTGTGAAGTTATAAGATGGTGATCAGAGAGGGGAAGATCAGAGGCAAGGAAACTAGAGGGTGAACAGTTGGAGGAGAAGATGAGATCAAGACAGTGACCATTTGATGAGTGGTGGAGGTGGAGCATAGTTGCAGATTAAAGGAGGATGTTAAAGCGAGTAACTTGGAAATATAAGATTGGAAGGATCATTAGCAGGAATATTAAAGTCACCAAGGATGAGAGAGGGGGAGGGAATGATCATGGAAGAAGGCAAGTCAGTGCATCAAAGTCACTGAGGATGAAAGGGACTTATCAGGGGGACGATAAATGACCGCTATTCGAAGAGGCAGAGGAGAGAAAAGGCGGAGAGAGTGGACTTCAAAAGAGGAAAACAGTGAGATTGAGGTGGAAGAAGGGGGTTGAAATCTGGAGGAGGGAGAGAGAAGTAGTCCAACACCGCCCCCAGCGACCAGTAGGGGTGAGGAATATGTGAAAAAAGATAACCACCGTGGCAGAGGGCTGCGACTGAAGCAGAGTCCATCAGGGCAGAGCCAGTTTCTGTTATGGCGAGCAGATGGAGGTGACGCGAGATAGAGGTCCTGGATATAGGGGAGTTTGTTTCAGATAGAGCGGGCATTCCATAGGGCGCAAGAGAAGGGCAGAGAGAGGATGGGAGTAGAGAAATAGAGATGAGGTTAGAGAGGTCGCGATGAGATCTGTAGAGTTGGGATAATAGTTTGGTGAGGAGGGCCAGGATTGGGATTGATTTCACCGGCTTGAGAGTAAGAGAAGGAGTAAAAGAGAGCGGAGGAGAGTAGGAGAGGTGTGGCCACGCAGGCGTCGAAGGCGAGAGGTATTTAGTTGGAATGGGGAAGCAAAATGGAGGGAAGAAAGAGATGGAGATTAAAAGCCAAGAGGGAGGAAGAGGGTAGGAGAGAAGGTGAGGTGATGAAAGTCGATGGATGGGCATGAGTTCCTGTAGCGAGAGAGGTAGGGGGTGAGGGAAAAGATTAGGAAGGGACTGGGCTAGGAAGAGAATGTGAATAGGGGCCATAAATGACTGAGGTACTTTAGCAACTGGGAAGAAGATTAGATGCAAAGAGAAAAATGACCTGGGTGGATCAGAGTGGACCTGGGTGTCACCCCGGAGAAGGCTGTAAGGATATGCAGATGAGCTGCAAGTCCTCCACAGCACCTGAAAGGCAGCCGGTGGTAGAGCTGGGCACCTCTCAGCTGAGGAAAGGCTTACCAGGGGTTAGGCCGAAGCCAGCATTCCTCCCCCTGAGGGTCGCCTGATCAGTAAGTCAGTAAGTTTCTCCGACTCGTCCGCTTGAAATACCATTTCCGACACCGGTATCCCACCCAAATTTTCCTCGGTGAAGACCGAAGCAAAGAATTCATTCAGTCTCTCCGCTACGTCTTTGTCTTCCTTGATCGCCCTTTTACCCCTCGGTCATCCAGCGGCCCAACCGATTCTTTTGCCAGCTTCCTGCTTTTAATATACCGAAAATTTTTTTACTATTTTTTTTTTGCCTCTAATGCTATCTTTTTTTTCGTAATCCCTCTTGGCCTTCTTTATCTGTCCTTGCATTTGCTTTGACACTCCTTATGCTGCTTCTTGTTATTTCAGACGGTTCCTTCTTCCATTTTCTGAAGGCGTTTCTTTAGCCCTAATAGCTTCCTTCACCTCACTTTTCAACCAGGCCGGCTGTCTTTTGGAGTTCCGTCTTTCTTTCTAATTCGCGGAATATGTATGGCCTGGGCCTCCAGGATGGTATTTTTGAACTAGCGTCCATGCCTGTTGTACAGTTTTTTACTCTCTCAGTTGCCCCCCTAAGTTTTTTTTTTTTTTTTTTTACCGTTCTTCTCATTTTATCATAGTCTTCTTTTTTAAAGTTAAACGCTAACGTATTTGATTTTCTGTGTACAGTTACTTCAAGGTCGATATCAAAACTGATCATATTATGGTCACTGTTATCAAGCGGCCCCAGTACCATAACATCCCTCACCAGATCATGCGCTCCACTAAGGACCAAGTCTAGAATTTTTCCTTCTCTCGTCGGCTCCTGCACCATTTGCTCCATAAAGCTGTCCTTGATTTCATCAAGGAATTGTATCTCTGTAGCGTGTCCCGATGTTACATTTACCCAGTCTATATTTGGATAATTGAAGTCACCCATTATTATCACATTGCCCATTTTGTTCGGGTCTCTGATTTCTTTTATCATTTCTGTGTCTACCTGCTCATCCTGGCGAGGCGGACGGTAGTACACTCCTATCACCGTTTTTTTCCCTTTTATACATGGACTTTCAACCCACAATGATTCAAAGGTGTGATTTGTGTCCTGCTGAATTTGTAATGTATCTGAGTCAAGGCTCTCGTTAATATACAATGCAACCCCTCCACCAGTCCGTGTCTGTGTAGGAATGTGTAACAGTTCAGCTTGTTCCAGTTTCCCCAATAGTAGGTATATTGTTGCTCGAGAACCCAGTGTAATATATATTGCATTGTCTTTTCAGAGGTGGGTTAGAGCTGTTTTGGGGTGGTAAGTTTTGTGTTCTAGGGCAGCGTTTCCCAAGTTGGTCCTGGAGTACCCCTTTTCCAGTCAGGTTTTCAGGATATCCACATTAAATATGCATGAAATTGATTTGCATATACTGCCTCCATTACATGCAAATCTTTTTGATGCAGATTCATTATGGATAGCCTGAAAACCTAAATGGCAAAGTGTCTAGCCCTGTTTGAAAGTGGGCTCAGCCACTCTGGGGCAAGGGCTGCCTTTGGTGGTCCTTGTCAACCAAAATAAAAATCCTGAAGACTAGTGGTCTCCACATCCTCTAGAGTCACCACATAAACAAAAGCCCATCTGATTTAAACAAGGTGTCTAGCAGTGAAAGGAATGTGTGTGCTATTCCTTAGGTGATGGTCATGTTTTGAATATTTTTACTTTGTAGTTAAGAAGACAGGTTGCCTGCTCTGGCCAGTCCAGGGACCTCTTCTGTGTCCTGCCTCCTGATTGAACTTACTGTTTCCTTGTAGGCAGGACGCAACAGAGACAGACTGTATTAATCAGTGCCCGCCACAGTCCTTGAGCAACAACACAGACACTGCTGTCTAGCTGACACCAGCTGGCGCCTATTTTATAAAAGTCTGCTCCCCCTGAGATCAAAACCTGGCTACGCCTCTGTCTGATGTATCCTGCAAGGCCTATTTTGATGTTAAGAAACAACTTCAGGTGGTGCTGGACGTCTGAGCACTCTACAATGTCAAGCTCTATAAGTATCGCCTACACCAATGGGGTAATAAGACTGGTAAATTGCTGGCTTATTTAGTGAGGCAGAGGTCAGCAAAAAGTTACATTGGCCGAATTAGGGGGCCACCCACACACGAAGGGAAGCTATACAGAAGGAGTATCCGTTTTTACACCAACCTATATGGTAAAAACCCCTTTTCAGTTGACAGTTGCGAGGAGTTCTTTGCCAAAGTGAATCTTCCATCAGTGACGCTGGACCAATTGGCGCTCCTCAATGCGCCTCCGCGAGGGATTGAGGTGCAGAGAGTCGTTAGGCAGCCAGGTGCAGACTGTCTCGGTATAGAATTTTACAAAATTTTGCAGGATCTGGTGATCCCTTCCTTTATCCCAGTGTGCGAAGATTTGAAAGACTCGCGCACTCTGGGCCCTTCCCTGAACCATGTATATATATCACAGTCCTACCCAAGCCGGGAAAGGATACTGATCTTGTGGGATCTTACAGACCTATCTCATTGCTAAATCAGGATGTCAAGATATTGGCAGCGGCATTGGCGTCCAGACTCCATTCTTTTCTGCCCCTCCTAGTTCATAAAGACCAGGTGGGTTTTGTCCCGGGAAGGTATGCTTCCGCCAACATACTAAAGGTGAGCCGTATTTTGCTGGAGGGGAGTCTCAGGTCGGGGGATGCCATTCTGGCCAGTCTGGATTCGGAAAAGGCTTTCGACAAAGTGACTTGGGAGTATCTGTTCTGGGTGCTACAGCGGTTTGGTATTTGGGGGACATTTCTAGACTGGATTCGTGCACTCTATAGCAACCCCTCATCTCAGATTATTATCAATGACACTGACGGAGAAGTTCTCGTTGCATGGAGGAACCAGGCAGGGATGCCCACTATCCCCCCTTTTAATTATACTGACTCTGGAGCCTCTCGCAGTGCGGATTTGTCAGGACCCTGCCTTGAAAGTGGTGTCCATGGGGAGTAGGGAATACCAAATTAATTTGTTTGCGGATGATATGCTCCTAGTGCTAGACAACGCGTCCTCCAGCTTGCTGCAGGTTATGGCTATCAGACGGGAGTTCGGTGCATTCCCTGGCATTAGTATAAATTTTGAGAAATTGGAGGTGCTGCCCATCAGTCACCCTTGTGTAAGCGCTTTTCTGCCCAGCTTCCGTCTGTCATGGGCTGGGGTGGGCCTTAAATATCTTGGGGTATACTTGGGGCGGATCAGGACTGGGTCTACAAGAAAAATGTCTTGGAAAAGCTAGATGTGATAAAACAATTGTCGCCGCTTGAAGGACCTCCCTGTAAATTTTTTGGGTCGTGTTGCATTAGTCAAAATGGTCCTCCTGCCTAAATATTGTGCTTCCACTTTGGGTACTTGAACCAGAGGACCGTCTATTGCGAAGCATCATTAGTACATTTATTTGGCATGCCAAGAGACCTAGGATATCTTTTACTAAGTTGACTCTTGGCAGGGCCCAGGGGGGGTCTTGGCTGCCTGTCTTGAGGAAGTATAATGTTTCGTCGCTTCTTCGTTGGTGCATGAGATTCAATCGGGAGTCAGTCTTTTTGCCCCAGCTAATTTTTGGGATAGCTGGAGTGTCCCTTACAACCCTTTTGTGGTGCTAGGCCCTCATCAGCTACGGGGTCTGGCAGCTTTACAGGGAAACCCTTATTTGGGTGCTCTGAGGCAAGTGTGGGAATGTTGGCGAGCTCGTATTGGAGTGAAGGGAGGAATTAGCCCTTTTTTACCCTTGGTGGATAACTCCAACTTTCCTGCTGGCTGTGATTCCCCAGTATTCAAGCGATGGGCTGAGTGGATGTCGGTACTTGAGGCACCTGAGGCAATTGGGGGGGGGGGGCAAAGACTTTCCATCCTTTGATCAAATCCGGCGTGCATGGAATATCCCAAACTCTTTTTGTGTACCTCCAGGTGCGGGACTATGTTCTGACCCTTCAGCGTTGTAGGATGCCCGTGGTTTTCCCAACAAGCGTACATGTTTTTTCTAAAATTGTCACCTAAGTTAAATAGGCTTTCCCAGTGGTACCGGTTTATTCGGGACTCCAGCAAGGCCCATTATTTGATGAAATTAGCTGGGGAATGGAGCTGAGATGTTGTGGAATGTGTTTCAGAGGCACAGGTGGGGGTTGCATTTGAAAGCGTTAGCACAGTAACACCTAATGCGACATTGCAGGAAGCATTTGAAAGCGTTAGCACAGTAACACCTAATGCGGCATTGCAGGACATCCAGTTCAGGGTCCTACACAGAGTGCATATCACCAAGCAGAGAGGGAAAGCCATGGGGCTGTGGGAGAGTGATCTGTGTGTTAAATGCAAGGCGAGTGCTGGCACCTTCTTGCATTCCTTTATGGAGTGTCCGGCGCTGTCTTCATTTTGGACCAGAGCACTGGGAGTCATTGACACTGTTTTGCATATTTGATTGGTCCTACTCGGTGGTGTTGATAGGTAGTGCGGCTCAGTTATTACAGTAGGGTCTCGGGGAGGCGCAGTGCAAATTTGTGGTGTTAGCGACCTTCCTTATCAAAAAATGCATCCTACAGTCCTGGGCTGATCCGGGCCCTCCATCAAGAGTTGCCTGGCATGGTTTTATGGGGGAAATGGCAAGCTAGCTGCTTCTCAAGTTTTCTGTCTGTGGGGCACTGTCAGTACCGTGATATATGGAGCAGATATGTTTCTTTATATTTATTTATTTGCTGCATTTATATTCCACATTTTCCCACCCATTTGCAGGCTCAATGTGGCTTACAATATAATACAACAACAATCACATTGATGGTATAAGAAAATCAGAATATAGAATAGCAGATAAGGTGCATAAAATCATGGCAACCATATTAACGGTGTAAGAGTTTCAGCATTGTTGTTAAGGTGCATAAGAAAATTAGGTATATTAAGAAGTGGGTAAATGGATAAAACATAACATACTGATATCAGAACAAGATATATATGTGTCAGAATTCTGTAGCGGATATTACTCTTTGAGTGTCCCTGTGGAAGGGGGGGAGGGCAAGGGAGGTGGGGGGCTTAAATCAATAAGCCTGTCTGCTATGATTTGTAATGTGTTCTGTTGTAGTGCTTTTGCTGCACTCTGTTGTATGCATTTCTCTGATTCAATTAAGATATTTAAAAAAAAAAAAAGCCATCTGCCATTTAGATGTCCAGTCTCCCAGTGTCGTAAGGTCCTCTTATAATTTTTCACAATCCTCTCGCGATTTAACAACTTAGAATAACTTTTTGTGTCGTCAGTAAATTTATTTACCTCACTAGTTACTCCCATCTCTAGATCATTTATGTTCAATCATTTTTATTGATAACATTGCTTCAAAGCTACAACAATTGTTAATGGTCAGTACAATGTCAAGAAAGCTGTTGTTATAACAACTAAAATAAGGTACAAACTTCCCTCCCCCCACCATCTCCCCCCTTCTCATCCCACCCAACTGTCCCATAACAACCCCTTCACCCCCCTCCCACCCATGAGCTGTTCAAATGTTCAGAATATAACTCCTCCCCTTTGGAGGCAAGGTCAGCCACAGTGGCTCACATTGCATACGGTATCTTTCTCCCAAGGCACTGTCCATAGAGCGAACAGTGCATCTGTCAAGTTTCATTTGCTGGATCAGCTGTGCTCTCCAAAACGCTAAGGGCAGGCTCAAGTCAGACATCCAGTATTTCAAAATGGTGGAAATCCCATAGAGAATCGCTAATTGTGCAAACATTTTAAATCCCCGAGGTAAAGGCCCAGTACAAGTATAGTAATAAAAAAAGTAGCAGGGGATCAAATACCTAGGTACAGCCCCACATTTGTTTTTTGAGCAAAGAATGTCCCCCCCCCCCCCCCCCCCCCCCCCCAGAACTGGATGACCCTAGGACACAACCAAAACATGTGGCTCAGAGTGGCGGACTCGCCCCCACACTTTGGGCAAGTACCATCACAAGATTCCTGCATCCGGGCGGCTCTTTTTGGGGGCATATAAGTTCTCAGGAGAAACCTATACAACCTCTCACACTGCGGGACTGGCAGATTCATCCGGTACAAGTTCCCTATAAATGTCTTACATATGTCTGGTAAGATTGTACAACCAAGATCCCCTGACCAGGCATGGGCCCAAGCGCACCTAGTCAATCTCGGTGGTAGTATAAGCAAACTGCTGTCCCCCTGAGTTGCCAAAATCCTTACAGAGATCAGCGAACGGTTTTAGATGCCCCTCTTCATTGATCACGTGCACCAAATAAACAACACCCCCCGCCGCCCACTGACTAAAAATACTTTTCCCCTGCCCTGGAAGGAAATCTGGATTCTTGCAAATGATAGCCATGGGGATATTTTCGCTGTAAAGCCTTGTCTCTTACACACCCACCTCCAAGTTGCTCTAAGTGCCTGCAGGAGGGGATGTCTCTCAAACGTACGCAAAGGTAATCTATTGCCTGTATGTAAAAGGCAACTAAAATGCGTCTGAGGAAAGACACCTCTGCCGCAGTAATGGAAAATTCTGATGTTCCCCGGAACCAATCGTTAATGTGCCGCATAGCACAAGCAATTGAAATATTTTTCATACTCAAGTCCCATACCTCCATATTCCTTCGGGGGAGTAATCGTGGACAGAGGGAGTCTGGGGCGCCTGCCCTGCCACAAGTATCTCTGGATGAGTGTGTTCAAGACTTTCTCTCCCTGCCCTTCAAATACAATGGGAGCTGTTGGAATAGATAAAGCCACCAAGGGGCAATTAACATATTAAAAAGAGCAATAGGACCCCAAAGCGAGAGTGGCAATACCCGCCACAATTCCAACTTATGCCTCATCATCTCCAGCATTGGATTAACGTTAATTTTGTAAATAGAAGCCAGATCCCTTGAGATTAAGACACCTAGGTATTTCAGGTCTTTGCCCATCTTAACTGAAAACCCCCCTGCCAGGAGTTTTGCACCACTTTATTGACTGCCAGCGCACAGGATTTCTGTAGATTTAAAGAGAACCCTGACAGAATGCCATACTGTCTCACCACGTCTAGCACTTTTTGGAGGGAGACTTGAGGCTCCGTCAAGACCAACATGATGTCATCTGCATAAGCTAAAGTCTTCACCTCTTCAGTCCCAATATCCACTCCTCTAATCCCTTTCAACCCATTTAACATGCTGATCAGCGGCTCCAGCGAGAGGTCAAATAATAATGGGGACAGGGGGCACCCGTGCCTCGTTCCCCTCTGGACTGGAAACAACTCAGATCTCCCACCATTTGCCACAATTTGTGCTCCCAGTCTTTCATATAACACCCTTATACTTTGCAGGAAGATGCCTGGAAATCCCAACCACTGAAGGACCTGAAACAGATATGGCCAATCTACGTGATCAAATGCCTTGGCTGCATCCAGGCTAACCATCAGAAGGGGTTCCTTAGTATGTAGACATTGGGCCATGGCTAGGAGAATTCTGTGTACATGCAGTACTGAATGTCACTTCGGGATAAATCCCACCTGCGCCGTGCTTATGAAACTTGGAATATGCTCTCAGTCTATTTGCTAAGATCTTTGCCAATAGTTTGATGTCTGCATTAATTAAAGATATAGGCTGATAAGAGTCTGGGTCAATCGCCTGCTTACCCTGTTTAAGCAGTAGGGTAATCAAGGCCGTGTTTTTGCGGATGGGAAACTCCCAGCCTCTACTGCAGCTTGATAATGTTCTATTAATGGACAAGCCAGGGATAACTGCAGCATTTTGTAAAATTCCCCTGAGAAGCCGTCGATCCCCGGAGCCGAACCCGACTTAAGACCCTTAATAGCTTTTTGTAGTTCTCTAAGCTGTAATGGTGTCTCTAAGGATTGTTGCATTTCATTAGACAATGTAGGCATCCCGGATTTGGCCAAAAATTGCTCTACAGCATCATGAGGTGGGAGGATTTTTAGCAGCATAGAGGCCTCCAAAGTGATTCTGAAGAACTCCCAGAAGATCTGACGTTTGACTCACAATTCGGCCTCTGGGGTCTCTCAAGGCTGTGATGGTGTGATTCCCGGCCCAAGATTTGACCATCCGAGCCAGTACACCCCCCTATTTCCGTGCTTTTGCAATCTGTATTTTTGAAAGACTAGACATCTTTTGGTTTGTTCATGAATTAAGTAGAGGAGTGTGGTAGCTGTGTTAGTCCACTCTTAAGGTTATCAATAGAAATCAAACAAAATAAAACATGGAAAAGAAAATAAGATGATACCTTTTTTATTGGACATAACTTAATACATTTCTTGATTAGCTTTCGAAGGTTGCCCTTCTTCGTCAGATCGGAAATAAGCAAATGTGCTAGCTGACAGTGTATATAAGTGAAAACATTCAAGCATTACTATGACAGTCAGAATGATTGAATATTTTAAGTCAGAATGATTGAATATTTTAACACCCAACAGAAAGGATTTAACAAGGATCTGGGGTTCCTAACCCATAATAAACCATAAAGCTGTATGACTCTGTTGATCACCCCACCCCTCACCTATCCACACCCTTCCTGTTAGAATATCAATGATATGCTTTGATGTCCCCATGCATACCTCCTACCCACCCCCATCCTCCCGCCCTGTCAGACTCATAGTAATGCTTGAATGTTTTCACTTATATACACTGTCAGCTAGCACATTTGCTTATTTCCGATCTGACGAAGAAGGGCAACCTTCGAAAGCTAATCAAGAAATGTATTAAGTTATGTCCAATAAAAAAGGTGGATTTTCTTTTCCATGTTTTATTTTGTTTGATTTCTATTGATAACTTCATGAATTAAGGAATTAATGGTCACCTGCAGGGATAAATTATCTTGGTTAGTGTGAGACGGGAAATTTATAAATGTGCGCTTGGCCCTACGTAACTGGCTCGACAGGTTAAAGATGCTAGCTGCTGTTTTTTTGCGCCTCGAGGCTACATTAGAGATAACCTCCCCCCTCATTACTTCCTTGGCAGTACACCAGAACAGCCCCGGATCTGGTTTATGCTGCTAGTTATGCAATGAAAACTCGTCCCATTTTTGTTGTAGGAAATTTTTAAAATCTATATCTCTTGCAAGATAACTGGGAAATCTCCAGTTTCTTGCTGCCTGATGTCCCACCAACACCTCATTGTTTATCCACACTGGAGAGTGATCAGAAATCACCTCTTGCTCTATTTGGGCTTCCGTGACACAGGGGAACAGGGAGCCCTTCAGCATTTCCTCACAGCTGTATCTGGGGTGACTCCCAGGTCCACCCCGATCTTCCCAGGGCCCTCGCTCCAAGTGCCAGGGTTTCCAGGTGCTTTTTGGCTAGGATCAGGCGACCCTCAGGGGGAGGAATGCTGGCTTCGGCCTAACCCCTGGTAAGCCTTCCTCAGCTGAGAGGTGCCCAGCTCTACCACCGGCTGCCTTTCAGGTGCTTTGGAGGACTTGCAGCTCATCTGCATATCCTTACAGCCTTCTCCGGGGTGACTCCCAGGTCCACTCCGATCCACTCAGGGCCTCCGCTCTAGGTGTCTCTTTACATCTATTTTGTCCCAGTCACTACTGACCTCACCCAATTATACCTAATTCTGAATCACGCTACGGCCCCTATACACATTCTCTTCCTTTTCCTGTCCCTTCCTAATCTTTTCCCTCACCCCCTACTTCTCTCCACTACAGGAACTCACTGCCCATCCATCGACTTCATCACCTCATCTTCTCTCCTACCCTCTTCCTCCCTCTTAGCTTTTAATCTTCATCTCTTTCTTCCTTCCATTTTGCCTTCCCCATTCCACCTAAATACCTCTCCTTTGACACCTTCATGGCCACACCTCTCCTACTCTCCTCCGCTCTCTTTTACTCCTTCTCTTACTCTCAGCCGGTGACATCAATCCCAATCCTGGCCCTCCTCACCAACTATTATCCCAACTCTACAGATCTCACCTGACCCTCTGTAACCTCATCACTATTCCTCTACACCCCTCCTCTGCCCTTCTCTTGCGCCCTTTGGAATGCCCGCTCTATCTGCAAAAAACTCCCATATGTTCATAACCTCTTTATCTCACATCACTTCCATCTGCTCGCCATAACAGAAACCTGGCTCTGCCCTGATGACTCTGCTTCAGTCGCAGCCCTCTGCTATGGCGGTTATTTTTTTTTCACATACTCCTTGCCCTGCTGGCCACGAGGGCGGTGTTGGATTACTTCTCTCTCCCTCCTCCAGATTTCAACCCCTTCTTCCACCTCAATCTCACTGTTTTTCCTCCTTTGAAGTCCACTCTATCCGCCTTTTCTCTATCTGCCTCTTCGAATAGCAGTCATTTATCGTCCCCCTCATAAGTCCCTTTGATCCTTTCTCAGTGACTTTGATGCCTGGCTTGCCTTCTTCCATGATCCTTCCTCTCCCTCTCTCATCCTTGGTGACTTTAATATTCCTGCTAATGATCCTTCTTATATTTCCAAGTTACTCGCTTTAACATCCTCCTTTAATCTGCAACTATGCTCCACCTCCCCCACTCATCAAAATGGTCACTGTCTTGATCTTATCTTCTCCTCCAACTGTTCACCCTCTAGTTTCCTTGTCTCTGATCTTCCCCTCTCTGATCAGCATCTTATAACTTTCACACTTAAATCTCCTCCCTCCCAGTCCTGTCCTATCTAATCTAATTTATTTAGGAATCTTCATGGTATTGACCCTTCATCTCTATCCTCCCATGTTTCAAACCTCCTCTCGACTGTGGCACCATCCACGTCTGTCAACGAGGCTGTTTCTTCTTACAACAATACTCTATCCTCTGCCTTAGACACTCTTGCACCTTTGATGACCCGCCCTATAAGGCGTACAAAACCCCAACCTTAGCTGACTTCTAATATCCGCTACCTATGTTCATGTACCCGCTCCGCCGAATGCCTCTGGCGGAAATCTCGGGCCCTTGCTGATTTCTTACACTTTAAGTTCATGCTGACCTCCTTCCAATCTGCTCTTTTACGCGCCAATCAGGATTATTATATCCAACTGACTAACTCTCTTGGCTCTAACCCTTGACTTCTCTTCACCACATTGAACTCTCTCCTCAAGGTGCCCCCTCCCCCAACTCCCCCTTCATTATCTCCTCAGACCCTTGCTGAATTCTTTCACAACAAGGTTCAAAAGATAAACCTTGAATTCTCTACCTCGCCACCTCTCCCTCCGCTAGTCCGTTCCCATCTCTCTCCTTCCCCTCATTCCCTTTCCTCCTTTCCTGAAGTTACTATTGAGGAAACTACACTTCTCCTTTCTTCCTCAAAATGTACCACCTGTTCCTCTGATCCCATTCCCACCCACCTTCTTAATGCCATCTCTCCTGCTCTTATTCCTTTTATCTGTCACATCTCAACCTCTCACTTTCCACTGCGACTGTCTCTGCTGCCTTTAAACATGCTGTGGTCACACCTCTCCTTAAGAAGCCATCACTCGACCCTACTTGTCCCTCTAATTACCGACCCATCTCCCTCCTTCCTTTTCTCTCCAAATTACTTGAGCGTGCTGTTCACCGCTGCTGCCTTGATTTTCTCTCCTCACATGCTATTCTTGACCCACTACAATCTGGTTTTCACCTTCTCCACTCAACCGAAACTGTGCTTACTAAAGTCTCCAATGACCTATTACTGGCTAAATCTAGAGGTCAATATTCCATCCTCATTCTTCTTGATCTTTCCGCTGCTTTTGACACCGGTCGATCACAGCATACTTCTCAATACCCTGTCCTCACTTGGATTCCAAGGCTCTGTCCTTTCCTGGTTCTCTTCCTACCTCTCCCTCCACACCTTTAGTGTTCACTCTGGTGGATCCTCTTCTACTTCTGCCTGTCGGCGTACCTCAGGGTTCTGTTCTTGGTCTCCTCCTCTTTTCTATCTACACTTCTTCCTTTGATTCATTAATCTTATCCCATGGCTTTTCCTACCATCTGTATGCTGATGACTCCCAAATCTACCTTTTGACCCCTGATATCTCACCTTGCATCCAAACCAAAGTTTCAGCGTGCTTGTTTGACATTGCTGTCTGGATGTCTCAAGGCCACCTGACATTAAATATGACCAAAACCGAGCTTCTCTTCCCCTACCTCCCCGCTCCCCCCGTTTTCTATTTCTGTTGATGGCTCTCATTCTCGCTGTCTCCTCAGCTTGAAACCTTGGGGTTATCTTTGACTCTTCTCTCTCCTTCTCTGCTCACATCCAGCAGATCGCTAAGACCTGTCGTTTCTTTATTTACAGCATCCGTAAAATCCGCCCCTTTCTTTCTGAGCACTCTACCAAAACCCTCATCCACACCCTTGTCACCTCTCGTTTGGACTACTGCAATCTGCTTCTTGCTGGCCTCCCACTTAGTCACCTCTCCAGTCGGTTCAAAACTCTGCTGCCCGTCTCGTCTTCCGCTAGGGTCGCTTTACTCATACTACCCCTCTCCTCGCTTCACTGGCTCCCTATCCGTTTTCGCATCCTGTTCAAACTTCTTCTACTAACCTATAAATGTACTCACTCTGCTGCTCCCCAGTATCTCTCCACACTCGTCCTTCCCTACACCCCTTACCGTGCACTCCGTTCCCTGGATAAATCCATCTTATCTGTTCCCTTCTCTGCTACTGCCAACTCCAGACTTCGCTCCTTCTGTCTTGCTGCGCCCTATGCCTGGAATAGACTTCCTGAGCCCCTACGTCTTGCCTCATCCTTGACCATTTTTAAATCTAGATTGAAAGCCCACCTCTTTAACATTGCTTTTGACTCATAACTACTTGTATCCACTCGCCTCCACCTACCCTCCTCTCCTCTTTCCTCTACACATTAATTGATTTGTTTGCTTTATTTTTTGTCTATTAGATTGTAAGCTGTTTGAGCAGGGACTGTCTTCTATGTTTGTGCAGCGCTGCGTACGCTTTGTAGCGCTATAGAAATGCTAAATAGTAGGTGGACACAAACACATGATCTAAATGAGCCCATGTCCCATGTGCCCTAGACCTATGCGTATAGTCTCTCTCACCCGGATGAAGAGATCTCCAGGCGTCCTGCAACCCAAGAGAGGTAACAAATGGCTTTAGAATCCCCTGGATATTCCCACCTGACACCCCCAAATTCCTATGCCCCGTGCAATCTACTTCTGGGTCCATTAAAGCGTTCATATCCCCTGCCAGTATTATCTTCTTGTCCTGATATGGAAGTAAGGATTTTAAAAGATCCGGAAAGAAGTCCGGATCTTGTGGGGTTGGAGCATACACTGATAAATATATTTCCCTCCCTTGTAGACACAGCTTCACCATCAAAAACCTTCCATTGTCATCCTGCTTGATCGTTTCTGAAGAGTAAGTTAGGTGTTTATGCTAAAGAATTGCTATTCTCCCTCTTCTCGCTCCCGAGGCTACATAATCTACCTGCCCCACCCACATCCTCTAACTTTTGATGTTCCTCATCTGACAGTCTGGTTTCTTGTAGGCAGGCAATATCTACCTTGAGCCTGTTTAAATGTGTTAGATTGTTTTTGCATTTTATCGGGGAGGAAATTCCCCCCATGTTCCACGCTAGTATTTTATATTTAGAAGACCCCCATACCTTGTAACTCAACCCAGAAAGTTATTGTTCGATGGTCATCGAGGCCAGGGGCCCAGCCCTTCCCCCAACCTCATTCACTGCGCCTTTCAACTTCCCCACTAACAGAAGGCCATAAAACCCATTGCTGTACCTCACCCTCAGGGTCCAAATTAATGCAGCTCACCCTCCCTCCCACAACCAATCGCCCCCCTCCCTTTGCCTTTCCCTTTAACCCCCTATCCCTACGCACTCTCCCCCTCCATCCCCACACCGTGTGGCCCCTATTCCTCCCATCATCCCCTCCCCCCACAGAAACCTGATACCGACGACACTCCAATGTCATCACGAGAGTCACTCGCATGCTAGGGTCCCCGCTCCCCTCTCTACAACCATAAATTCAACATAATAAACACTAACAAAGCCCCCGTCTACCTCTTGACACGAGAGTCCAAAATAATTACACACTTGGAATCTGGCTTGGTCCGCTCATAGGTGTTCCAGTCCACTAAGTAGAGAACTGTTCGACCACCTCTCTGTTTACAAAGTCTATAGCCAGTTTCTCAGAATCAAGAGTTACATTTTCCTGCCAGGTGAATCTTTAACACCGCTGGATAAGTCAATGTAAAACGAATCTTCTTCTCCACCAGAGTAGAACACACTGGGTGAAAGCGCCTGCATTTCTCCTGTAGGCTTGCTGAGTAATCAGGGAAAATCAAAATTGGGCTGCCTTCATATTTTATGGAATCCCTCTTGGCCTTGTATCCTTGCATGATCTCCTCCTTATGAATGTAATTATGTATTTTTATGATAACAGCCCTCTGCTTCAGCTTCCCTGCTTGCAGCCTCCCGAGTCTGTGGGCTCGTTCTATACAAAAGACTCCGCTGCTGTCGGAGAGCGCAAATTCATTCTGCAGCCATTTTTCCAGCATAGCCCCAAGAGATTTCTCTGGTACCGATTCCAGGAGACCGACAATCCTGACGTTAGAGCGACGCGCTCTGTTCTCCAAATTTTCAATTTTGTCAGATTGCGCTCTGAGTTCGCTTCCAGCTCTTTTAAGTTTGGCATTGTAGCCGTCCACGTGTCCTCTATGTCAGACATCTGTTTTTCCAATTCCAGGGTATGTTTAGATATTTCCGACATATTCGCAACTAGCTTCCCCAATTGGCTTGCCAGCGCCTCGAATTGTGGTTCCAAGACGGTCCCAACTGTTGCTGGCGCTCAGAAAATTCAGCCCGAGGGTCAGACCCAATATCCGCCATTTTGGGCTCCACGGGCGCCGGTGAGAGTTTTCCTTTTTCGACCCTCACATTCCATTTTGAGGTTCTGGTCGGCATTGAGACCAAGAATTGTTCCATACACCCTGGTGCTCACACTTTCAAGCGAAATTCTGGCTCTCCAGAGGGATATGTAGCTGGTTATATTGTAGAGAAAGAGAAGCGGGGACCCCGGAGCTCAGCTGCTACGCTGCCACCATTCTCAATGCATCACGTGACTCCCCTCTAGATCATTTATAAATATGTTAAAAGGCAGTGGTCCCAGCGCAGACCCCTTGGGAACCCCACTATCTACCCTTTTCCATTGAGAATACTTTTAACCCTACTCTGTTTTCTATCCTTTAACCAGTTTTTAATCCACAATAGGACACTACCTCCTATCCCATGTCTTTCCAATTTCTTCTGGAGTCTTTCATGAGGTACGCTATCAACCAGCTCACCTTTATCCACGTTTGTTCACCCCTCCAAAGAAATGTAATAGATTGGTGAGGCAATATCTCCCTTCACTAAAACCATGTTGGCTTTGTCTCAAGATTCCCCAGTTCTGCTCCTGGCTCAGATCACATGGCAGACTGTCAGATGCTTTTCTTCTACGTTAGGGGGGGGGGGGGGGGGCTTCTGTATGCTTATTCTCCAGTTCCTCTTATAGAGAAGACTTTGCTGAAATTCCAGCTAAATCATGGAACTATGATCCTCATAGTTCCTTACTGGCTGAGGCAGATCTGGTTCCCACTTCCAGAGTTAACCTCTGGAGTGTGTATGTGTATGTTAAGCCCTCATCACGCAGAATGAGAGGTCTCTTTTGCGTCCCAGCTTCAAATCCTTAGCCCTCACAGCTTGGATGTTGAGAGCGTAGAACTCAAATCCTTGGTTTTGCCGGAGAGCAACTTCAACTTCTTTAGTACTTCTACACCTTTCCGAGTCTGGTTTGAAAACCAACTCTGTCAGGGTTCATTTCTGTGCAACTTGTTCTTATCACCATGTAAGAGGTAAATCCATCTCTGTTACAAATTTTAGTTGTTTGCTTCGTGTGAACTTTATTAACAAAACCCCCGAAGACCTCTGTGTCATGGGATCTCACCCAGCCAATGAAAGCTCCTTTTTGAGCTGTTTGATTTGTCATCTGAAGTATTTGACCTGGAAAATTGTGTTGTAGTGACAGTCACTTCAGCTCGCAGGGTCAGTGAGCTTCAGGCCATAGTAGCTAATCCACCCTAAATTAAGTTTCACCGCAATAGTATAGTTCTCCATATATTACCCGAGTTATTTCTTAAGGTAATGTCAGAGTTCCATCTTAATCGGTCGTTCTGCCAACATTTTTCCCAAAACAGCATGCCCATCCTGGTGAAAGTGTTTTGCATTACTTGGACTTCAAGCAAGCCTTAGCCTTCTATTGGGAGCGGACTAAGCTCATAGGCCACTCCTTTTTTTTTTTTTTTTTTTTTTTGAACCAAACAGGACAGGGGCTGCTGTCAGCTAGCAGATTGCATCTCCTTTACTTATACCCATGCAGGGTCATGTCAAGGCTCATAATGTCAGAGCCATGACTGTCGGTTGCCCACTTGAGATCAGCCTCCATAGAGATTTGCAAAGCTGTGTCGTGGTCATCTGTCCACACATTCACATTCCAATACCACCTTGAGCAAATACCTGTGACAGCCGATTTGGTCAAACAGTTATGCAGAATTTGATGTCTAGAATCCAACTCCACCCCCTTAGGCCCAGCTTTTCTTTTCTGTTCTGTTCCAGGCTGCCCCTCCACAACTAGGTTGAAATTTTCAGGCTGATTAAATAACAGGATGTTTCAAGCCCCTGTTGTCCTAGAATTGCTGTTTTCAGTAAGCCTGGTAGCTAGGGGTTCTCATCTGATTCAAGGGTGATCTGAGAAATTAGACAGTAAGCCTGACTTCAGTGCTGGGTAAAATAGTGGAAGCTATTATAAAGAATTACAGGACACATAGACATACATGGTTTAATGGGGCAGAGTCAGTATGGGTTCAGCCAAGGGAAGTCTTTCCTCACCAATTTGCTTCTATTTCTTTGAAGGTGCGGATAAAGGTGAGCTGATTGATCGAGAGTATCTAGATTTTCAGAAAGCTTTTGACAAAGTTCCTCATGAGACTCCTGAGAAAATTATTCATGGGATAGGAAGCAATGTCTTTATTATCCAAATTTAATATACCGCCTGGCTTCAACAGATCACAGCAGTTAACAAAAATAAGTTAAAAAAAAAAAAAAAAAAAGGAACTCCAATCTCATTAATAGCATACTCTCAAGACACACACAACCAGAATATTCACAAAAAAGTATTGTCTTCCCATTAACACATTCCTAATAAATCTTAACTTCCTCTTGTTGCCTGTCTAAAATAGAAAAGCATAATTTTGAATTTCCAAGAGTTTAACTCTGCACGTTGTGTGGATTAGGAATTAGTTATTGGACAGAGGGTAGGGTTAAATGGCCATTTTCTCAATGGAGGAGAGTGAATAGTGGAGTGCCATGGGGATCTGCACTGGGACAGCACCCCAATATGCCAACCTTTTTATGGCTGAGCTGGAAGAGACATTTCTGAATACATACCAGACCAAACCCCTAAAATACTGGTACATCGATGACATTTTTATGATTTTGGACCGATGGGGAAGAAACTCTGAAACAATTTTACAATTCCTTCAATACATACCATCCTAAAATCAGATTCAAAATTGACTACTCCCCAGAAAGTTAATTTTTTGGACACCACAGTCTCAATCAGCAATGGATATATACAAACATCCATATACAAGAAACCCACAGACAAATGCAGCTACCTCCAAAACTCCAGCTTCCACCCCTCACATACAAAAAAAAATCCATTATTTACAGCCAAGCCACAGGATACCACCGTATCTGCTCTGACCCAGGGGACAGGGACAGACACCCTTAGACCCTGACTGGATCCTTCAAACAGAAAGGCTACAACCCCAAAATAATCTCCAAGAATATTGCCTCCTCCCTCAAAACACCCAGGGAAAATCTGCTACAGTACAAAGAAAAAAGAAAAAAAAGCCACAGACAGAATCCCCCTTATAGTGACATACAACCTAGAGCTGGAAAAAGTAAGAAAAATCATAAAAGAGCTGCAGCCTCTACTCCAGGAGGATGAATTACTGAAAGAGATATTCCCATCCCCACCAGTGCTGGCCTTCCAACAGCCACCCAACTTAAAACACAAGCTAATTAGAAGTAAGTTCCAAACACAGAGTCAAAAAGAAGAAAATGGCACACATCCTTGCAATATATCCAGCTGCGAACTATGCCGAAACATTTCACAGTACCCCATGGTCATTCACAAAGGAAAAATATTCAACATAAAGGAATCTTTCACATGCTTATCTTCCAATGTGGTATATATCATTCAGTGTAAAAAATGCAACGAGGACTGCTACATTGGAGAAACCAGTCAGATGCTAAAGAAGAGATTTAATTTACATAGACACCACATGAAAAATGCCAGTACTACTAATAAAGATGGCCTGTGGGGCAGCACTTTTTTTTTTTTTTTTTTTTTTTTGTTACATTTGTACCCTGCGCTTTCCCACTCGTGGCAGGCTCAATGCGGCTTATGTATTATATACAGGTACTTATTTGTACCTGGGGCAATGGAGGGTTAAGTGACTTGCCCAGAGTCACAAGGAGCTGCCTGTGCCTGAAGTGGGAATCAAACTCAGTTCCTCAGTTCCCCAGGACCAGAGTCCACCACCCTAACCACTAGGCCACTCCTCCACTTTACAAAACCAGAACACTGTACCAGCGACTTCATGGTAAGAATCTTAAAATGGAACTTTAAAACAATACAGGAACATAAGACCTTTGAAGTCAGAATGATTAAATACTTTGACACCCACTAGACAGGACTTAAAGATCTGGGTTTTCTAGCCCATTGTACTGCTTTTGTCACCCTCCTGTCTCCTTGCATATCTCACCTGTCCCTCTTCCTGTCTCTCACCTATCCACCCCATCCTGTTAGACTGTCACTGAAATGCTTTGATGTTTCACTTATATATACTGTCATCTACCAACATTTGTTTATTTCCGATCTGACGAAGAAGGGCAACCTTCGAAAGCTAATCAAAGAATGTATGTTATGTCCAATAAAAAAGGTATCATCTTATTTTCTTTTCCAAGTTTTGTTTTGTTTTGTTCCTATTGATTAACATATTTATAAATGATCTGGAAATCGGAACGATGGAGGTGATTACATTTGCAGCTGACGCAAAACTATTCAAATTTGTCAAATTCACATGTGGATTGTGAAAAATTGCAGGAAGACCCCTTAGGAAATTGGAAGACTGGGCATTCAAATTGCATTTGTTCACATTTAAATGTCATCTGCCAAGTGATACGCGTTGGAAAGAATCTGAATCATAGTTACCCGATATTAGGGTCCACCTTCAGCATTCTAGAAAAAGATCTAGGTGTCATTGTAGATGGTACGCTGGATTCTGCCCAGTGTGTGGCGGCAGCCAAGAAAGCAAACAGGATGCTAGAAACTGTTAGGAAAAGGATGCAAAACAAGACTTAGAATATTACAGTGCCTCTGTATCACTGCATGGTGCGTCCTCACCTTGAGTATTGCATTGCTGCATGGTGCGACCTCACCTTGAGTATTGCATTCAATTCAGGTCACCGTATTAAAAAAAAAAAAAAAAAAAAAAAGCGGAATTAGAAAAGGTTCAAAGAGCAACCAAAATAATAAAGGGGATAGAACTCTTCTCGTATGTGGAAGGGCTAAAGAAGTTGGGGCTCTTCATTTTGGAAAGGTCCACAAAATCCTGAGTGGTGTAGAACTTTAAAAGTGCACAGACCAGGGGACACACAATGAACTTAAATGAAAATACCATTAAGACAAATAGGAGGTAATATTTTGTCACTCGAAGAATAGTTAAGCTCTGGAACTCGTTGGAGGATGTGGTAATAACAACAATTAGCATATTTGGGTTTAAAAAGGTTTGGAAGAGTTCATAGTCTGTTGAGATGGACTTGGGGGAAGCTACTGCTTGCCCGGGGATTGGTAGCATGGAATGTTGCTACTATTCGAATTTTTGCCAGATACTTGTGACCTGGATTGGCCACAGTTGGAAGCAGGATACTGGGCTAGATGGACCACTGGTCTGACTTGGTATGGCTATTATGTACTTATGCTTGTCCTCGGAGAAAGCAAAGTTAATCACCTGTAGCAGGTGTTCTTCGAGGACAGCAGGCCAAGTGTTCTCGCATACAACTCCAAGGGGAGCTTATATACATGACTGAGGGACCTGTGCTTGCACATTGGGCGGAAAGGCACTTGCGCATACACGGTGGGACGCTGCTAGAAAATTCTATTCTTAGTGCCTACACTGGGATCTGTGGGATGATATCACTCATCTGTGAGAATATTTGGCTCTCTATCCTTAAAGGAACACCTGCTACAAGGTGAGTAACTTTGCTTTACTGGACAGTATTATAAAATTTTCCATTAAGTCATCTGTGGGGGTAGGGGCACACCATGGGGAGACCACTGCACATCTGAGAATATATCCTGTTGTCTTCAGAGAGCTGTTACAGGTGGGTAACTGTTGTAGCTGTAAATGTGGAGCTCATAATACCATGTAGTTGAGTTGCTTTTTTATTTTTTGGCTCTGTGTAGTCTGTGGACTTCTATACAGCATGTGGTGATTTTGTTTTTAGGATATGAAGTTGGATGTAAAGTATTGGCTATTTCAGTTTTCGGGGTGTTTGCAGAAGCCCTTGCCTGTCTTCTCTAACAGTTACTGCTGGTGTTTGAGGAATCTTACCTTTTGTACTAAGTTGCTACATCAATTAAAAATAGGTTTTAAATTGGGAATGTTGCTAAACTTTAGAAATGCAGTATAAACAGACTTAGAATCTAAATAGTGTGAATTAACCAGTATGAGTCTCTTACAGGTAAAAATGTTGTTCATCAGTTGTCAGTAACGCTGGAAGATTTGTATAATGGTGCAACAAGGAAACTGGCCCTACAAAAGAATACCATCTGTGACAAATGTGAAGGTATGTGATTGCAGTGTATGTTCTGGCACATTTTAGCCTTTACCATGGGGAGAGTATGAGATCAAAATGAGGGGGAAGAAGGGTTTTTGGGCATCTGTTGAACCTTTTTTAATTAAAACAAAACAAACTTTTATGTTGTCTTATATAACTCTTGCTTTTTTAAATTTAATTTTCACAGATAGGGGATTGCTTTATAATCACAGTAAAAGGTGGTAGACTTGCATTGTTCTGCCTTGCAAGGCACCCAGAGCTGCACCTGCAACTTTGTACAGGTTACACTTGGTTGTGATGTCAGCATTTAATTACTTAGGCAATTGGCAATTTCATTTATGTAGCTTTGCACTATTCCCAGAACCTTTGGGATAGTGGTGTCCAATCTGCAGGTGGAGATAGAAAATACTGAGGAGCTGCACTGGATGCCAAGAGATGTCTTGGCTCAGTTTTCAGTTCTGTCTCCATACTTTTTAACCTCTGCTTCTGATTTTGCTCCTGATCTAGTTGGTCATCTAGTTCCCAGTTGAGCTTTGCAGGTGGCTTGAGTTTGCAGTGTCGTATCTGGAGGTCTTTACATCCAGGGCTGGTCTTAGCAAGTGCGGGGCCCTGTGCAGACCAATTTGGTGGGGCCCCACCCTAGCCCCTCCCCCCTCCCCCCCTCCCCCCCTCCCCAGAAATTCAGTTCAAGTCCACTACAAGTAGTAGTTCCAATTTTCATAACAAAGGAGAATAAAGGAAAAAATACTAAGAAAAGATCCAGTACTTTCAAATTCCCCTATTTTTTAATTTAAAAAGGTTCCTTGGAAATGGATTTTATATGTGCTCTTTTCCTCTCCTAAGCTGTTAGAGAAACGCCCCTCTTTCTTGAGGCTACAATGCTATTTGCTTTGGAAACTCAAATTCTCCTAAATACACATGATCTGGCCAGCTTAGCAAGTACCTTTAGATGGACAATTTTTAGTCTGCCCACTTGGGATTCTTTAGGTTTTCAATAACTTTGGGCAAATTAACAGTAAAGTCTGACACTACTAGCTTTCTCCACTTGCCCCTGTTCCCACCCCTCACATACATGCACCACTTTAGCTAACCTCTTGATCTTTTCCTGTCACTGCCCTTCATAAAACACTGAATTTTGACTTAATCACTGATGGGAGAATAATAGACTACTGCAATAGTATTTACCTTTAAAATGGTACAAAATGGGTTTGAAACTTCCTTCTTCCTTTATAAGAAAAACTATCATCATACCTGGCTTGCCTTTGAATGGCAGTGGTACAAACTTGCTCGAGCTCCACTTGTCTTTATTTTTAAGTCGCACTCACTCGCACACCGGCTCACCTCCGACCAGGCTCCAGGCAGCTTTCCCGCTCAGTGACTCCCGCCCGCCAAACAGGAAATACCTCATCAGAAGGCGGGACATTGAGCGGGAAGTGAAACGCTGGGGTGAGCTGTCGCTGCAACTCTCTGTCGGGAGCTGGGGCCGTCGCGCTGGCGCTGCAACTGTCTGTCTGGTCCGTTGGTGCAACTGTTGGGGTCCGGGGAGGCAGGAGGCTGCTGACGGCGGGCTCAGCGGGGGGTGGGCACTGTGCCGCAACGTGGTGGGAGCGGAGCGGCAGCGGCGGCCGAGCGGGATCATGATGCGGTCGTCCAAGCGGGGGTCGGTCGGAGTGAGGCAGAGTTGAGGCGCACCGCCCTATGCAGCCGCCTTGGTCGCCTCTGCCTAAGACCGGTCCTGTTTACATCCCTGTCTGTGGTGCCCTGTAAATTTACTTCTCTTCCTTCACCTCTCCTTGGTTTCTGGTAGAGCTCTCCTTGGTTTCCAGTACAATAACCTGGAGAGCATGGGACAGGGTATCAACCGTAAGCCTTTCTCATCTATGGTAAGACTGAGCGTTGGGGGGAGCAGCCAGCTTGGAGGGCTGCAAGTTCTACTTAGTGTAGTGGAGGATTCTGACTCGCTGTGCTGGTGACAGCCGGGGTGAATGGCGACTCCCACAGAGACAATTAAAAAAGTAAGATAAATATGAAAATGGAGATCTTGATGTATTGCTGTTTTGTTGTAATTGTCATTTTGTAATATTGTCAGTGTGCCTACTGTAAGCCACCTAGAACACTATGGATTGAGTTAGGGTATCAGTATTTTAAATATGTTAAGTTGTGTTCCCACTATGGGACCCACTGCATGGTGTTGGGGCACTGCAGTGCGTGCAAGCCAGGAATCCCACGGGATGCAGACAGACGGTGACAGCACATTTAAGGATTCAGTGCAACATCCAAATATGTTGGAGGCTTTGGGCTCTCCGGCAGAGTCAGTGCGCAGTTTGATGCAGGAGAGCATGGGAAGGGGCATCATTTTGTTGGGGCTAACTGACATTGAGGAGCAGCTTCTGGTTGATCAGCACAGAGCACAGCTGTCATTCCTTAGCGTCCGCAGCAGATGAATTCAGACACTAGTGGGGTGTCCATCTACCAGTAGGTGGAGATAAAGAGCGCTGAAGTGAGCTGCTTTATAGGATGGAATGCTATCTCCAGCAGGCGGATGGCTGGTCTCATCAGGTTATAGCTCCTATTCTGGGTCTCCAAGTTTAGTAGAGCTAGAGGGTGTGCGGCTGAGCGGTGCCGCCTTTGGGGAGAGGGGATACACCTGGTAATCCCAATTTCCTTCCCCACCGTCTGCCTCTCCTGCCCATTTCTGTTCTCCTTCCTCTGAGCTGGGGAACTTAAACTTTAAACTTAAAAAAAAAAACAACAACCTGGTGCCCCTAGTATCAGGGCTGTAGAGGGAGAGGATGGATGTATGTCTGTGGCTACAGTGGGGGACAGGACTGCTGTCAGTGCCCTGGGGTGAGTCTGCCCTTTCCTTGTTTATTGCTTCCCACGTTTTTATTTTCCATTAAAAAAAAAAAAAACCCCCAAACAAACAGAGGCAAGGTGCACGCTGCCTCCGCGATTGAATGTGACCTGTAGTGTTGATTTTCTTTTCCTGACAGGATGGGCTTTCTTCCCTGCTTTCTGTTCAGTGATAGGTATATATATATTTTTTTCCTCTTGGCAGCTGTTCCGGGGGTGAGGATGCTATTTAAAAAAAAAAAAAAAAAAAAAAAAAGCTTGCAGAGTGGGTGATCTGGCTCAGTTGTTGGGGTTCTGTCATCCTTTGCCACTGTCTGCTTGAGGCAGTTAGGGCTGTGTAGCGGTTGGAGTTTCTGGGGTTAAGTTTATAGGATGCTCACTCTTGTCATTACAGTGGAAGGCAGTTTTTATGACCGGTTGCCTGGGACTTTCTCTTTGGCCTATATCAAGCATTGTATGATCTGTGGGATGCTTTTTGGGTGCCTCAGCCAGTTTTTTGGGGACGCAGAGCTTTCCTGGTTTGGAGTGTTGGTGGCATGTATTTCGCACCCTTTCTCTCTTTCTCGCCTAGTGCTGGGCTAGCTGCGTTTGTCCATGTTGGCTTTGTTGGTGGCAGCGGTCCCTAGCAGCTGCTGCTTGGCGTGAGCTCTTGCTCGTCAACTTAGTTCTTTTTCCTGGCCGTTTGTTTCTCCTTGTTTGGAGGGGGCACTTGGAGCACCCTCCCCTCCCCTTTTTTTTTTGTTGAGCAGCGATGCCTCAAAAAAAAAACCATAGGTAGTGCAGGCACACATCCTTTGGGACTCCTATGGTACCCCAAGGACAGGGGGTTTCCCTCCATCTTGGGGCTCTGGACTCCCATCATACTGTGGGAGTTTGGATTTGGGAACAGGTGATCACTTTCCAGGTTTCTCTTAGTATTGCCTAGTCTCTTGGTTACATCTGGTGTGTGCGGTATTCCTTTCTCAGAATCTTTACAAAGGAGTTTGGTCTCGGGTCTCGCTTGGGCTCCTGGCCCCTTGGTTAAGAGGCAAATGTTTCAGATTAAATTCTTTTGAGGCTACTGCACTTTGCATCATTCCCTGCTCTGGTTTTTTTCCTGGTGCTGTGGTCAGTGCTTTGTGAAGCACATTCTGGGAAGTGGCTGGACTGCTCTTGAAGGTCCAGTCCCAGGCTAGTTGGGGGTCTGTTGAGGCTCCGTTTCAACTGGGGTATGTTTTCCCTTCTCACATTGTTTGCCTTAACCAGCTATTCATACTTTGGCTGAGGCAGCTGCCATTTTGCTCCACAGTGTTGGTTTTCTATAGTAGCTCTGCTCACTGGCACTGAATTAGACTCTCTGCATGTAGGGTCACTTCAAACTCTTTGCACTTTTGCACCCTTTTCCTGGTTATAGAAAGCTAGCACTTTTGTGGAGCTCCTTCATTGGGAAAGCATGGCTTCATGGTTCAGGCAGCCAGATGAGTGGACATGAGATCCAGGGTTGCTTGTTCCAGTCCTGTTGTGACTTGCCATTATCAGTGAACATGGTACAAGCAGCCATATTCTGCTACTCCATCTAGCTCTGGCTCTCTACCAGAAGGTTTTCTTTCAGCACTGCTCAGGCCTGCCTGCACCTGGGCATATGCGCTATACTAGCACCCTCCACCCCACCGACTGGGTCCCACTTGCCTCTGGGCGAGTCTCCCACTCAAGTTTATTCCCCAGCTTTTTCAAGGTTACTGGGGCCACACTTTCCAGGGGTCCCACAGTTCCTGGGAAGCATCCACAGACCCAACACACAAACCACCAGAATTCTTAGTCAGTACAACAGAACAAGCTTTGTCACATAATTAGAACAGTGAACCATAAACGGATGGAAAAGTAACAGGCAATAACAAGTAACTGAATAAGGATCAATATTAAAACTGTCAATACTTTTTCACTACCTGGATAGCGCCTGGGGAGTTTCAGGCTAACTACTCACAAGCTTACCTCACAGCTCGGGCGGGAAAAAATGGTCACTTAACAGCTTAAACATTTTCAGAGGATAAGCACTCTTTAGATCCGTATCGTTTGATCTGGCATTTATGCCCAAGTTTAAAAACAAAAAACAGAGTTTTGTGGAGCGCGAGTTGTGCTCCACTGCGCACATGCAAGTGCGTTCCTGCCTGCTGTGAGAACGCGGTTTTCTCGGCATGAAGAGAAGCTGCGCTTTTTCAGTGTCTCATATGTCTGGGTTTTGAGCTTTTGAGTGCTTTTGGCCTTTTTTTTTTTTTTTTTTTTTTTTTTTTTCCAAATCTTTTTTGGCCTCTTTTTTGCCCGTGTTTGTTTATTTTATTTTTGAACATGGGCAACCTTTAGGCCCAGACTCTGGTCAGGAACCCCCTTTTATTCGTGCCTTTGCCCCATTTATGTTCCAGTAATTTTTATTGATGACTACATAGATCAGGCGTGGATGCTGTTCAAAAACACCATCCTAGAAGTACAGGACAAATATATTCTGCGTATTAGAAAAAGAGGCAAAAAGACCAAACGTCTGCTGGCGTGGCTAAACAGTAAGGTAAAGGAAACTATTAGAGCCAAAAACAATCCTTCAGAAAATGGAGAAGGGAACCGACTAAAGACAATAAGATAAAACATAAGGAATGTCAAGCCAAATGCAAAAAGGAGATATGGAGGGCTAAGAAGGACTTTGAAAAAAAGTTAGCGTTAGAAGCAAAAACACATAGCTAATTTTTTTTAGGTATATTAAAAGCAGGAAGCCGGCTAAAGAGTTGGTAGGACCGCTGAAGACAAAGCCGTAGTGGAGAAATTAAATGAATTCTTTGCTTCGGTCTTCACCGAGGAGGATTTGGGAGGGATACTGGTGCCGTAAAAAGGTATTTGCAGCAGACTAGTCAAAGACTAAATGATTTCTCTGTAAACTTGGAGGATGTAATGGGGCAGTTCTGCAAACTGAAAAGTAGTAAATCACCAGGACCAGATGGTATTCATCCCAGAGTATTAGTAGAGCTGAAAAATGAACTTGTGGAGCTACTGGTAGTAATATGCAATTTATCCCTAAAAACAGGTGTGGTACCGAAAGATTGGAGGGTGGCCAATGTAATACTGATTTTTAAAAGGGTTCCAGAGGAGATCTGGGAAAGTTTAGACCGGTGAGTCTGATATTGGTGCCGGGAAAAATGGAGGAGGCTATTAAGAATAAAATTACAGAGCACATACAAAAGCATGGGCTACTGAGACAGCACGGATTTAGTGAAGGGAAGTCTTGCCTCACAAATCTACTGCATTTTTTCAAGGGGGTGAACAAACATGTGGACAAAGGGGAGCCAGGTGGCTTTTGTATATCTAGATTTTCAGAAGGCGTTTGACAAAGTGCCTCATGAAAGACTCCAAAGGAAACTGGAGTCATGGGATCGGAGGTAGTGTATTATTATGGATTAAGAGCTTGTTAAAAGATAGGAAGCAAAGAGTAGGGTTGATTGGTCATTATTCTCGATGGAGAAGGGTAGTTAGTGGGATCCCTCATGGGTCTGTGCTGGGACCGCTGCTTTTTAACATATTTATAAATGACCTAGAGATGGGAGTAACCAGTGAGGTAATTAAATTTGCAGATGACACAAAATTATTCAGGGTCATCTCGTCGCAGGAGGAGTGTGAAAGATTACAAGAAGACCTCATGAGACTGGGGGATTGGGCGTCCAAATGGCAGATGAAGTTCAGTGTTGACAAGTGCAAAGTGATGCATGTGAGAAGGAGGAACCCGAATTACAGCTATGTCATGCAAGGTTCCACTTTAGGAGTTACGGACCAAGAAAGGGATCTGGGAGTCATCATGGATAGGATGTTGAAATCTTCAGCTCAATGTGCTGCGGTGGCTAAGAAGGCGAACAGAATGTTGATTCTCCGGGGACAAGCAGGCTGGTATTCTCACGTGTGGGTGATGTCACGTCGGCCCCCAGAGGATTTTCAGCAAAAAAAATCTCCAGAAGTCTCTTCTGGAGCGTTCCACCGCGCGTGGCATTCGTACTGCCCATGCGCGCACGTAGTTTCCCGCCTGTCGCGTGGTCATGCTCCTCAGTTTCTTCTTTTGCGCATCTGAGGAGACACGGAGTTCTTTTGAGCGCTTCGCGTTTCCTTTGCCTCTCGGAGTGTGTGAAGTTTCTTCTCTTTCTTCTTCGGAAGAGTGTTTAATTTGTTCTATACGGGGAAAAAATTTTTTAACCTTATTTTCTAGTTTCTTTATGCCTTCTTGATAAGTTTCCTTTATTTTTCGTTGCGACCGCTGTTAGGTCGCTCGGTCAGGTTGTTTCTTTTTTTTGTCTGTTTTTCTGACACAATCGCGCCTTTTGATTTCGCGGAGGCTGTTTTCCCCGCCATGTCATCGAAGACGCCTAGCGGCTTCAAACCATGCGCCCGCTGCAACCGGACCATCTCTGGCACTGATCCGCACTCCTGGTGCCTTCAGTGTCTTGGGCCCGACCATCACCCGGAGAGCTGTAAGTTGTGTCTTCAGATGAAGAAACGCACCCAGCTCTCGAGGGTACCAGAGGTTCTCCGAGGACAAGCAGGCTGCTTGTTCTCACGACTGGGTGACGTCCGCGGCAGCCCCCACCAACCGGAAGAAGCCCCGGTCACTCCCTCTGCCCATGGCCCTCTGGACCAAACCCTGTCCGACCCGGCCCCTCGAGACCGAGGGGGATCGACCTCCTCCTCCTCCGTTCCACCTGGCGCCGATGACGGGCACAGCAAAAAAACAGAAAAAGCACCGTCATCGGTCCCCATCGGTGCGCCCGGCCCTCGGTGCCGGAGAGGAGTCGACGCCGAAGCGTCCACGTCGAGAGGAGAGGTACCCCTTGGTAGTGGAGGTACCAACGCGTCAGGGTCCCAGCACTTCGGTGCAGTCTCCTGGACCCGAGCAGCTTCCGGCACCGATGCCTCTACCGGCCCCCCCCGTCTTTCCCGACAGCGGGCCTGGACGAGTGCCTCCGAGCCATCCTTACATAAGTACATAAGTAGTGCCATACTGGGAAAGACCAAAGGTCCATCTAGCCCAGCATCCTGTCACCGACAGTGGCCAATCCAGGTCAAGGGCACCTGGCACGCTCCCCAAACGTAAAAACATTCCAGACAAGTTATACCTAAAAATGCGGAATTTTTCCAAGTCCATTTAATAGCGGTCTATGGACTTGTCCTTTAGGAATCTATCTAACCCCTTTTTAAACTCCGTCAAGCTAACCGCCCGTACCACGTTCTCCGGCAACGAATTCCAGAGTCTAATTACACGTTGGGTGAAGAAAAATTTTCTCCGATTAGTTTTAAATTTACCACACTGTAGCTTCAACTCATGCCCTCTAGTCCTAGTATTTTTGGATAGCGTGAACAGTCGCTTCACATCCACCCGATCCATTCCACTCATTATTTTATACACTTCTATCATATCTCCCCTCAGCCGTCTCTTCTCCAAGCTGAAAAGCCCTAGCCTTCTCAGCCTCTCTTCGTAGGAAAGTCGTCCCATCCCCACTATCATTTTCGTCGCCCTTCGCTGTACCTTTTCCAATTCTACTATATCTTTTTTGAGATACGGAGACCAGTACTGAACACAATACTCCAGGTGCGGTCGCACCATGGAGCGATACAACGGCATTATAACATCCGCACACCTGGACTCCATACCCTTCCTAATAACACCCAACATTCTATTCGCTTTCCTAGCCGCAGCAGCACACTGAGCAGAAGGTTTCAGCGTATCATCGACGACGACACCCAGATCCCTTTCTTGATCCGTAACTCCTAACGCGGAACCTTGCAAGACGTAGCTATAATTCGGGTTCCTCTTACCCACATGCATCACTTTGCACTTGTCAACATTGAACTTCATCTGCCACTTGCACGCCCATTCTCCCAGTCTCGCAAGGTCCTCCTGTAATCGTTCACATTCCTCCTGCGACTTGACGACCCTGAATAATTTTGTGTCATCGGCGAATTTAATTACCTCACTAGTTATTCCCATCTCTAGGTCATTTATAAATACATTAAAAAGCAATGGACCCAGCACAGACCCCTGCGGGACCCCACTAACTACCCTCCTCCACTGAGAATACTGGCCACGCAATCCTACTCTCTGCTTCCTATCTTTCAACCAGTTCTTAATCCATAATAATACCCTACCTCCGATTCCATGACTCTGCAATTTCTTCAGGAGTCTTTCGTGCAGCACTTTGTCAAACGCCTTCTGAAAATCCAGATATACAATATCAACCGGCTCCCCATTGTCCACATGTTTGCTTACCCCCTCAAAAAAATGCATTAGATTGGTGAGGCAAGACTTCCCTTCACTAAATCCGTGCTGACTTTGTCTCATCCGGGGATCCTGGAAGGGCTGCCGTTGACTGTGGCGCCGGTGAGCTCTAGCCCGGTGCCGAGGCCTTCGACACTGCCGCCGCTTGCGGTGCCGGTCTCGACCGCCACGCAGGTGGAGTCGATGGAGGGAGCTTCGTCCCCGCCGGCGCGGGAGTCCACCACTCGATGACACCAAGGCCTCGGTGCCTCGACGTCGAGCCGGGCCCGGTTAAGGATTCAGCTACATGAGCTTATGTCCGATACCGAGGAAGAGGCCTCGTGGGGGGAAGAGGAGGACCCCAGATATTTCTCCTCAGAGGAGTCTCTGGGCCTCCCCTCTGACCCAACGCCTTCACCGGAGAGGAAGCTCTCGCCTCCTGAGAGCCTCTCCTTTGCCTCCTTTGTTAGGGATATGTCTATATGCATTCCCTTCCCAGTGGTCTCTGTGGACGAGCCGAGGGCTGAGATGCTCGAGGTCCTCGACTATCCATCACCACCTAGAGAGTCCTCCACGGTGCCGTTGCACAATGTTCTCAAAGAGACACTGCTTCGGAACTGGATGAGACCATTATCTAATCCCACCATTCCCAAGAAAGCAGAGTCCCAGTACAGAATCCACTCGGACCCAGAGTTAATGCGGCCCCAATTGCCCCATGACTCGGCGGTCGTGGATTCTGCTCTCAAGAGGGCACGGAGTTCGAGGGATACCGCCTCGGCGCCCCCGGGGCGGGAGTCTCGCACTCTGGACTCGTTTGGGAGGAAGGCCTACCAATCTTTCATGCTCGTGACCCGCATCCAATCTTACCAGCTCTACACGAGCATCCACATGCGGAACACTGTGAAGCAACTGGCGGACCTGGTTGATAAGCTCCCGCCGGAGCAGTCCAGGCCTTATCAGGAGGTGGTCAGGCAGCTGAAGGTGTGCAGAAAGTTCCTGTCCAGGGGTATATAAGACACCTGTGACGTGGCATCTCATGCTGCGGCCCAAGGTATAGTGATGTGCAGGCTCTCATGGCTGCGTGCCTCTGACCTGGACAACCGCACCCAGCAGAGACTGGCCGACGTCCCTTGCCGGGGGGATAATATTTTTGGCGAGAAGGTCGAGCAGCTGCTGGACCAACTGCATCAGCGGGAAACCGCCCTCGACAAGCTCTCCCACCGGGCGCCTTCAGCATCCACCTCAGCAGGTGGACGTTTTTCCCGGGCCCGGCAGGCTGCACCCTATGCTTTTGCCAAGTGTAGGTACACCCAGCCGGCCCGAATGCCTCGACAGGCACAGGGACAGCTCCAGCGCACTTGTTCTCGTCAACAGCGTGCGCCTAAGCAGCCCCCTGTGCCTCCACAGCAAAAGCCGGGGACGGGCTTTTGACTGGATCCACGGGAACATAGCCGCCCTCAAAGTGTCCGTGCCGGACGATCTGCCGGTCGGAGGGAGGTTAAAATTTTTTCACCAAAGGTGGCCTCTCATAACCTCCGACCAGTGGGTTCTCCAAATAGTGCGGTGCGGATACGCCCTAAATTTGGCCTCCCTTACACCAAATTGTCCTCCGGGAGCCCAATCCTTCAGCTCCCATCACAAGCAGGTATTTGCAGAGGAACTCTCCGCCCTTCTCAGCGCCAATGCGGTCGAGCCCGTACCACCCGGGCAGGAAGGGCAGGGATTCTATTCCAGGTACTTCCTTGTGGAAAAGAAAACAGGGGGGATGCGTCCCATCCTAGACCTAAGGGCCCTGAACAAATATCTGGTCAAAGAAAAGTTCAGGATGCTTTCCTTGGGCACCCTTCTGCCAATGATTCAGAAAAACGATTGGCTATGTTCCCTGGATTTAAAGGACGCATACACTCACATCCCGATACTGCCAGCTCACAGACAGTATCTCAGATTCCGCCTGGGCGCACGGCACTTTCAGTATTGTGTGCTGCCCTTTGGGCTCGCCTCTGCCCCACGGGTGTTTACAAAGTGCCTCGTGGTGGTGGCGGCGTATCTACGCAAGCTGGGAGTGCACGTGTTCCCATATCTCGACGATTGGCTGGTCAAGAACACCTCGGAGGCAGGAGCCCTCCGGTCCATGCATTGCACTATTCAACTCCTGGAGCTGCTGGGGTTTGTGATAAATTACCCAAAGTCCCATCTCCAGCCAACCCAGTCTCTGGAATTCATAGGAGCTCTGCTGAATACCCAGACGGCTCAGGCCTTCCTTCCCGAAGCGAGGGCCAACAACCTCCTGTCCCTGGCTTCACAGACCAGAGCGTCTCAGCAGGTCACAGCTCAGCAGATGTTGAGACTTCTGGGTCATATGGCCTCCACAGTCCATGTGACTCCCATGGCTCGTCTTCACATGAGATCTGCTCAATGGACCCTAGCTTCCCAGTGGTTCCAAGCCACCGTGAATCTAGAGGATGTCATCCGCCTCTCCACCAGTTTCCGCACTTCACTGCTCTGGTGGACCATTCGGACCAATTTGACCCTGGGATGTCCATTCCAAATTCCACAGCCCACGAAAGTGCTGACGACGGATGCATCTCGCCTGGGGTGGGGAGCTCATGTCGATGGGCTCCATACCCAGGGTCTGTGGTCCCTCCAGGAAAAGGATCTGCAGATCAACCTCCTGGAGCTCCGAGCGATCTGGAACGCACTGAAGGCTTTCAGAGATCGGCTGTCCTGCCAAATTATCCAAATTCGGACAGACAATCAGGTTGCAATGTATTACACCAACAAGCAGGGGGGCACCGGATCTCGCCCCCTGTGTCAAGAAGCCGTCGGGATGTGGCGTTGGGCCTGCCAGTTCGGCATGCTTCTCCAAGCCACATACCTGGCAGGTTTAAACAACAGTCTGGCCGACAGACTGAGCAGAGTCATGCAACCGCACGAGTGGTCGCTCCATTCCAGAGTGGTACGCAAGGTCTTCCGAGAGTGGGGCACCCCCTCGGTGGACCTTTTCGCCTCTCAGACCAACCACAAGCTGCCTCTGTTCTGTTCCAGACTTCAGGCACACGGCAGGCTAGCATCGGATGCTTTTCTCCTTCATTGGGGGACCGGCCTCCTGTATGCTTATCCTCCCATACCTTTGGTGGGGAAGACCTTACTGAAGCTCAAGCAAGACCGCGGCACCATGATTCTGATAGCGCCCTTTTGGCCCCGTCAGATCTGGTTCCCTCTTCTTCTGGAGTTGTCCTCAGAAGAACCGTGGAGATTGGAGTGTTTTCTGACTCTCATTTCGCAGAACGACGGAGCGTTGCTGCACCCCAACCTTCAGTCCCTGGCTCTCACAGCCTGGATGTTGAGGGCGTAGACTTCACTGCGTTGGGTCTGTCTGAGGGTGTCTCCCGTGTCTTGCTTGCCTCTAGGAAGGATTCCACTAAAAAGAGTTACTTTTTCAAGTGGAGGAGGTTTGTCGTTTGGTGTGAGAGCAATGCCCTAGAACCTCATTCTTGTCCTGCACAGAACCTTCTTGAATACCTTCTGCACTTATCAGAGTCTGGCCTCAAGACCAACTCAGTAAGGAATCACCTTAGTGCGATTAGTGCTTACCATTATCGTGTGGAAGGTAAAGCCATCTCTGAAGAGCCTTTAGTCGTTCGATTCATGAGAGGCTTGCTTTTGTCAAAGCCCACTATCAAGCCGCCTACAGTGTCATGGGATCTCAACGTCGTCCTCACCCAGCTGATGAAACCTCCTTTTGAGCCACTGAATATCTGCCATCTGAAGTACTTGACCTGGAAGGTCATTTTCTTGGTGGCAGTTACTTCAGCTCGTAGGGTCAGGGAGCTTCAAGCCCTGGTAGCTCATGCTCCATATACCAAATTTCATCACAACAGAGTAGTGCTCCGCACCCACCCAAAGTTCCTGCCGAAGGTGGTGTCTTGAGTTCCATCTTAACCAGTCAATTGTCTTGCCAACATTCTTCCCCAGGCCTCATACCCGCCCTGCTGAACGTCAGTTGCACACATTGGACTGCAAGAGAGCATTGGCCTTCTACTTGGAGCGGACACAGCCCCACAGACAGTCCGCCCAATTGTTTGTTTCTTTCGACCCTAACAGGCTGGAGGTCGCTGTCGGGAAACGCACCATCTCCAATTGGCTAGCAGATTGCATTTCCTTCACTTACGCCCAGGCTGGGCTGGCTCTTGAGGGTCATGTCACGGCTCATAGTGTTAGAGCCATGGCAGCGTCAGTGGCCCATTTGAAGTCAGCCACTATTGAAGAGATTTGCAAGGCTGCGACGTGGTCATCTGTCCACACATTCACATCACATTACTGCCTCCAGCAGGATACCCGGCGCGACAGTCGGTTCGGCCAGTCGGTGCTGCAGAATCTGTTTGGGGTGTAAATCCAACTCCACCCTCCAGGACCCGAATTTATTCTGGTCAGGCTGCACTCTCAGTTAGTTGTTCTTCGTAGGTCAATTTTCTGTTGTACCCTCGCTGTTGCGAGGTTCAATTGACCTGGGTTCTTGTTTTGAGTGAGCCTGAGAGCTAGGGATACCCCAGTCGTGAGAACAAGCAGCCTGCTTGTCCTCGGAGAAAGTGAATGATACATACCTGTAGCAGGTGTTCTCCGAGGACAGCAGGCTGATTGTTCTCACCTACCCTCCCTCCTCCCCTTTGGAGTTGCATTTTCATCATTTTTGCTTGTCATTCAACTGGCGGGAACGGTCGCGCACGGGCGGGAAGACGGCCGCGCATGCGCGGTGGGCGTGCCCTGCGTGCGGACCGCCCGCGAAGCTTCTTCCGGTTGGCGGGGGCTGCCGCGGACGTCACCCAGTCGTGAGAACAATCAGCCTGCTGTCCTCGGAGAACACCTGCTACAGGTATGTATCATTCACTGTACTCGAGAGAAGCTTTTTGGGTCTGGTACCTCAGCGGCGTCGACATTGAGGGCTGCGTTGGCGTCGGGAGACCGGGTAAAGACTGCCAAAAGACTGCACGCTGGGAGCAGTGATGCATCGAGTGGGTCTCCACCCGCCTCGGCGCCTCCTACTTTGCAGGCCCCCCGGGACCAACCTGTCTCGGACCCAGCCCCGAGGAGACGTGTGGAATCCACGTCCTCCTCACCGTACCAAGGAGTCTCGATGACGGGGCGTCGGACGAAGGTCAAGAAGCACCGTCATCGTTCTCCTTCTTGACATGGTACCGGGAGCTCCGGGTCATCGAAGCATTTGGCACCCGAGAAGCGTCAACGCCGACAGGATCGCTCTCCCTCTGTGATGGAGGTGTCAGCGTGACTGTCGTCTGGCAGTCCTATACAGGCTCCCCAACCCCTGCAGGTTCTGCCTCCAAAGCCCACACCGGCACCGCAGCCTTCCTCGACAGCTTCTCTTGTTGAGCGTATCAAGGCTCTGTTTCCCAATTTTATGGAAGCAGTGCTGCACCAATTGTGTCCGGCACCGGAGGTACCGGTACCGTCGGTGCTGAAGGCTCCTGTGGCACCTAGCCTTTTGCCTGTGGTGAGGTCTGCTTCTCCGGCACAGCCAAAGGTGGCCTCTTATAACCTCCGACCGGTGGGTTCTTCAAGTAGTCCAGTTAGGATACACCCTCAGTCTGGAATCCCAACCTCCAAATTGCCCACCGAGAGCTCAATCTTTCAGCTCTCAGCACAGGCAAGTACTTGCAGAGACTAGAGCAGACAACCTTCTGTCTTTCGTTTCCATGGCCAGGGCATCTCGGCAGATTTTGAGACTTCTAGGCCACATGGCCTCCACGGTTCATGTAACTCCCATGGCACGCCTACACATGAGATCAGCTCAGTGGACCCTAGCGTCCCACTGGTTTCAAGCTACAGGGGATCTAGAGGATGTGATCCAGCTGTCCGCCGACTTTCAGAATTCCCTTCAGTGGTGGACAATTCGGTCCAATCTTGTTTTGGGGTGCCCATTCCAAATCCCTCAGCCACAAAAAGTGCTGACGATGGATGCATCCTTCCTAGGGTGGGGAGCGCATGTAGATGGGCTTCATACTCAAGGAGCTTGGTCCCTTCAGGAAAAGCGTCTTCAGATCAACCTCCTGGAGTTGCGAGCGATCTGGAACGCCCTAAAGGCTTTCAGAGATCGGCTGTCCAATCAAACTAGGCAAATTCAGACAGACAACCAGGTTGCCATGTACTACGTCAACAAGCAGGGGGCACCGGATCTTGCCCTCTGTGTCAGGAAGCCGTCCAGATGTGGCTGTGGGCTCGCCAATATGGCATGTTTCTCCAAGCCATTTATCTACCAGGCATAAACAACTGTCTGGCCGACAGACTGAGCAGGATAATGCAACCTCACAAGTGGTCGTTGAACATGGCTGTAGCCTGAAAGATCTTCTGGGAGTGGGGCTACCCCCTCGGTGGATCTTTTTGCCACTCAATTCAATCACAAGGCCCCTCATTTCTGTTTCAGACTACAGGCCCACGGCAGGCTAGCGTCGGATGCCTTTCTTCTTCATTGGGGGACAGGCCTTTTGTACGCGTATCCTCCCATACCTCTGGTGGGGAAGACTTTGCTGAAACTCAAGCAAGACCCAAGGGTCCATGATTCTGATTGTTCCCTTTTGGCCCCGTCAGATCTGGTTCCCTCTTCTTCTGGAGTTATCTTCCGAAGAACCGTGGAGATTGGAGTGTTTTCCAACCTTCATTACTCAGAACGAGGGGGCGCTTCTACATCCCAGCCTCCAGTCTCTGGCTCTCATGGCCTGGATGTTGAGAGCTTAGAATTCACCTCCTTGGGTCTTTCTGAGGGTGTCTCCCGAGTCTTGCTTCCAGTAAAGATTCCACTAAAAAGTTACTCTTTCAAATGGAGGAGGTTTGCCGTCTTGTGTGAAAGCAAGGCCCTAGATCCTTGCTCTTGTCCTACGTAGCTTCATCGCATGCCCCCTAGTCCTAGTATTTTTGGAAAGCATAAACATACACATCTACCCATTCAACTCCACTCATTCTCTATCATATCTCCTCTCAGCCGCCTTTTCTCCAAACTGAAGAGCCCTAGCCACTTTAGTCTTTCCTCATAGCGAAGTCATTTTCGCACCGACGTCGAGACTCGCCGGTCTATAATTTCCCGGATCTCCTCTGGAACCTTTTTTAAAAATCAGTGTTACATTGGCCACCCTCCAATCTTCCTGTGCCACGCTCAATTTTAAGGATAAATTACATATTACTAACAATAGCTCCGCAAGTTCATTTTTCAGTTCTGTCAGTATTCTGGGATGAATACCATCTGGTCCAGGAGATTTGCTACTCTTCAGTTTGTAGAACTGCCCCATTACATCCTCCAGGTTTACAGAGACTTCATTCAGTTTCTCCGACTCGTCAGCTTCGAATACCATTTCTGGCACCGGTATCATTCCCAAATTTTCCTTGATGAAGACCGAAGCAAAGAATTCATTTAATCTCTCCGCTATGGCTTTGTCTTCCCTGATCGCCCCTTTTACTCCTCTGCTTCCTGCTTTTAATATACCTAAAAAATTTTTTATTTGTTTTTCCCCTCCCAATGCAATCTTTTTTTTTTCGAAGTCCCTCTTAGCCATCGTTGTCAACTCTTTGCATTTGACTTCCCATTTCTTATGCTGTTTCTTATTATTTTCAGTCAGTTCCTTCTTCCGTTTTCTGAAGGATTTTCTTTTAGCCCTAATAGCTTCCTTCACTTCACTTTTTAACCATGCCGGCTGTCGTTTGGTCTTCGTCCTCCTTTAATACGTGGGATATATTTTGCCTGGCCTTCCAAGATGGTGTTTTTGAACAGCATCCAGGTCTGATGTAAATTTTTGACCCTCACAGCTGCTCCTCTGTTTTTTCTTTTTTTTTTTCACCACCTTATTTTATCATGGTCTCCTTTTTTTTTTTTAAACGCTAATGTATTTGTTTTTCTATGTATACTTCAAAGCTAATAAGAAATCTGATCATGTTATGATCACTGTTATCAAGCAGCTCCAGCACCATTACTTCCCGCACCAGATCATGCGCTCCACTAAGGTCTAGGTTTAGAATTTTTTCTTCTCTCATTGGCTCCTGTACCAGCTGTTCCATAAAGCAGTCCTTGATTTTATCAAGGAATTTTACCTCCCTAGTGTGCCCAGATGTTACATTTACCCAGTCAATATGGGGTAACTAAAATCGCCCATTATTATCTTATTGCCCAGTTTGTTTGCGTCCCTAATTTCCTTTAACATTTCTGCATCCGTCTGTTCATCCTGGCCAGGCGGACAGTAGTACACTCCTATCACTTTCCTTTTCCCATTTACACATGGAATTCCAATCCACAGTGATTCCAAGAAGTGTTTTGTTTCCTGCAGAATTTTTAATCTATTTGATTCAAGGTTCTCCTTAATATACAATGCTACCCCTCCACCACTTCGATCCACCCTATCACTACGATATAATTTGTACCCTGGTATGACAGTGTCCCACTAGTTATCCTCCTTCTACCAGGTCTCAGAGATGCCAATTATATCTAATTTTTAATTTAGTGCAATATATTCTAACACTCCCATCTTATTTCTTAGGCTCCTGGCAGGGCCGTGCCTAGGGTCTCTGGCGCCCCCCTGCAGCCTATCAGTTGGCGGCGGTGGCCCCCCCCCCCCCCCCCCCCCCCGTGAAAATGATCGCTCACCACTTGCCACACTGACAGGAATTGTCAGCAATATTCTTAGAAACAAATTGCTATACATTGCAAAATAAGATAGCAGATGTAAATTCTCAAAGTGGACATATTCCAAACACTAAAATGAAAATAAAATGATTTTTTTTCTACCTTTGTTGTCTGGTGACTTTCTTTTTCTGATCATGCTGGCCCAGTATCTGATTCTGCTGCTATCTGTCCCTCTTAACTCTGTTTCCAGGGCTTCCTTTCCATTATTTCTTTCCTTTCCTCCTTTCTTCTTCATTTCTGGTCCTCAGCTTCTGCCTATTTTCTTCATCCATGTGCAGTTTTTCTCCTCTCTTCCTTTTCCCTCATTTCATCTCCTTCATCTCTCTTCCCTCCCCTCTATGTCCAGCAATTTCTCCTCTCTCCCTGAGCTCTGCCCTCCCAATCCATGCTCCTCTGTCACCTGCGCCCTCCATCCCTATCCAGCAATTCCCCTCTCTCCCTGAGCCCTGCCCTCCCAATCCATGCCCATCCATGCTCCTCTGTCCCCTGCCCCCTCCATTCATCCCTTTCCAGCAATTCCCCTCTCTCCCTGAGCCCTGCCCTCCCAATCCAATGCGCAGCCATGCTCCTCTGTCCCCTGCCCCCTCCATTCATCCTTTTCCAGCAATTCCCCTCTCTCCCTGAGCCCTGCCCTCCCAATCCATGCCTATCCATGCTCCTCTGTCCCCTGCCCCCTCCATTCATCCTTTTCCAGCAATTCCCCTCTCTCCCTTCCATGACCCCCCCTCGCATCCATGCTCCTCTCTCTCACATGCCCCAGCCTGGCCCGCCCTCTTCTCCCCCCCCTTCGCATCCATGCTGTCGTTTCTCCCCTGCCCTCCCACTCCCATTGTTCAACTGCCCATCCTCTTCTCTCCCCCCAACATCCCTTTTCTTTTTTTTTTTCTTTTTAAATTTACCTCCATGGCGGTTCCGGCAGCGCAGCGTCAGGGAAGGAGGCGGTGCTCCCGACGTTTCGCCTTCCCTTCGCTGTGTTCCGCCTTCTTCTGACGTCATTTTTGACGTCAGAAGAAGGCGGAACACAGCGAAGGGAAGGCTAGAGACGTCGGGAGCGCCGCCTCCTTCCCTGACGCTGCGCTGCCGGAACCGCCACCACGGAGGTAAATTTAAAAAGAAAAAAAAAAAGAAAAGGGATGTTGGGGGGAGGGCGAGCGAGGTGAGCATGGTGCGGCGGCGCCCCCCAGAGGGAAGCGCCCCCCTGCCATGCTTACCTCGCTTACCGTGTTAGCACGGCCCTGGCTCCTGGCATTCGCATATAGACATTTCAAATTGTTGTTCCTATTTACATCATGATCAGTACTTGACAGTATTAATTTGCAATCTTCTGTCTGATTTTTGTTTTTATTTAAGGACACCTGATCTACTACGGTCTGTTTTGCAACCTGACTATCAGGATACCCTATCTTCCCTGTTTTGGTGATTATCTTTGAAAGATACCTTATCCCGAACCGTGCGCTTTTGGAGCAACTGTCGGGCTCCCTCCCCCCCCCCCCCCCCCCCCGTTTCTAGTTTAAAAGCTGTTTTAACTCCTTTTTAAATGTCGATGCCAGCAGCCTGATCCCACCCTGGTTAAGGTGGAGCCCATCCTTTTGGAATAGGCTCCCCCTTCCCCAGAATGTTGCCCAGTTCCTAACAAATCTAAAACCCTCTTCCCTACACCATCTCAGCCACGCATTGAGACTTCAGAATTCTGCCTGTCTCTTGGGCCCTGAGGGTGGAATGGGTAGCAGAAAATGCTACCCTAGGGGATCTGGATTTGAGCTTTCTACCTAAGAGCCTAAACTTGGCTTCCAGAACCTCTCTCCCACATTTTCCTATGTCATTGGTACTACTACTACTACTATTTATCATTTCTATAGCGCTACAAGGCATACACAGCGCTGTACACCATACACAAAAAAGACAGTCCCTGCTCAAAGAGCTTACCCCCATGTACCAAGACAGCCGGCTCCTCTCCAGCACTATCTGAAATTCTATCTAGGTGATGCGTGAGGTCCTCCACCTTCGCACCAGGCAGGCAAGTCACCAGGCGATCCTCACGTCCACCAGCCACCCAGCTATCTATATGCCTAATGATCGAATCACCAACTACAACGGCTGTCCTAACCCTTCCTTCCCGGGTAGCACTTAGAGACATCCTCGATGCGAGAGGATACTACATCCCCTGGTGGGCAGATCCTGGCTACAGGAGTGCTTTCTACTTCACCAGGCTGATGCTCTCCTAGGAGACCTCCCTCCTCCAAGGTAGCACAGGATCTACCAGACTGGAGGTGGGACTTATCTACAACATCCCTGTAGGTCTCCTCTATGTACCTCTCTGTCTCCCTCAGCTTCACCAAGTCTGCTAATCTAGCCTCAAGTGAACGGACATGTTCTCTGAGTGCTAGGAGCTCTTTGCATCGGGCACACACATATGACATCTCACCAACTGGGAGATAATCATACATGTGACACTCAATGCAAAAGACTGGCTAGCACCCTTCTCGCTGCTGAACTGCTGACTCCGTCTTAGTGTGTGTGAGTTTTTCAATCATTTAAAATTTGCTACAGTATTAAGGATATTAGCCTAATATAAAAGTGTCCTTTAGTTTATATAATATATTGTATGATTTATGTAGTGTTTCCTTCTTAGATGGTAATAAAATGTTTAAAACTCTGTAAGAGCACTCCTTTCTTGTTACCCTAATTACAATAACTGACTATTAATGAAGAGTTGTCCTAGGGGTGGGGCGGGAAGACTAAACTAGATCCTGCAGTGCCTGCTAAGAGTCTATTTGTTAATGCTGTGGTACAAAGTTCAAGTTTTAAAACTAAGTGGAAAAGACTATGGAGATTAGTTGATAAAATTTGCTTTTTTATATTTTTATTGGTACCTATCACTAACCTAGAATTCCTCTTTTGAACCCCAATCTTTAAGTTCCCAAAGCACAAAGCAAAAGTAGTGTTCACTTACCAGAGATATGTCTTTCTCTCTCAGAACTTCTCAGAAAGAAAGTTCAGTGGGACCTTTCCTCTTTATATAGTTTTGAATCTAAGGGGCAGATTGCATTTCCTCCGCTTATGCCCAGCTGGGCTGGCCCTAGAGGGTCATGTCATGGCTCATAATGTCAGAGCCATGGCTGTGTCAGCCCACTTGAGGGTCAGCCTCCATTGAGGAAATTTGCAAGACTGCGATGTGGGTCTTCAGTCCACACATTTACATCTCATTATTGCGTTGAGCAGGATACCAGATGTAGCAGTCAGTGTTGCAGAATCTGTTTTTTCTGCACTCTGGGGAGATAAGTGACTGTTCGATTGATCGTATGCTATTGATCATTTGCTTCAATATCTCTGGGAGAGTCGTTTTTTTTCAAGATATCACTGCATATTATATTACAGTTGCTTTTATCATCTTACTTCTCCTTTGATAGTGGAGAAACATTGAATAGCCCCTGAAGCAGCCCAGTAGGGCGAAACACGGCCTGTGTCGGGCTATTGTATGCATATTTTAATATATTAAATCACTTTTTATCTATCACGATCTGCTTTTGTATATTTTTAATCTGTGTTGTGTCCTCACCGTTGTGAGCCCAATTACCTGTGGTTTGTTTGTTTTTTTTTTTTTTGCTGAGCCTGGATGCTAGGGTTTCCCCACGTGTGAAAATATGTAAGCCTGCTTGTCCTTGGAGAAAGCAAAGATGCTTATCTGTAAAACGGTCTTCATATTCTCACAATCCCGTCCATCTCTCCTTGGAGTTCCCATTTTATTATTTTATATTTCAACTATTTTTATTGATTGACTCATCAAAACAATAGAAAAAAAAAAAACGTATAGAATCATCCAACAAGGTACCTAACATTGTTATGTATGGAAATGATCTGTGTGCTGTTACTGGACTATGTCATCAGGTTTAACTAATATAGCCCCCTTCCCACTTCCCACCATGAACAGCAACGTGATTGTAAACCATAAGCAACCTCCCTGCCATACGTCCCCTACCCTCCCGAAGAAGAAAAAAAAAAGAGGGGAGGGCATCCCGATACACCCTGCACAGAACATCCCCCCCCCCCTCCCACCTACTTAAATGCATTCAAAATCATGCTTCAAGCTGTATGAGGGAGTGTCTAAATATATACCTCCCAGGTAACTAGAAATAGTTCCCTTCCTTTAGGGGAGCCCTGGACCTGTCTCTGTTCTAATTACATGCACCCATGTTGTCTATTCCTCCAGGCCCATAGAGGGTCAGTGTCCTCCCCACCCATGTTCCCAATGTAACGCGTTTACCCAACACTGCTGCTTTCTGAAGAAGAAGAATTCTATTGTGATTAGCAATATTAAAAGCTTCATATTTATCTAATAGCAGTCCCTCAGGCATGAATGGTAGAGAGCATCCCCAAAGCCCTTCAAAATGCAAAAGAGCTCGCCTAAAAAGCTGTATCTTTGGGCATCCCCAAAAAGAATTTATCTTGATTACATTTCAAGCACCACGGGTGTTCCCACTCCTCCACTCTTAATACTTGCTCCTGAGTAACATATGCCCTTTGTAAGTCCAATACTGACATACTCGCAGTTCCGCACTCACTGAAATTTCAGGTATCCGCTTAATTACCGATTATAGTCTAGGGCAGAGTCCTGCCACGCCATGGGTGTAGGTTTGGAGGGGGCAAGAGGGGCATTGCCCCCCAAATGACATAGTCTTACCCAGTGCTTTTGTTGTGCCAGTACTGGCGGGCGGCCACCCAGTGCTTTTGTTGTGCCGGTACTGGCGGGCGGCGGTAGTAAAAAGCAGCAAGCAGGCAGGCTCGACTCTGTCGTTCGCTTCCCTGCCCTCTGCGTCCCGCCTTCCTCCGATGTCATTTCCTTTCGGCGGGATGCTGAGAGGGCAGGGAAGCAAATGACTGAGTCGAGCCTGCCTGCTTGCTGCTTTTAAATACCGCCGCCCGCCAGTTTGCCACTGCACCTTCGGTACTAGAGAGCGGAGTGGAAGTGAGCCAGCCTATCTAGTCCACTGTAAGGAAGGAAGCCATTTGGTAAATCTCTGTTTCCACTCCCCCATGCAGCCATCGCCGTTCACAGCTATCAAAACACAGCAAAGCAAACCTGTGAGCTGCTGCATCCACGTTGTCGTTCTTTATTTTTGGGTCCATCTTTAACAAGTCTAACACTGTTTTTGTTGGTAGGCAGTGCCTTACAAGATGGAGGAGAAAATAAATAATTGAATATCACTAAAACAACTTCAAAAATTATTGTAGCTAGTAGAAATAGCAATTATAAATTCTGGTTTGTTCTCATTTTTCCTCACTGTTATTCTATACAATTCAGATGGCCAGATTTCAGTGAGAATATTTGTTTCCTGATGGGTTCATCTTAACTGTCTGGTTGTAATCTGCCTTTGGAAGCGTAGTGTTTATTATTATTATTATTTTATTATTATCATTATTTATTTATTTATTTTTGTTCCCCGCACTTTTTCCCACTCATGGCAGGCTCAATGCGGCAGGCAATGGAGGGTTAAGTGACTTGCCCAGAGTCACAAGGAGCTGCCTGGGCCGGGAATCAAACTCAGTTCCTCAGGACCAAGTCCCCCACCCTAACCACTAGGCCACTCCTCCTCTCTATAAAGACGATGGAATATATTAAAATTAAATGGAAGTAGAATTAAACTCTCCTTTGATTTGGGGCACATGGAATCACATCCTCATCTGTTTTGTAGGTTTACCCTGGACATGGATGGGAAGGGAGGGCAGGGGAAAAAGGAGAGCTGCTGGACATGGATGGATGGAGGGAAGGAAAGACTGAGGAAGGAGATACACACGGATGGAGGGGAAGGGAGAGAGGAGAAATTCTGGTCTTGAATGGAGGAGAGGGAAGACAGAGGAAGGAGATGCACAAGGATGGTGGTAGGGGAGAGAGTTGAAATGCTGGACATGTATGGAGAGGAGGGAAGAGAGAGGAAGTGAGATGAATATGGATGGAGGGGGAGGGGGAGAGGAAAAAATGCTGTACATGGATAGAGGGGAGAGAAGACAGAGGAAAGAAGCCGTCAACGGTGCGCGCAGCAGGAGTACGCCCCACACACTTTGTATTATGCATTGCCAGGGAGGGAGTGAGCGAGCGTGAGGCAGAGAAGGAAAGGGAAGAGCATGTAAGTTCATGGTTCCTCCAGGCTGCCAGTAGGAGAGAGAGATGGGAGATGCTGTGAAGGGGGAAGGGGGGAGACGCTGGATAGAATGGGGAAGGGGATGGAAAGAAACAGGAATGGATTAGGGGAGAGAGGATACTTGCTGGACAACAGGGATTGATGGAGGGGACGAGGGGAGAGAGGAAATTTGGCTGGAGATGGATGGAGGAGAAGGCAGGGGAGAATGGGAGAGTTGCTGGACATGGATGGATGGAGAGGAGGGCAGGGGAGAGAATAGAAATTGCTGGACATGGAGCGGAGGGCAGGGGAAGGAGGAGAATTGCTGGACATGGATGGATGGTGGGGAAAGGGGATAGAGGAAATTTGCTGGATATGGATGGATGTACGGTAAGGGAGAATGGAGAGTTGCTGGACATGGATGGAGGGGAGGGCAGGGGAGAGAGGAAGAATTGCTGAACATGGATGGATGAATGGAGGGGGCAGGGGACAGAGGTCGTTTGCTGGATATGGGTGGATGGAGGAGAGGGCAGGGGAGAATGGAGAGTTGCTGGACGGATGGATGGAGGGAAGAGAAGTAAGGAAGGAGATGCACATGGATGGAGGGGAGGAAAGAGGAGAAATGCTGGACATGGATGGAGTGGAGGGCAGGGAAGAGGAGAAATGCTGGATGGAGGAAAGGAAAGACGAAGGAAGGAGATGCACATGGACGGAGGGGAAGGGAGAAATGCTGGACATGGATGGAGGGGAGGGAAGACAGGAAGTAGATGCACATGGATGGAGGGGAGTGAGGAGAAATGCTGGATATGGATGGATGGGAAACTGCTGAGTTTCAGGACTGGTTTGGAACACGTTGAGGGCAGATACTGAAACTCGAAGGATAGGGACAGGGCTACAGATGGTAGGATGCCTAAGGACACAGGAGAATGATGGACATGGTGAGAGAAAAAATATCAAATGGAAAGAAGACACTGGGACCAAGCGAATAGAAAACTAAATGATCAGACAACAAAGGTAGAAAAGTATTTTATTCGGAATTTATTGGAATATGTCAGCTTTTTGAAATGTGCATCTGTGATATTTTGCGTGTAAGTTTCAATTTTTCTGGTATTGCTGTATGCCGAGTCTGACTTCTTGAGGTAACTTTCCAGTTAAGTATTTTGCCTTCATATTTTTTGATTTCTAGTTCCTTGTCATGTCTGTTGTCATGTGTTTTTCATGTGTGATCAAGGTGCAGTATTCTGCTAGCGTGTAGTATTTGCAGCCCTTTTTGTTTTGCTTTCTTTTCACGAGGTAGTGTATTGGCGTTTGAGCTTGGTGTAATTACAGTTCTGCCTTTTCACGCATAAGGTTATAGTTTGTCCTGTCCTTGGAATTAGTGCTGTTATGAGTGTGTTTTTGCACAAGTTTGTGTATAGCATTTTGCAGTGGAGAGATTGTGTGTTGGCCTTACTGAGGTGGCACCAAAACATCAGAAAGGGTATAGAGCCTAAATCATGACACACTACCTTTTGAAGGATCTGCATATAGAGCTTATGCATTTCTAAGGTCAACACTGGCATGCTATGGGAAAGGGGGTGGGGAAATACTACTGGAGAGGAAGAAGGAGTGCTGGGTAAGGAGGAAAGGAAGGAAGGGAGAAAGAGCTTGCTTCCAGGAAAGATTCCATGAAGAAGTGTTACTCTTTCAAATGGAGGAGGTTTTGCCGTCTGGTGTGACAGCAAGGCCCTAGATCCTCTCTCTTGTCCTACACAAATGCTTGAAATACCTTCTACACTTGTCAGAATCTGGTCTTAAGACCAACTCAGTAAGGGTTAACCTCAGTGCAATTAGTGCTTATCGACGTGTAAAAGGTAAGCCTATCTCTTGACAGCCTTTAGTTGTTCACTTCATGAGAGGTTTGCTTTTGTCAAACCTCCACAAGTGTCATGGGATCTCAACGTCCTTCTCACCCAACTGATGAAAGCTCCTTTTGAGCCACTGAATTCCTGCCATCTGAAGTACTTGACCTGAAGATCAGGCTGTTACTTCAGCTCGTAGGGTCAGTGAGCTTCAGGCCTTAGTAGTTGGATACACCTTATACTAAGCTTCATCATAACAAGAGTAGTCCTCTGCACGCACCGTAAGTTCTTGCTGAAGGTGATGTCGGAGTCCATCTGAACCAGTCATTTATTTTGCCAACATTCTTTCCCCGTCCTCATGCCCACCCTGGCGAAAGCAGCTTTCACACCTTGGACTGCAAGATATCATTGGCCCTTCAGACAGTTTGCCCCAGTTGTTTGTTTCTTTCGATCCCAACAGGAGGGGAGTCACCATTGGAAAACGCACAATCTCTAGCTGGCTAGCAGATTGCATTTCCTTCACTTACGCCCAAACTGGGCTGACTCTGGAGGGTCATGTCACGGCTCATAGTGTTAGAGCCATGGCAGTGTCAGTGGCTCACTTGAAGTCAGCCACTATTGAAGAGATTTGCAAGGCTGCGACATGGTCATCTGTTCACACATTCACATCTCATTACTGCCTTCAGCAGGACTCCCGACTCGACAGTCGGTTCGGGCAGTTGGTGCTGCAGAATCTGTTCAGGGTTTAGAATCCAACTCCCCCCCCCCCCCCCCCCCCCCCCAGCCCGTTTATTTGTTCCAGGCTGCACTCTCAGCTATTCTGTATATAGTTTCACGTTAACCTATGTTATTGACCAATGTTCATTGTTTTGAGTGAGCCTGGAGTGCCAGGGATACCCCACATGTGAGAACAATCAGCCTGTTTCTCCTCGGAGAAAGCGAAGATACGTACCTGTAGCAGGTATTCTCTGAGGACATAATGTATGCTTTCCGCAAGGAGAGGTGAGCCCTTGTACTCGATGAGGGAAACCCCTCACCGAGCTGTCGTCAAAACCCCTAGTTCCCCCTGTGTCTCCACCATTCCCCAGGGTGCCAACAGCAGAGAGAACAAAGTCCAGTACAAAGTCCACTGGGTTAGACCAGGCAGCAGAGAACAGCAGATCCAGGGACAGGCAGTGGTCAGTACCAGGCAGCAGACAATAACAGATCCAGAAACTCTGCCCATGGTAATAATGAAACCCAATCGTCTTTTTTTTTATTTCTCATTATTACAATAATTAAACAAGCATATCACTTGCAAAGAAAGGTACACTATACAACTGAATCCTGAAACCAATTCAGTTCTCAAAAATAAGTAAACCACCATTATATTCATATTACAGTCCACTAAGGGAGTCCAGTATCCGAATATATGGAGAAATAAGATACAAAAGAAAAGAAAATTTTCAAATTATCTCAATTAAGGTACAGACATGTTTCAAGTTCAATCATTCTTGAACAGGCACTCTTTTTGTTGTTAAAAATAAGGACAATTGGTCAGGATCAAAATATACATATTTCACAGCTTGATATGTGATTAAACATTTACAAGGAAATTTGAGATAGAACATTGCACCTAATTGCAAAACATCTTTTTCATTTGCAAAAACTTTTGTCGTCTTTTTTGAGCTTCCCTCGATAGGTCCGGAAAGATACATGTTTGTAAACCACGAAAACCTTTTTCTTTCCTCTGAAAAAATTTCTTTAGAATCCAGACCTTATCTGAGGGTAACACTACTGTCGCTATTAAGGTGGTAGCTGTAGTTTGATCTATATCAGGCATTTCCAATAAAGCAGATACATCAAGTGGTTGGTCTTGTAGATTATTATTTCTTTGGCTATCTAGTCCTTTCACAGGAATATAGAAGACTTGTGCAAAAGGTGGAAAATCTTTCTCTTCTATCCAAGAATTTCTTTAAAATAAGCCTTCAGCATTTCTCTCGGGGAGACAAATGGTTGTTTTGGGAAGTTAATAAAACGTAAATTATTATCTCTTAACCATTTCCCAACATTTCTGATTTTCTCCTCAAGTTAATCAGATCTTTAAGCATTATGGTTTGTAATGTTTGTGTTTGTAGAAGATCTTTTTCTTGTTTGGCCAAATCTACTTTAAGTAATTTCACTTCTGTATCAATTGCTTTAACCTTCCCATCTAATAATGCTACCTCTTTAGTCACTTTTTGCATTTGAGGGCACAAAGTCTTTCCCATTTCAGCAATTAGTTGCCATATGTTATCCAAAGTAACTTCCTTTGGCTTCTGAAATATCTTTGCAAATCAGTATTCTCAACTGGCTCTTGTGAAATACGTTTCTCACCTTCCAATGTTCCTAATATCCTCTCCATTCCAGCCGTAGCTCCCTGGGAGAAAGTTGTAAGTTCTCCTCGTTCCTCCACCATCATTGGTAATGCTTCCCGTCCTAGACCGTCCCGTAGCATTTCCGCATTAAGGGCGCCTGACGCTGCTAGCGGGGAACTGCTTCTTACTGGCTGGGGAGGAGGAGCCCTTGCGTCGGGGCTCAGAGAAACTTCCAGTTCAGGGATCAGTGCTGGGTCTCCACTCCCATGCCGATCCAGCGAACCGCTCACCGACGCCGAGTTCGAACCCTGTGCCCTCCACAAATATGTTTCAATCAAAGCTGAAGCGGGAGGTCTCGGCTGTTGGGATGCGGCAGCAGCAGCTTTCCCCCGCCGCTTCGGCATATTAAGGTAATTTCAAACTGAAAATCGGAGGAGCAGTGGAACACGTCTGGCTTAGTCGGCGGCCATCTTGGACTCCAAAAACCCAATCGTCTTGACAAGCATTAACATGCATCCTTAGATACAATTTCAGTGTTTGATTTGTTCGCTCTACCATGTCATTGGTCTCGGGATGGTATGCCGAGGAGAATTGGGTCGTGATGCCAAAACTGGAACACAAGGGCCCTCCAAATCTAGAGGTGAATTGAGGGCCTCCGTCACTGGTAATATGACTTGGCAACCCATGTAGACGGAAGATATGGAGAATAAATTGTTGGGCAAGAACTGCCACTGGCCATGCGAGAGAAACGGTCCTATCACCACCCAGATGACCATAAACCTCTGGGAGGGCGTTAACTCTGTAATAAAATCCATTGACAGTTCTTGCCAGGAAGCTTGCGGCACCGGCAAAGGTTTGAAGCAACTCCCACGGCTTTCCGATGGGTCTCTTGTGTGAGCACAAGTGGGGCACGTAGTGACGAACTGCTGGACATCCTGGGCCAGGCATGGCCATCGATAAAAGCGAGAAATGAGATGTAGTGTCTTATGGTATCCTTGATGGAACCGTGGAGATACTGAAATCCTGGAAGTTCCCGGCAACGTAAGAGTAGCAGACGCAATGCAAGTCGGGTCAAGCATAGGATGCCACTCCTCGATTTCCTCTGGTGGGTCGAAGGCTCGGGACAATGCATCCGCCTGGACATTCTTCACTGCAGGGCGAAAGCTGAGCAGAAAATTGAATAGAGCAAAAACAGGGACCATCGAGCTTGTCGGGGGTTAAGTCTTTTGCGTCTTGCAGATAGAGTGGATTTTTGTGGTCGGTAATAACAGAGATCGGATGGACCGCCCCCTCCAAGAGGTTAACACCATTCTTCCAAAGCCAGCTTGAGGGCTAATAGCTCACGATCTCCCACAGTATAATTCTGTTCAGCTGCTATGAATTTCCTTGTAAAAGAAGAAACACGGATGCCTCTTCCTGGCCTCCGAGTCTGTGACAGGATTGCCCCCGCTCCCAGGCTGAGGCGTCCACCTTCAAATAAAAAGGTCACTGGGGATCTGGACTGTGGAGAACCGGAGCGGACAGAAAAGGCCTTCTTGAGGATCTCAAAGGCCTCGATGGCTTGCGGAGACCACATCCCTCAGCGTTAGCAAGCCTTTCTTAGTTAAGGCGGTGATGGGAGCTGCTACCACCAAGTATCGGTGTATGAAATTGTCGGGTAATAGCAACCCCAGACCGCTGAAGCGCTCGCAATACCTGGGGTCGTGGCCAATCTTGAATGGCTTGGACTTTCCCGGGGTCCATCCGTAATCCAGTTGCTGAAAGGATAAAGCCTAAAAAGGGGAATACTGCGCTGATGGAACGCACATTTCGCGAGCTTCGCAAAGAGATAATTGTCTCGCATGCCTTTGAAGTACTGTACATACATCTTCACATGGTTCCTGAAATGAGGAGGAAAGACGAGGATATCATCCAGATATACTATGACAGATGTGTAATAACTAGGTCTTGGAAAATGGAGTTCACAAAGTCCTGGAAGACGGCCGGGGCATTACAAGGGCCAAATGGCATGACCAAATATTCAAAGTGCCCTTCGTGCGTGTTGAAGGCCGTCTTCCATTCATCTTCTGGCTGGATTTGTACTAAATTATAAGCACCACGTAAGTCCAATTCAGAAAAAATGCTGGCCCCTTGGATCCGGTCGAAGAGCTCCAGGATGAGGGGCAAGTGATATCTATTCTTGATGGTGATGGCATTTAATCCCCGATAATCTATGAATGACCGTAATGATCCATCCTTCTTGGCCACAAAAAAGAATTCCGCGCCAGCCTGCGAGGACGAGGGTCGAATGAATCTTTTAGCCAGATTCCTCCCGGACATACTGAACACATCGCGTCTGACTCTCCACGAGATAAGGTGTACAACCGTCCCGGGGCGGAGTATGTCCAGGCACCAGATTGATGGCACAATCAAAATGGACGATTGGGAGGAAGGATCTCTGCTTCCCGGGCATCAAAAATGTCCTGGAACATTCGATATTCTGCAGGAAGCCCGGAACAATTGGCCCTCACCTTACCACCTGGTGGAACCACGGATTCGAGGCAGGTCCCATGACACCGAGGACTCCAACTGGCCACATCCCCGTCCTCCAATTAATCTGCGGCATGTTGTCATAGCCAAGCTGGTGGAGAGCTTTGTTCAGGGTCAGAAGATACATGACCCAGGGCCTCAGTGGTCCTGGGCCTGGTCGTTTCCCGACTTGTTAGGACATTGGCCTACCATATGGCCAGACTCCCCGCAGTAAAAACAGTCGGTTCCTACGGCGAAACAGTCGCTTCTTCTCGGTGAGCCGTGATCGGCCCATTACCATGGGTTCTTCTGAATTCTCCGCCGGAAGTTCCGGTACCTTTTTCAGGACCTGCCAGTCCTGCGGTTTCAAGGAGAATCTTGACCCAGAGTGCTACCCCGCCCGTTCCTGAGCTCGCTGTTGGAACTGGACGTCTACCTGGGTGCATAAGGAGATCACCGCACCTAGAGATGTGGGTACTATCTTGTCCGGCTAGTTCATCCTTGTTGCAGCTCCTCAATCCCTGCCAAAATATGGCGGTCAGCGCCTCCTGATTCCAGCCCAGTTTGGCCACAAGGGTCCGGAATCGGATCACGTATACTCCAACCGAGTCGGAGCCCTGCTGTACATGCAGCAGCTCCCCGGCTGTGGATGAGGGTCTTCTGGGCACATCGAATACCGTTCTGAATTGGCGTAAAAACTCGTTGACATTGGACAAAACCGGATCCCTCTGTTCCCACAGAGGGGTGGCCCATGCTAGGGCTGGTCCTGACGAGAGTTGTCATGTATGTGACCTTGACTTGATCGGAGGGGAAGGCTCGTGGTTGCAGGTCAAACATTCAGCACTGGTTGATGAATCCCCGGCAGGCGGTGGGGGTGCCATCAAAACACGGCAGGTCAGGAAGATGGAACCCTCCGGGACTGTCCCGTCAGCTCTGGAGGAGGCGAAGCGACGGCGCGGGTCGCCTGCATCGTGTGTAGTTGGGAACAGACATTCTGTAGTGCGGTGGATAACTGATTCAACTGACCCTGCTGCTGCTGTACGATCTGAGCGAGTTCGGTAAGCTCAGTTTTGTCCAACGAGCTCATGGCTTCGGCATTCTGTAATGCTTTCCTGCAAGGAGAGCTGAGCCCTTGTACTCGATGAGAGAAACCCCTCACTGGGCTGTCGGTCAAAACCCTGAGTTTCCCCTGTGTCTCCCACCGTTCCTCAGGGGTTGAGCCCCTGAGTGCGGGTAGCCAACAGCAGAGAGACCAAAGTCCAGCACAAAGTCCACAGGGTTAGACCAGGCAGCAGAGAATAGCAGGTCCAGGAACAGGCGGAGGTCAGTACCAGGCAGCAGACAATAGCCGATCCAGGAACAGGCAGAGGTCGGTACCAGGCAGCGGTCAGTAGCAGGTCCAGGAACAGGCAGAGGTCGACACCAGGCAGCGGCCAGTAGTAGATCCAAAAGCACTGCAACGAATCAGTGAGCTGAGTAGAAGCCGAAGCACGGAAGGACTGAGGGCAGAGTCTTAAATAGTGTAGAAATTAGGCCCAAACTAGCACAGCTGAAATCAAGATGGCTGCCCCCATTGGTGACACCCTACGCCCAAATATGGGCTTCCTTCCTGAAGCTGCCCTACTCGATGGCTGCCATAACTTAAGCTGCCCCCTACTAAGATGGCCGCCCAAAACCTGAAACAAGCCCAAAACCAAGATGGCCGTCCGAGTCCTCCGGTACCCATACTCTGCATAGGCAGGGAACGTGACACATTAGGCTGATTATTCTCACAATCCGCTCCCACCTCCCCTTTGGAGTTTTGTTATGCTTTTTCATTTAACTGAGGCACACGCCTCGCATGGTGGGGCGGGAAGTTAGTCCGCACGCTGCACGCGCACCAGAAGACTTTTGTTTTTTTCTATGGCAAAATGCCGATTTCTGGCCGATGCGGACGTCGACCCACGTGTGGAGAATAATCAGCCTGCTGTCCTCAGACAAGTACCTGCTACAGGTACGTATCTTCGCTTTATATTTATGCTTTAGCGTAAGTGGTTTAGAATCATAATACAAACTAAAGTAAACAAACATATAATGTTGGAAAAATAATTAAAATATTGTTTAAATAGCCAGTTTTTTTAGCAATTTGTAAAACCTGAGGTAGTAAGAAGCTTATGAAGTTGTTCTGGCAAGGAGATCTAGAATAAAGGTCCACATATGAAATAACCTTTTCTTAGTTGTCGAAAATTGAAGTGATAGCCAGACCTGGAAGCAGAAGACTTTTTTTTTTTTTTGTGATGAATGTAATTACCTCCAAGGACTATACTTGAAACAATTTGTCAGAACTGGAAGGTCCCACATGTTGCCCTGTATTATTCATTCCACAAAGTCCACTGCCATTCTGCCAAATGGAGTATTGACAATGGGCATGAGCAGGGCACAGAGGGGGGCAGGTGGGGAACTCTTCCAGGATTACTTAACCATCAGGTTGGGCTGGATTGGCGGAAAGCGCTACTTGTTTATGTACACCAGACCAAACAAAAACATGCCAGGATATGTTCCAGGGTTTTCACTCTCTCTCCTGACCTAATAGATGACCTGAACTAACAGGTCTGGGGTGTTCTGGTACATCTTGGCCTGGGTCGCCAAACTGCAGCTCCTAATTCAGAGTGTAATCATAGCATAGTAGATGATAGCAGACTGGTACAGTCCCATCCATCCTGCCCAGACGGAGTGGAGGAGCGGTCTAATGGTTAGTGCAGTGGGTTTTGATCCTGGAAACCAGGGTTTCGATTCCCACTGCAACTTCTTGTGACCTTGGGCAAGTCACTTCCCTCCATTGCCCCAGGTACAAAAACTTAGATTGTGAGCCCCTCTAGGGGACAGAGAAAGTACCTGCATATAATGTGGTAAAGCGCTACTTACATCTAATAGCGCTATAGAAATGATTAGTAAAAGTAGTAGTATAAACTCATAGCATAAGATACATAAGTAATGCCATACTGGGAAAAGACCAATGGTCCCATCGAGCCCAGCATCCTGTCCACGACAGCGGCCAATTCCAGGCCAGGGCAACCTGGCAATCTTCCCAAACGTACAAACATTCTATACATGTTATTCCTGGAATTGTGGATTTTTCCAATTCCATTTAGTAGCGGTTTATGGACTTGTCCTTTAGGAAACCGTCCAACCCCTTTAAAACTCTGCTAAGCTAACCGCCTTCACCACTTTCTCCGGCAACGAATTCAAGTTTAATTATACGTTGGGTGAAGAAAATCTGATTTGTTTTAAATTTACTACACATAGATTTCAATCGCATGCCCCCTAGTCCTAGTATTTTGGAAAGCGTGAACAGACGCTTCACATCCACCTGTTCCACTCCCACTCATTATTTATATACCTCTATCATGGTCTCCCCTCAGCCATCTCTTCTCTAAGCTGAATAGCCCTAGCCTCCTTAATCTTTCTTCATAGGGAAGTACGTCCATCCCCGCTATCATTTTAGTCGCCCTTCTTGGCACCTTTTCCAATTCTACTATAGCTTTCTTGAGATGCGGCGACTAGATTGACACAATACTCAAGGTGCGGTTGCACCATGGAGCGATACAACGGTATTATAACATCCTCACCTGTATGATTCAATGTTACATATGCATACTTGATCCTTGATTTGTCCTTGTCATTTTCAAGGCACAGACTATACAGTCTGCCTGTCACTGGCCTTGTTTCACCACTTCTGTCCTCCAGATCGGGGCCCAGTCTGAAAGCCCTAAAGCAAGAACTAAATTTTAAGTAATCTGTTGAACTGGAAGCCAATGGTATTTACGATTAATTTTATTTTTTTTCATCTTCCTGAAGAATTTGTGACTCTTCTCCAAGTTGTGGACTTTATGTATGGAGTTATATTTCTATATGATATATTTATTTCTATATTTGTCATTCTATGCTTATTATATAATTATGAAATTGTAAATAATAAAATTAATGAAACATGATCAGATCTACAAATATGACAGAGTAACAGGATTGCTGCAAGATGATTGCAGTTAGAAGTTCATTTGTAATGCTGGAATACATCCATTAACAATAGGGTAATTTTGAAATGAAATAGTGTTGGTGAATGGAAAGAACCATGATCAAAGAATAACAGGAGAGTTGTTGGAGAATAAAGAAACCCATTTGAGCATAATTGACACTTGGGGCCAAAGGACAGTCCCAACCACTCGGAGAGGGCCTCCCACCCAACACCTTTTACAACCCATACAAACAAGTGACAGACATGCCTAAGACAGGGATTCCCAGGTGCCAAGTATATGATGTCTTCTTGGTGTTGGGAGGGGGGGGAAGAACGACATGCGGACACAAAGTTTACTGAGCAGGTGTTCATAGAGGACAGCCGTGTGCATAGTCTCACAACCCTGTCCCAGGTGTTCTATTCTTTCAGCTAGTATATTATAGGATATTAAACTACCCTGGTCCCACAAAGCAGCAGGGGGGCAGAAAGGCACATGCATGCGGTGGACTGTTTCTAAAGCTTCTAGAAATGGAACACTGAGGAGCATCTCTGCAGCATGTTCTGGCGGATGCCATCCACCTAGGTAACACCTGCTATCTCTCTTTGGATACTACTCAGATGGAGTTATGATGAGCATATCAAATTTTAGACTATGAAACCATATGCTTCATATGAAAAAATGCAATAATTTAATTTCATTAGAGATACACCACCACCCTCACCAAGTTTATAATTCGAAAATGAGGGGAAAAAAGAACTTAAGGTGGTGCCATGTTCAAGTAGAAATATTTCATCTCTGCATGGCCACCATTTTAACCTTGTCTTACCAAGCAGGACAGCTGAAAATCACCACAGTTGATTCAGTGCAATCTTGATACTTTCAGGAGCCATGGCAGCACAGTCAGAATGGGTGGTGAGCAATCTGAAGTCACTTTGTCCTTTTCCCCTCAAAATGGTAGCATTTTGTTTTACAAAAAAATAGCACAACACTATCCTGGTATTGGCTGGTGCCGTTTTAAAAATTAGGACTCTTGTGAAACGAGTGAATTGATCATGCTTGCCCCATTTTATTCTAGATGACATGGAAGGTGGTAGGTATAGTTCGTTCTGATGCAGCTGCTAGTAGTGCCAGTAACACCATGAAGAGGTAATATAGCCAGTGACAATTTTGGTGATGACTGTCCTCCTGGCACAGATGGGGTGATATCCAGGGAGATGGAGAAGGCCCGTGGGAGTTTAAATGGTTATTCTGATGGCTTTTTGGTGGTGGGGAGGAAAGGGTGCAGCAGAAATAACCTTTATTTTTGTTTTAATTTTGTTTGTTACACAAAATCCAGATAGTCATCTCTTCCTCCAACCCCCCCCCCCCCCCCCCCAGCATGTATAATTCTAATCTTCATCACCATATGCTTGATGAACGGAGCATTGGAGCCATTCCATGTCCATATGAGGTAGTTTTAGTATCCCTTTAACAATTCCTGTTGCAGTAGTGCTACTTTAAGTATTGGCTTTGTACTTGTCTTTGGGAGTTTGTTTTAAGTTCATTACATGTTGATATACCATCCAGCTAAGCCGTTTACAGTAAATAACCGAGTAAGAAAAGAAATACACATTTGGATAGAAACGTCAATCTACTGCATTCCTGCAAGCTTCTACTTCTCAGAGCAAGAGCTAGTGTAGGATCTCTTGTTTCACCAAATAATTCCCATGTTTATGCTTCAGTGGTTAATATAATTTTTCAGATTTGTGTGATTTAATGCCTCCAGTGGTAATACAAGACTTAACTGAAATGTATTTATTTATTTTTTTTGCCTTCCAGGTCGAGGTGTGTAAGAAGGGTTCTGTTGAATGCTGTCCCAACTGCAGAGGTACGGGCATGCAATAAGAATTCATCCACGAGGGCCTGGATGGTGCAGCAAATCCAGTCTTTGTGCCCAGAGTGCCAGGGCCAAGGAGAGCGAACAAATCCAAGGACAGGTGCAAAAGCGGCACTGGAAGGAAGATTGTCAGAGAGAAGAAAATTCGGGAAGTCTGTCTGGATAAGGTGAACTTTTTTTTTATTTATATTATTTCTTTATCCTAGATAATCTATTTACGATTTATTACCCTTGCATTGTTGTAGAATAAATGTCTTAAAATGTCAATGACGAAGATTTTGTAGTTATCTGGCTGTGCTTTTCATTAAGGACAATATAACACCTACTTGATGTTTTATAATACAGAAACTACTTTTGGGAGGTTGATTCTCCAAAGCTTTTGCTTTGGCAGACTGGATGGCACCATTTCATCTTCATCTACTGCTACTGTTTAGTGTTGATGACTTTTTTAACTTCTAAATCTTCTGCCATGTTGAACAGTTTATCTTTTGCAATAGGAATGAAAGATGGCCAAAAAATACATTCCATGGAGAAGGTGACCAAGAACCTGGTCTGGAACCAGGGGATATAATCATAGTCTTGGATCAGAAGGAGCATCCTGTGTTTACAAGGTAAATGTCTTTATTACAGATTCTACAAATGAACATGTTGGTTTTTTAGTGTAATTCTGGTCTCAACCTAGATTGCATCTAGTTGGCAGTATAGGGTGCTGTTGTAATTATATTTGCTCATGCTGGTATTTTTATAATTGGCTGTGCTATTTCAGTAGTGCCCAGAAGGCCTGAATGTGTGATATACCCAAGTATTAATTTAAAGACAGAAAAAGGGAAATGGAACTGTGGAGTAGAAGCAACAGCAGGAGGGGATCATTTGGGAAGTAGTATTCTGTTCTACTTCAGGCTGCCTAGAAGAGAAAATGGAACAGATCACTCCTGCTCTGGAGACTGGAACTCAGTTCTATAACTTCTTTTTTTCAATATTGAAGTGTATGGGTTTTAGTATGCTCCGAACTTAATTAAGTTCGGAGCATACTAAAACCCATACACTTCAATATTAAAGTGTCTTTACATTTTAAACGAATTTTCTTTTGTAGGTGTGGTGAAGACTTGATGAGGTGCATGGACATTCAACTAGTTGAAGCATTGTGTGGCTTTCAAAAACCATTGTAACATTGGACAATAGGACTATTCTTATAACATCTCATCCAGGTATGTTGAAGTGTTGCTTACTGGTTGCTGCCTGTATCTTTGTGGCAATTACTTTCCAAAAAAAAAAAAACAGGTGAAGCTTCTTGTGCTGTATATAGTGCAGTTTTGACACTTGTGCATCTACAAGCCTGTGAGGAATTGGACTCCTCACGAAGGCATGTTAGCTGAAACACAGACCATGTTGAGTATCTCCAAGCAAGTGTTTTATAGTAGTTGCTTATTACAAGCATTATTGTGAGGACCTGTTTATGTTGTGTTTTATGTTGTCACAACGTTTTTATTGATGAACCGTCACAATAATAAACACATTTCACTTCTTGAATGTACCAAACTCAATCATAATTAAGCAAACAATTAAGGTGATTTGCTATCTTCTGTCATCAAGCTTTTGTCATTTTAGCCCCCTCCCGCCCTGTTCCCTCTCTTATCTTTAAATCCACTGTTATTGCATTACAACTTGCATAGCTCAAATTCCAACCTCAACGTACCATGTTATAGCAATTCAACAACTTAACTATTCATTGTCCATTACAGTCTTGTTTTATACTTCTTCCCCTCCCCCCCCTTATCCAATACAATTATGAAAGATTTCACATATTTCTAATCTGCAATATATCCAACAAATTTCAAGTAAGTCCGAACCGTTATCATTAAAGACAGTAATGATAAGAACCTTTAAACCTTTATTGTTGTCTCTCCCCTCCCCCCTTCATCATGATACTCAATCATCTTGCAATGAGATCTGACACATTGATTCTACCTCTTGCTTTCTTATCATACTCACTCCATGCATATCGATTATCCCAAAGTATTCAAAACTTGACTCCGCGCTCGTGGTGATATTTTATGTATATACACTCCCCAAATTTTTATAAATCGCTGTCTCCTCTTCGGTGTATAACGGCATCCTGCAGTTCCCATAACATTAGTTCGTGGAGTTTTATTTCTCCAATACCAATATGAGGGGCCCTTATCTGCTATCCAGTGATTGAGAATACATTTTTCTCCTAAAATAGAGTTTGCTAAGGAACATCTTTTCTTCTAAAGTTACTTTGTTCCATGTCATCATGGAGCTCAATATCACCCCCTCAAAGGACCGGTGTACCTGATGTCCTAGAACCCAACTCAAAAACTGGAAGAGAGCCGACCAGAACCCCTGTATCTCTCTACATTGCCAGAACCGTGGCTGAAGGATGCATTTGCTTCAGCACATTTAGGGCACTCACTTGTTTCTATCACCCCTGCGTACCAGGCCTGCTTAGTTGAAAAATATGCCCTGTGTATGGTTCGAAAGTGGCATTCCTGTAGTTCAGCACTATGTACCACCCTTGCCCCTCCCTGAGCGCTGCTAAAATCTTTCCTTCTGTTATTTGACCTCCCGCTCCATCTTTCAGCGACCTTCTTAACATCCCTATTAGGTTTTTTTGCCTCTAGTGCCCTGTGAAACCATGACACCAAATTTGTCCTACTGCATCCCCAGTCAAAAATTCCCGAATATCCTTCCCAAAATCTGGTAATAAACTCTGTGGGGAGCCCGCGTATATAGTGGGAAAGTTGAAAATAGGCTAATTTCGCTAACATCCCCCAGCATAGTGCCTCTCAACTCTGAATAATCCATACTGTTCCATCCTTTTGAACAAAGTTTTCCAAAAGTATCACTCCCTGTTTCCCCAAGTCTCAGATTTTATTTTCTCTCCCCAGTGAAAACTCCGCATTACCCGTGATGGCAGCAATACACTGCTCTCTCGCTTCCAAGTTTTGTCAGCTCTCTCCACAAGTATCTTAGAGGCTGTAAAAGCAAGCTATGTTTAACTTGTTGTGGGAGGTTTCTAAAATTGTGTGTAATAAGTAACTAAGGTGCCAGGGGCTAAAATATTGCTTTCTAACTGTGCGTCTGTATAGGTGTTTGTGTCCCATGACCCAATCTCTAAATGTCTTAAAAGGCATGCTTGGTTGTAGTGTTCGCATGTCAGGAATTCCCAACCCCCGTTCGCCTGGGCCCCACTAAGATGCTCCCATTAGCTTTGATTTCTTCCCGGCCCAACAAAATCGGGTTACCTGTCTCTGATGCACTTGCAGATCTTTTTTCCATATCTGTATGGTAATACTTGCAGCAAGTATATCCATTTCGGAAATATCAACATGCGGTACAAGTGAATTCGGCTTAGAAGTGATAATGGCAGAGAGCTCCACTTAGCCAACTACACCTTCGTGTCTCTCAATAACTGAGGGACACTGAAGCATATATTTGCGCTGGGTCTAGTGTTAATTGTATACCCAAGTATCTAAATGACCCCGTCGCCCACCGTAATGGGTCTGCCTTCCTAAGTCTGGACTCACCAAGGCCTCTGATTTAATCAGGTTTAAGTGGAGTCCGGAATAGTCCCTGTATTCCCTTATGCTTCCATGAGGTACCCTAAAGAACTCTTGGGATTTGTACCAACACCAGCAGGTCATTCGCAAAGGCTGCTATTTTAAATTCCCTATCGTGAATGTGTACTCCCTTATGTCTGTGTTATGACTGATCTCCCGTATCAACGGGTCGAGTGTTAAAACAAAAAGTAATGGTGAGAGAGGGCATCCCTGACGTGTGCCACGGCCAATGGGGAACCAGTCCGAAACAAGGCCATTAACCAAGACTCTCGCTCTGGATCAGTATACAAAGTTCTAATCGCCTGCAGGAAGAATCCAGTTCGCACTATATGCTTTGTGTTTCAAAGAGAAACCCCAGTTCACACCCGATCGAAAGCCTTCTCGGCATCAAAACTATTAACATTGTTGACATTCCGTCTCTCTGTGTTTTCTCCAACGCTAAGAGTATTCTCCTCATATTCTTTGCTATTTTTCTACCCCTTACAAATCCCGCTTGCGGTTCTTCTACCAAAGAGGGGAGGTATCTGGCCAATCTATGGCCAACAGCTTGGCCAGGAATTTGGCTTCTAAATTTAAAGTGAAATTGGCCGTAGGACTCTGGGTGCTGAGCTGGCTTTCCTGGTTTAAGCAATACTGTTATATGGGCCGGGTTCATGTGTAGTGGCAGAGATCCCCGCTGGACTGTTAAGTTAAAGACCTCGGTCAAGACCGGGCTGATTTCATTCTGCAGTAGCTTGTAAAACTCATTCCTCATTCCATCAGGGCCTGGTGCCTTCCCCAAAGGGCTCTGTTTAATTACCCACACAACTTCATCTACAGTAATTTCAGCATTCAACACCCTTAACTCCTCTGCCTCCAATTGGAGTAGCTCCACACTAGCCAGGTAAGCCTCGCTAGGCATGACCAGATCCTCCTGCGGCTTATATAACTGCTCAAAAAACAGATACACTAGCCACTGCCACTGCATCCTCCGGCAAGCGAGTTCCAGAGCTTACTATTCTTTGAGTTAAAAATATTTCCTCCTTTTAAAAAGTGTTTCCATGTGATTTCATTGAGTATCCCCTGGTATTTGTACTTTTTTGAAAGAGTGAAAAATTGATTCACTTCACCTGTTCTACACCACTCAGGATTTTGTAGACCTCAATCATATCCACCCTCAGCAGTCTCTTTTCCAAGCTGAAGAGCCCTAACCTCATATGGGAGGAATTCCATCCCCTTTATCATTTTGATTGCTCTTCTTTGAACCTTTCTAATTCTGCTATATCTTTTTTGAGATACGGTGAACATAATTAAACATTGTGTTCAATTCTGGTCGCCATATCTAAAAAGAAATATGTATGTGTGTGTGTATGTATATATATGTATATATACAGTGCACTCCATTTAAGTGGACGCCGGATAAGCGCGTGCTCTGCTTAACTGCATGAGGTACTTCAGTCCCATTTTGAAGCATTGAAGAGGGAACAGTAACCGAGCTTGGTTAAGCCCATGGGGAGGACACTTGAAGCAGGCACCACTGGCAGTGGGCCAGAGCATGCTGGTTACAGGGGCCCAGGCACCCAGGGACTAGTTCCAGGCTTTTATATGCTTTCTTGGGCACACCTGGAACCAGGCACACAGCCTGCTGGTAAAGCCCTTGGGGAGGACACTTGAAGCAGGTACTGACAGTGGGGCCGGAGCCATGCTGATTACAAGGGTCCAGGCACCAGAGGCTAGTGACAGGCATCCGTCTGTTAAGCCCCCCCCCCCCCCCCCCCCCCCCCCGCTGCGACTCCCTCTGACTTAAGCCAGCTCGGCCCGACAGGGACTCCAGCCATCTGGTCACCTGGCCTGCAAAGGGCCATCTGGTTCTTCCCCCCGGGCCCCGGCTGCGCCCTGCCCGGCTCAAGCTTCCGTGAGAAGGTTCGAGTGAGTGGGCTCCGCAGCCCACTACTCTACCTGCTCCTGCCCGGCTCACGCTTCCGTGAGAAGGGCCGAGTGAGTGGGCGCTGCAGCCCCACTATTAAGCTCCGGCCCACGTTCCCGCATCGCTCCGCTAAGCTCCGCCCCCACACAAATTGCTACGACTCCCTCTGGCTTCAGCCAGCTCAGCCCAACAGGGACTCCGGCCATCTGGTCACCTGGCCTGCAAAGGGCCATCTGGTTCTTCCCCCGGGCCCCGGCTGCGCCCTGCCCGGCTCACGCTTCTGTGAGAAGGTTTGAGTGAGTGGGCTCCGCAGCCCACTACTCTACCTGCTCCTGTCCGGCTCACGCTTCCGTGAGAAGGGCCGAGTGAGTGGGCGCCGCAGCCCCACTATTAAGCTCCGGCCCATGTTCCCGCATCACCCCGCCTCCTAACGTCTATTATGCCCCCCCCCCCCCCCCCCCCCCCCCCCACACACACACACCGCTATGACTCCTGATTTCAGCCCGCTCAGCCTCGCGGTGTTTGGGCTGAGCCCAGCAGCACGGGGAGGCACCAGATGGCCAGAGTCATCGCTCAGGCCATCTGGTTCTTCAGGCCGCAGGCTAGAAGGGAGGGGAAGGAGCCCGGCGACATGAGCCACTCCCTGGCAGAGGGCTCACCCTTCTGCCAGGCCCACCTGCTCCCTCCCTCCATGGAGAGAGAGGGGGACTCATGTGCGGGAAAGAGACAAAAGCTTGGCTCAAGGGATGACTTTCAATAGATCGCAGCGAGGTAGCTGCTCTGCTACGTACGAAACCCTGACCCAGAATCAGGTCATCTATGAATGATTTAGCATCTGGTTCCCCACGAACGTGCGGTGCGCTACGGGAGAGAGGCGGCCCCCTTCTGTCCGCGCTCCGGTCCCGAGGCGTGCAGCTCTCCTCGCCGGCCGGCTATCCCTGGCCGACCGAGCCTCCTCGGCGCTGCGGTATCGTCCCATTTAGGGGGGATTCTGACTTGGAGGCGTTCAGTCATAATCCCACAGACGGTAGCTTTCCCCCCATTGGCTCCTCAGCCAAGCACACGCACCAAATGGTTTACTGTTTGTTTAATGTGCATTGGAGCAATTTCTTTACTTGCTGTGAGCTGCATGAGTTCCTCCCGTGTTTGCGGTTGTTGGGTGTCCTTGAATTCTCAAAAGAACAGGAGAATAGCTCTCTATTGGGAGTTGGACGTTTATATGGCTTTGATATTGTAGTAGCCGTATCCCGGTAGCAATCCCTCTGGGGTGATGGTAGGCTCCCTTCAGCAGTCCAAAACAAAGTCCTTCCAGACAACACAGCTTTTAGTTCAAACCAGTTTATTCCCCCTCCTCCACCAAACTCAGTTCAAAGGGTTTAATGTCCCATTCAGTTCCAAACATAGCAAAAAGAAAAACTCAATTTAAATCCAAGTTCTCTCAGTTCCAACCTCCTGGGTTTCAGTTTTAAAAGTCTCTCCTCTTGGGTGGTTGCAGAATGGCAGTACATCTCCCACAACACAGCTGCTTGACTCCTGTGACCACCCACTGCATTCAATCCTTGCAACTCTGCCCCAGAGTACAATTACAGTCCATGTCAATCGGTTCCTCCAAACCTGGTGTACTGGGCCCTCCTGACTCTCCTTCTTCTAAGCACTCCATTAACTCTGCTTCTCTGCTAGTTTGTTGGTTAGAGCCTTCCCCTTCCTCCCAGGTGGGAGGAATCTTGTACTGATTTCGGACCCAAGGGAATTTAGCTTTGTCATCCCGGCTTCCCCTTCTGGCCCTTGTCGGCCATAGCAGCTGCTCTTTTCAGTCATTATCTCCCTCCCTTCCACGTGGTGTCCCTAACGGGTTTTGGAACCTACCACCCTGATTTCTTCTCTCAGGGTCTTGTGGGGAATGTAGTCTGGCCCCATACCTCCTTCTAACCTGCTTAGACCCTCCAACCTCCTTTCAATATGGATAATACTGAGGTTGGGCTGTCTGCACATGACCTCCACCTGCTGGCATAGGGACATAACCCACCAGTCTCTGGATTGATCTGTCTGGACTAATGGAAAGAAAATTATCAGGTAATTAATTTTTCCATCCCCCCAACCCACCCAAGCATAACTGTAACCATACCCAACACCCACATCATATCATTCCAGTGCACTCTAAGTAATTCCATGTTAATAAACAAATAGTGAATCTTACATCTAGTAAACTATCCACCTTATAATTGAAAGAGAAAAACGCCTAGATTTCGACCCAAATCGGGAGATAGACGTTTATCTCACAAAAACGAATAAATCGGTATAATGGAAAGCCGATTTTGGACGTTTTCAACCACTCCATCGCGGAAGCGTACAAAATTGACGGGGGCGAGTCGGAGGCGTGGCGAAGGTGGAACTGGGGGCGTGGTTATCGGCCGAGGAGAGATGAGCGCCTTTCGCCGATAATGGAAAAAAAGTATGCGTTTGTAGCAAGAATTTAGGGCACTTTTCCTGGACCCTGTTTTTTCACGAATAAGGCCCCAAAAAGTGCCCTAAATGACCAGATAACCCCCTCCCACCACAAAAAAAATGATGTTTCACAACTTTTATTTTCACCCTCAAATGTCATACCCACCTCCCTGGCAGCAGTATGCAGGTCCCTGGAGTAGTTGTTAGGGGGTGCAGTGGACTTCAGGCAGGTGGACCCAGGCCCATCCCCCCCCTACCTGTTACAATTGTGCTGATTAATGCTTAGTCGTCCAACCCCCCCCCCCCCCCCAAACCCACTGTACCCACATGTTAGGTGCCCCCCTTCACCCCTTAGGGCTATAGTAATGGTGTAGACTTGTGGGCAGTGGGTTTTGAGGGGGATTTGGGGGGCTCAACACACAAGGGAAGGGTGCTATGCACCTGGGAGCTCTTTTACCTTTTTTTTTGTTTTTGTAAAAGTGCCCCCTAGGGTGCCCGGTTGGTGTCCTGGCAAGTGAGGGGGACCAGTGCACTACGAATCCTGGCCCCTCACACGAACAAATGCCTTGGATTTATTCGTTTTTGAGCTGGGCGCTTTCATTTTCCATTATCACTGAAAAACAAAAACGCCCAGCTCACAAATTGTTGAATAAAACATGGACATCTATTTTTTTCGAAAATACGGTTCGTTCCGCCCCTTCACGGACCCGTTCTTGGAGATAAACGCCCATGGAGATAGATGTTTTCGTTCAATTATGCCCCTCTATATGCCCCACATTCAGCCTCATCATTCTGCCCCCTCATCTCTTAACTCCTCCCCTTTCCCTCCCCAACCCTTAACTTCCCTTCCCACACGTAAACATCCATTCAAACAAACTGGCGGGAGCCTGGACTCTTATGGCTCTCTGCCCCCAATACCTATCACCACCCCTTAAATCCCCTCCCCATCCTCCCTCCCTATGCAAAGATCCCAACTCTCGCCTTCATTATATCTTACAATGACATGGAGTTTAGAATCAGACTACGTGCTTGTCCCAGCAACGATTGGATATATGGTTCCCAAATGGCCCAAAATATTTTCTTTCGATAAAATGTGCGACAGGCATCTCGGGCTTCAACCACCAACAAACAAACCTTTTTTTTAAAACTCAGATACTCTAATGGCTGTTTACCACATCCTCTGGCAAAGAGTTTGAGTTTAACTATTTGTTGAGTGAAAAAATATTTCCTCCTATTTGTTTTAAAAGTATTTCCATGTAACTTCCTTGAGTGTCCCCTAGGCCTTTGTACTTTAGGAATGAATAAAAAATCAATTTATTTCTACTCGTTCTACACCACTCAGGATTTTGTAGACCTCAATCATATCTCCCCTCATCTCTCTTTTTTTTCAAGCTGAAGCGCCCCAGAACTGAATGCAATACTCAAGATGTGGTCGCACCATGGAGCGATACCAAGGCATTATAGTATTTTTGGTCTTATTCACCATCCCTTTCCTAATAATTACTAGCATTTTGTTTGCTTTTTTGGTCCCCGCTGCACACTAAGCAGAAGATTTCAGTGTATTATCTACAGCGACACCTAGATCTTTTTCTTGAGTGCTGACTCCCAGGGTGGGACCCTAGCATCAGGTAACTGTGATTCTGATTATTCTTTCCAATGTGCATCAATTTCCTAAGGTGTTCCTGCAATATTTCAGTCCACACATATTTTAACAACCTTGAATAGTTTTGTCATCTGCAAATTTAATCACCTCACTCAATAAACAAGAGCTGGACCACTCAGTCCAGGAACTAAAAATAATTAAAACAAAGTAGTACTACACTTACCACCTTAACAAACTAACATTAGATAAACCTGCCTTGCAAAACAGAAAAGCTTTTCAATACTTTCTGAATTGGGAATAATGGGTACAAAGACATTGGGAGTTGGTTCCAGTTCCAGAGGTTAGCTGACTGATATTAAAGAGACAGTAAGATAGATGTTAGATTTTCATCTTAGATTTCCAGTGTATAAGAATTTAAAAAGATTCAGCGTTTTATATCTTGTGGAAAATCCTTGTAACAATGACACTAAATTCAACATATAATCAGGAATTTTCCCAGTAAGAATTTTAAAAGCAGTATTATCTAATTTGAATGCTGTTCTCTCAGCAACTGGTAACTAATGGAGCTTAGAAAAATGACTCAAATTGAGAGAATCCAAAAATCAGTCTAACAGCAGAATTTTGTACCAGCTGTAATCGATGGATCAATGATTTAGAACAAACAGCTAACGTACAAAAATCTAGTCTAGAGGGAATTAAAGATAAAATTCTGAAAGCCACTAGGCTAATATTTTCTGAAAATCCTGAACTTTTTCAACATATAAAAGTATTTAATAATTGACTGTGTGGCACTGCATAGACAGTAGGTGGTCTATCTCCACTCCTAACATTTTTGAATGAAGATCCAAAGAAAACTGATTGGCCATCAAAAGATACCAATTCAACATATCTTAGATCATATGTAGGACCCAGCCATAAGAACTTGGTTGATTTAAGCCTGTGAAATGCAATCCAGTTTTCTATCATACACAAGATCTAATGAGAGATAACATATCAGACCATAGTTGAGAAACAGAATTACAGTGGTGTCATCCACGTGGATCAAGTGTTTTAGCTTGATTGAGATTTAACACCCAGAGACTGCATTAAAGAGATTGGAAAGGGAAGTAGAAAGTGGGGAACCCTGTGGTAACCCAGTAAAGGGGCTCCAACCTTCAGAAAAACCACCATCCTTCTTAATGATATAACAACAAGCTGTCAGCCATTAAACGAAGATAAAACTGAACCTTGGATACCAAAGTAATTCAAAATTTGAGTCTGTTCAAAGTCAACTGAATCAAGTCGAATTGGATAGCAATTGCACATTGGCCTTTGCAGAATGATTCTTTGTTATCAAAGGAGATACAACGGTTTCAGTGCTGTAACTTTTCTAAAACCAGATTGGGAAGAATGCAAAATATTGTCAAATTTGTAAAGAGAAATTATGTAACTGTTCAGTCACATATCCCTTCATGATCTTAACAAACAGGAATAGACGCAATTGGACAATAGTTAATCACATCAGATACACCCAGCTTCAAATCCTCAGGTATGGGTTTAAGGACAATGTCACAACCAACAAGAGGAAATTTCCCATAAATTAATCGAAAATTAAGAGCCATGAATAGTGTTGGAGAAGCTGGCTTAATTTAAATATAGGGGACAGACATCCATACAACAAAAGCATTAAACCGTTTGTGTACACATTCCGTAATTTTATTCTTTATAACAGTTTCCACTATTTTGCCCAGCACTGAAGTCAGGCTTGCCAATCTGTCCTTTCCTGGATCATTCCTGGAACCCTTTGTAAAAATTGGCATTACGTTAACCACCCTCCAATCTTCAGGCACTACAGACGATTTTGACAGGTTACAGATCACTAACAGTAGCAATTTCATGTTTTTGAGTTCTTTCAGTACCCTGGAGTGTATACCATCTGGTCCAAGTTTTTTTTTTTCTTTTTAACTTGTCAGTTTGGTTCAGTATGTATTCCAGGTTCACAGAGATTTTCCAGTTACTCCATATCACCCTTGAAAACCATTTCTGGTACAGGTAGATCTCTTAACATCTTCTATAAGATCCAAACCAAAGAATTCATGCAGTCTCTCTGCTACAGCCTTGTCCTCCCTGGGTGCCTCTTTGCTCCTTCATGATCTAACGGTCTCATGGATTCCCTCACAGGCTCTCCTTCTGATATAACTTTCTTCACGGCAAGTGTTTCTTCATTTTTCCCATAGCCTTCTTTATCAATGGTTTGTATCTAGCTTGACAGTGCTTATGTTTCTGCTTTTCTTCATTCGGATCCTTTTTCCACTCTTTGGAGGATGCTCTTTTGGCTTCAGTAGCTTTTCACTTCACCTTTTAACCGTGCTGGCTGTCATGTGCTGCTCTTTCCACCTCTGTTAAAATGTGGAATACATCTGGTCTGGGCTTTCAAGATGGTATTTTTAAACATCCACGCCTGCTTAAGTACATAAGTACATAAGTACATAAGTAGTGCCATACTGGGAAAGACCAAAGGTCCATCTAGCCCAGCATCCTGTCACCGACAGTGGCCAATCCAGGTCAAGGGCACCTGGCACGCTCCCCAAACGTAAAAACATTCCAGACAAGTTGTACCTAAAAATGAGGAATTTTTCCAGTCCATTTAATAGCGGTCTATGGACTTGTCCTTTAGGAATCTATCTAACCCCTTTTTAAACTCCGTCAAGCTAACCGCCCGTACCACGTTCTCCGGCAATGAATTCCAGAGTCTAATTACACGTTGGGTGAAGAAAAATTTTCTCCGATTCGTTTTAAATTTACCACACTGTAGCTTCAACTCATGCCCTCTAGTCCTAGTATTTTTGGATAGCGTGAACAGTCGCTTCACATCCACCCGATCCATTCCACTCATAACCTTTGTGGCCGACCTTTTTAGCTCCTAATGTAACCACATGAGTGGTCACTCAACACATGTAGCTTGGAAGATCTTCTGAGAGTGGGGCACCACACCTTGGTGGATCTCACTCCTTTAATCAGTCCCTCATTCCTTTGCAGCACCAACAGATCAATCCAGAACTTGTGGTTTGTGCCTGTCTACCAGCAGGTGGAGATAGAATTGAGCCATGCCATAAGAGAAAGTGTCTCAATTCAGATGTGCATCTATGCAGTTTCTGGATTGACTGTCGTGGTCCAGTGTCCCTGGTTCCAGTGGAGTTTGATATAGGCATTTTATGGTAGCCTTAAGGGGACACCTGGTGGTGCTGCCCCCAGCCTCCCTGTTTCTTTGGGTCTCCTTGTTAAGAAAGAGCAGTTTGTCTGCCTAGGGTCTAAGCAGCTATTTCATTTGGAGGGGGGGGGGGGGGGGGGGGGGAGTCATCCTGGAGCCGGTGCTTTGGCTGCACTTGCATATTATTAATAGCTGATCTACCTTACACAAGATTTCATCAGAACAGTTTTTGTGTGCATCCTAAATTCCGTCTTAAGACTGGGTTGTTAACAAAGCACGCATGCATGTGCAGTGCAGCCTTTCAAAGGCTTCTGGAACTGTTCCTGGGAAGTTCTCTTTGCTGTGCTCCGTTAGATGTTACCCATATGTGAGAATGTGACCACCTGTCCTCTCAAATACTTCCTACAGGTGAGTGACTTTGCTTTTAGGGCCCAGGATAACAGGGTTCTGGATAGAGCTCTGGTGAACAGCTACTTGCCTAGAGCTTTTATACTGTAATACCTGGATTGTGGGGGGATGGGATGTTGAATAACTTATGTGGCAAAATACCAAGCAGCTGTGAAGGAAGGCTTATGTCACCAAATCCCAGCACAGAGGAGCAAGAAGAAAGTGGTCATAGTTCAAGAGACCTTTTGAATGTAATGTCTTATCAAAAACTTGATGGAACACTTCATTTCTATAGGGCATGATATTTGGATTTATGCTCCAAAATTTGTTAGGGTCTTAAATTGGTCTCTTTGAAAATGTAGTAAGGCTGAGTTTCTAAAATTGAAATTTCACTAACCTTAGAAACATAAAGGTGGATAGCAACAGAGGCTGAGGGGAAAATAACACTGATGTGAGGCACTAGGCTCAGAAATCCTATACTGGCTTGTATGTTTTTTTTTCTATTATCGGTGTCTCTGTTATCAAATAATTAAGTGGTCTTATATTTGGGAAACTCCAAATACACATGCAGGCTCATTTTCAAAGCACTTAGCCTCCCAAAGTTCCATAGAAACCTATGGAACTTAGCCTCCCAAAGTGCTTTGAAAATATGCCTCATGATGTTATAATATATTAGATACTTCTTAAATGTTCATTACAATATTTTCTCAGAGGACAAGCAGGCTACTTGTTCTCACATGTGGGTCAGCGGCCCAGGAAATATCAGATTTTTTTCAGAGCAAAAATTTAAAAAAAAGTTTTGCCAGAGCTTTCTGCGCGCAAATCGCACACACGGCGCATGCATGGACAACTTCCTGCCGGTTGCGTGAACATTCCTGCTCAGTTTTTTCTTATCCGCGGCAGGCAGCGTACTTCGGGTTGTCTCTTCGTTCTTTGGCCCAGGAAGAGTCTTTCAATTTGCGTCATTTCTTTAAAGAAACAAATCAAAACTTCTACCCTCCCGTATTTTTTTCTTAGACCTCTTTTGTAAGTTTCCTTGTTCGAAGCGGCCGTGTTTTAGGCCGCTCGGTCGGGTCTTACCCGTTTTTCTTTTGTGCCTTTCTTCTTTTCAAAGGCGCAATCGCGTCTTTTTCGCCAAAGCCGTTTTTCCTTCCATGTCATCGAAGACACCCAGCGGTTTCAAACGTTGTACTCGGTGCAACCAGACCATCTCAAGTACCGATACCCAAACTTGGTGTATCCAGTTTCTCAGGCCCAACCATAGCCCAGCCGCTTGCAGTCTGTGTCTTCGCATGAAGAAACGGACCCAAGCGCTCGAGAGGCCAAACAAGAGAAGCTTTTTGCGACTCAGTCCGTTTCTTCGACATCGGTACCGAGGTCGGCAGTGTCGACATCGAGGGACACATCAACGTCAGGAGTGAAGGTAATGGCTGCGGAACGACCATCTCGTGCTGGGAGCAGTGAGGCATCGAGTGGGTCTCCACCTGTCTCGAGGCTTCCTACTATGCAGGGCCCCTGGGACCGACCTTGGTCGTATCCGGCCCCAAGGAGACATGAGGATTCCATGTCTTCCTCATCGGTACCGATGACGGGTGTCGAGCAAAGGCGAAAAAGCACAGTCATCGTTCTCCTTCGACACATGGTGCCAGGAGCTCCGGGGCGTCGAGGGATTCGGCACCCGAGAAGCGTCGGCGTCAAGAGGATCACTCTCCCTCTATTCAGGAGGTGCCGATGCGTCAGTCTAGCAGCCTGATACCTGCTCCCAAGCCTCGACAGATTCTGCCACTGACTCCTTTACCGACCCCGCAACCTTGTCCAACGGCAGCTCTCAACATGCGCATCAGGGCCCTGCTTCTAGAGCTTCAGGAAGGGTTGCTGTGCCAGTCTGCTTCAGTGTCGGGGGTGCTTGCGCTTCCATACTGTCTGCTGCAGTGGCATCTGGCCCTTCGCCTGTGGTGAGGTCCCCAACCTCGGTGCCGCCTGCCACCCAGGTCGACTTCCATTCTATGTCAGTTAAGGAAGCTTCACCGGAGTCCAGGTGGGTGCCGATTTCTTGGCACTGCCATAGAGGACGTCGTTCCTCAGTGTCAAGGCAGGCTCAGTTTTGGACTGCTCTGAGGGATGTCTTGTCCGATACTGAAGATGACTGTTCGTGGGAGAATGAGGAGGATCCCAGGTACTTTTCTTCTGACGAGTCCTATGGGATTCCTTCTGAACCTTCTCCTCCACTAGAAAGGAGACTTTTTTTTCTCCGGAGAGTCTATCCTTCAACTCCTTTGTCTGGGAAATGGTTGCGGCTATTCCCTTCCTTATGGAGGTTGAGGGTGAGCCTAGGGCTGAGATGCTCAAGGTCCTGGATTATCCTTCTCCGCCTAGAGAGGCTGCAATGGCCCCTTTGCATAATGTACTCAAGGAAGTTCTTATGCGAAACTGGTCATTCCCTCTGTCTAATCCCATGATCCCGAAAAAGATGGAGACACAATATCGGATCCATGGGGAGCCTGGATTGATGAGGTCTCAGCTACCTCACAATTTCATGGTGGTGGACTCTGCTCTCAAGAGAGCCAAGAGTACTAGGGACTATGCCTCAGCACCCCCAGGCAGAGACTCTAGAACCTTGGACTCTTTTGGGAGAAAGGCGTATCAGGCCGCTATGCTCGCTGCCAAAATCCAGACATACCAGCTCTTCACGAGCATCCACTTGCGGAGCTCGGTGAGGCAACTGTCTAGCTTGGTTGATGCACTCCCTCCAGAGCAGGCCGAGCCTTTTCACCAGGTGGTCAGGCAGCAGAAGAAGTGTCAAATTGCTGGCCAGGGGTACGTTCGACACTTTTGATGTAGCATCCAGACTCTCATGGCTGCGTGTCTCTGACCTGGATCATTCAGTCCAGCAGCGGATGGTGGATGTTCCTTGGGGGGGGGGGGGAGGGGATAACCTTTTTGGTGAGAAAATAGGATCTGGTTGACAGCTCAAGAAGCACAATGATGCTATTTTCTCTCCTGCCAGGCGTCTTCTGCTACTGCCTCCTCATCTAGGAGGTTTTTTGGAGGGAAGAGTGCTTCCTATTGCTATACTAGGCATAGTTACACTCCTGCTTCTCGGCAGCCTGCCCAGGCTCAGTCCCAGTGCGCTTGTTCTTGTCAACAGTGTGCGCATGAGTCCACTGCGGCTCCCTAGCAAAAGCACGGGACAGGCTTTTGGCTGGCTGCAGTTCAGCATAGCATCAGTAAACGTGTCCGTACTGGACAACTTGCCGGTTGGGGGGAGGTTAATGTTTTTTTCACCAAAGGTGGCCTCTTATAACCTCCGACCGGTGGGTTTTTCAAATTGCCTGGTTTGGGTACACCCTCAGTCTGGAATCCAAGCCTCCAAATTGTCCACCAGGAACTCAGTCCTACAGCTCCCAGCAAAAGCAGGTACTTGCAGAGGAACTCTCCGCCCTTCTACAGGCCCAAGCGGTCGAACCCGTACCACCAGGGGAAGAAGGGCTGGGTTTCTATTCCAGGTATTTCCTTGTGCAAAAGAAAACAGGGGGGATGCATCCCATCCTAGACCTAAGGGCCCTGAACAAATTTGTCAGAGAAAAGTTCAGGATGGTTTCCCTGGGTACCCTGGGTGCTCTCTGGACTTGAAGGATGCTTATACACACATCTCGATACTTCCAGCGCACAGGAAGTATCTTCAGTTTTGGTTGGGAATACAGCACTTACAGTACTGTGTGCTGCCTTTTGGCCTGGCGTCTGCACCCAGAGTATTTACTAAATGCCTAGCTGTAGTCTCAGTGTTGCTACGCAGACTGGGAGTGCATGTGTTTCCTTAGCTCGACGATTGGCTGGTGAAGAGCATCTCGAAGGAGGGTGCTCTGGAGTCCATGTGAATGACTATTCGGGTGCTAGGGTTACTGGGGTTCGTCATAAATTATCCCAGGTCCCATCTCACCCCAGTCCAAAAATTGGTGTTCATTGGAGCCCTGTTGAACACTCAGACAGCTCGAGCTTCCCGAGACAAGGGCAGACAACCTTCTGTCCCTGGTGTCCATGGTTCGAGCTTCTCAGCAGGTCACAGCTTGGCAGATGTTGAGACTTCTGGGGCACATGGCCTCCACAGTTCATGTCACACCCATGGCACATCTCCATATGAGATCAGCTCAATGGACCCTAGCTTCCCAGTGGTTTCAAGCTGCGGGGGATCTACAGGATGTAATCCAACTGTCCACCGACTTTCGGAATTCTCTTCAGTGGTGGACGATTCAATCCAATTTGACCGTGGGATGACCATGTCAAATTCCTCAGCCGCGAAAAGTGCTGACGACGGATGCATCTCTCCTGGGGTGGGGAGCTCATGTAGATGGGCTCCACACTCGGAGCCTGGTCTTTTCAGGGAAAAGGTCTACAGATCAACTTCCTGGAATTAAGAGCGATCTGGAACGTTCTAAAGGCTTTCAAAGATCGTCTGTCCAACCAAGTAATCTTAATTCAGACAGACAGGTTGCCATGTTTTACACCAACAAGCAGGGTGGCACTGGATCTCGTTGTCGCGGCATGTTTCTCCAAGCCACTTATCTGGCAGGTGTAAACAACAGTCTGGCCGACAGGTTGAGCAGGATAATGCAACCTCACGAGTGGTCACTGAACATGGGTGTGGTCCGCAAGATCTTCCGAGCGTGGGGCACCCCCTCAGTGGATCTTTTTGCCACTCAGATCAATCACAAGGTCCCTCAGTTCTGTTCCAGACTTCAGACCCACGACAGGCTAGCGTCAGGTGCCTTTCTCCTATATTGGGGGACAGGCCTTCCATATGCGTATCCTCCCATGTCTCTAGTAGGGAAGACTTTGCTGAAACTCAAGCAAGACTGCGGAACCATGATCCTGATTGCACCCTTCTGGCCGCGTCAAATTTGGTTCCCTCTTTGGAGTTGTCCTCCAAAGAACCGTGGAGATTGGACTGTTTTCCAACCCTCATCACTCAGAACGAGGGGTCGCTTCTACATCCCAACCTCCAGTCTCTGGCTCTCATGGCCTGGATGTTGAGAGCTTAGAATTCGCCTCCTTGGATCTTTCAGAGAGTGTCTCCCGAGTCTTGCTTGCTTCCAGGAAAGACTCCACGAAGCAGTGTTACTCTTTCAAATGGAGGAGGTTTGCTGTCTGGTGTGACAGCAAGGCCCTAGATCCTCTCTTGTCCTACGCAGACCCTGCTTGAATACCTTCTACACTTGTCAGAGTCTGGTCTCAAGACTAACTCCGTAAGGGTTTACCTTAGTGCGATTAGTGCTTATCACCGCCGTGTAGAGGGTAAGCCTATCTCTGGACAGCCTTTAGTTGTTCGCTACATGAGAGGTTTGCTTTTGTCAAAGCCCCCTGTCAAACCTCCACCAGTGTCATGGGATCTCAACGTTCTCACCCAGCTGATGAAACCTCCTTGTGAGCCACTGAATTCCTGCCATCTGAAGTACTTGACCTGGAAGGTCATTTTCTTGGTGGCTGTTACTTCAGCTCTTATAGTCAGTGAGCTTCAGGCCTTGGTAGTGCATGCACATTATATCAAGTTTTATCACAACAGAGTAGTCCGCACGCACTCTAAGTTCCTGCTAAAGGTGGTGTCGGAGTTCCATCTTAACCAGTCAGTTGTCTTGCCAACATTCTTTTCCTGTCCTCATACCCGGCGAAAGCAGTTTGCACACTTTGGACTGCAAGAGAGCATTGGCCTTTTACATAGTCTGCCCAGTTTGTTTCTTTTGATCCCAACAGGAGGGGAGTCGCCATCGGAAAAAGCACAATCTCCAATTAGCTAGCAGATTGCATTTCCTTCACTTATGCCTAAGCTGTACTGACTCTGGAGGGCCATGTCACGGCTCACAATGTTAGTCAGTGGCTCACTTAGTCAGCCTCCATTGAGGAAATTTGCAAGGCTGCAACGTGATCTTCCGTCCACACATTCACATCTCACTACTGCCTTCAGCAGGATACCCGACACGACAGTCGGTTTGGGCAGTTGGTGCTGCAGAATCTGTTTGGGGTTTAGAATCCAACTCCACCCCCCTAGACACATTTGTCTTCTGTTCCAGGTTTTGGGGCAATCTGTTATGTCCTCGCCGTTGCAAGGCCCAATTGACCAATGTTCATTGTTTTGTGTGAGCCTGGTTGCTTGGGATACCCCACATGTGAGAACAAGCAGCCTGCTTGTCCTCAGAGAAAGCGAAGATACGTACCTGTAGCAGGTATTCTCCGAGGACAGCAGGCTGATCCCACAAACCTGCCCACCTCCCCTTTGGAGTTGTTTGGTTATTTGCTTTTTGATTAAACTGAGCGGGAAGTCGTCTGCGCATGCGCTGTGTGTGCGGTTCGCACACCAGAAGGCTCTGGCAAAACTTTATTTTTGCTCTGAAAAAATTTGCCGTTTCCTGGGCCGCCGTGGATGCCGACCCACATTTGAGAACAATGAGCCTGCTGTCCTCGGAGAATACCTGCTACAGGTACGTATCTTCGCTTTCTATGCACAATAGAGGAGTCAAATAATGGTGAGATAAGGAATGTCCTCAGACTATCGCAACATCCAGTGACACTTCAAAGTGAATGCAATTCTTTAATCTTTCATAGTCATTCCCAAAGGCTGTATGTACGCTTCAAAACCATATATATTACAATCACAAGAAAAAAAAGTTTTTAAATTCTTGTGTAAGCAATCCACCTTTTAGCACGTTGTGCAAAATTGAAAAAAATTCTAAAAATAGTGTACTTAAGTGCTGCTTTCAAAATACCTTCAGAGAAGAAGCTCTGAATGTAAACAGCTCTCTCAGTGCCCCTTAAATTCAGTCATGCGCCTGACCACAGTTTTCATCTCTCCAGACTACTTCAAGGACTCTGGTGGCATATCTCAGCTCGAGTCAGTTTCGAAAATTTCAGAGCTACTGTAAGTTGTTGATGATCAAAGCTCAGTGTGTAGAGATGGCAAATGACATGAACAGCACTTTAAGATAAGTACATGACTTTTAACAAAAAATTATTGTGATTCTAATATGTCAGGTTTTGAAGTATACATACAGGCTTTGGTAATGATCCAATGAAAGATTAAAGAATTACTTTCACTCTTAAGGGTTGTAGGACGTTGAGTGAGTGATATAGTCTGAGGGCATTCCTTATCACACCATTATTTGTATTGTGTATTGAGAAAGTTGTAATGAACATTTAGTAAATGTTTAATATATCATCAGAATTGTTCAGATCATGCGGAGCGTAAGGCTTAAGTAGCAGGCCTAAATTTGTAATTTTAGAAGCTTCAAAGTTGACAAATTTCAGCTTGCTCATAAATTTGGAAGTAGAGCACAAATTAGCTCAATTGTTTTCAATATTAAGCTCTTAAAAGCTGATGCACTAAAGTTCTGGAGACAACCATTTGCGATTCCTAAAGAAAATCATATGCAAATGAGCTGCTGAGCAGCTCGGTAGGGGAAAGTGCTAAGCGTGGCTGCTGTTTGCATGCCCAGACCAGCCACACAGTCTTCACTTCTACATGGTTTTCATGCACACCAGCTTTACATACCAGAAATGTGTGTGTCACATGGTAGAAAAACGGATAGCTTATCTGTTTCTGATGTGTGAGAGGTGTATAACAGATCTGTGCTGCAGAACACTCCACCTCCTCCAGCAATGACATTGGCAACGGGGATATGGCAACCAGATTGCTCTGCTGGCTGTGGAGGGTGCTGGAAACTGTTTGCACCCCTTCCCTCTGTCTTGGGTGTAGCAGTTGTGACCAGGGAGCACTGAAGTTATTGGCATTGGGGAAATGGCAGCCAGATTGCTCTTCTAGCTATTTGCTGCACCCCTTCTCTCTGTCCTGGGTTCAGCAGTGACCAGGGAGTGCTGTTCTTGGTTAGCCCTAACATGCCAGCCCAGAAACCCTAACCTGGTTTTATTAATCATGATGAAATTCAGCACTTTTGATCTTTGATTTTCAAACTTTAATACGCTTTTTTTTTCTACTTCTATAGGGCATATTGTAAAACATGGTGATTATAAATGTGTCCTGAATGAGGGTATGCCTGTATATCGCAGACCGTATGAGAAGGGACGTCTGATCATTGAGTTTAAGGTAATCTACCTAAATAGAAACCAACTGCAAATTTTCCCTCTTATTTCAGTATTACACTTTATGCCATATAGATGGCTTCTGTGATAAACACTTCAAATATAACAGGTTCTAGATATGCAAATTAGTTCTCTCTCTTGCTCCTTTCAAATATGTACAGCATTATTTTGAAGCATTTGTATTTTTTCTAACATATAGCCTCAGCGGTGCCAGTGGCGATCCTAGCCTGCATGACACCCGGGGCGGATCGCCGATGCGCCCCCCCCCCGGCGAAACGACCCCCCCCCCCCCCGGTGCACGCCGCTGGGGGGGGGAGGGGTGCCGCGGCGCGCGCCTGTCAGCTGAGTTCGCTAACTTCGCTGCAGTTCCCTTTACCCCCAGCCGGAACAGGAAGTAACCTGTTCCGGGGCAGAGGGAGCTGCAGCGAAGTTAGCGAACTCAGCTGACAGGCACGTGCAGCGTGCACCTGGGGCGGACCCCTCCCCCCCCTCCTTGGTACACCACTGAGCGGTGCTCATCGCCAATACTTTACAATGGCAATGGAGTTAGCACCCACCTTCTCAACGGCTTCTCTTAAAGCTATATTCTTTATTTTTCCTTTTAGTACATTTTCTTAAACTTAATTATCTTTAGTACTTATCTTTTACGATAGTCAGACTGGGGGTTTAAGCTTTTCTGACGTGCATGTTTCGCCTACTCACTATGCTGTATCAAGGACTTCCCCTGGAATATCAAAAGAAAAACTGTCACATTTTTCTCTTCACACATAATGATATATGCTGTTTTTCAAAACTTAATATGCTTTATATTTATCCTCAGCCGTCTTCAGCGCCAGCCTTGCTATAATTTTTGGGATCAATCCTCGCAAAGATGGCGACGGTGTCCTAATGTTTTCTTTTGAGTATTATCTAACGTGATGTCTCTTTACCTCCCCTTGGTTCTCATTGGATGGGAGAAGATCTCATTTACATTAGTGACGCCCATTCTAGTTTGGCGTTCAGACCAGCTGATGTCACTGTTGTAAGTGTATGGTATGTACCATTGTTCCCTAAAGTTTAACAACCAATTTATTGAACCCCCCTTCATTACCTTGATGTAACATAGTAAATGACGGCAGAAAAGACCTGCACGGTCCATCCAGTCTGCCCAACAAGATAAACTCATATGTGCTACTTTTTTGTGTATATCTTACCTTGATTTGTACCTGTCCTTTTCTCCGAGGACAAGCAGGCTGCTTGTTCTCACGACTGGGTGACGTCCGCGGCAGCCCCCACCAACCGGAAAAGGCTTCGCGGGACGGTCGGCACGCAGGGCACGCCCACCGCACATGCGCGGCCGTCTTCCCGCCCGTGCGCGACCGCTCCCGCCAGTTCCTTTTTTTTCCACGTCTGGAGAGAGTCGTGCTTTGCCGCTCTCTCTGCTTTCAGCCGCCGGAAAGTCGATCGCGTTTACGCGGATCGTTAATTTTTCTATTTAGTTTGGTTACCGCCGGGTTCCTTTTTTCTTTTTAAAAAAAAAAAAAAAAACCTGTGCGTGTGGAGCATGCGCTCCCTTTTTCCCTCGCTTCCAGCGGGGACGCCACATTGCGGCCTAGTGGCCGCACGGTCGTTCCTTTTTCGAGGTGTGATTTTCGCCACCATTGACGACTTTGACTTCGCCGACGCGATTTTTCCGTCGATGTCCTCGAAGGTCCCGAGTGGATTTAAAAAGTGTGGTCGCTGCGGCCGGCCGATCTCGCAGACCGACACCCACGCTTGGTGCCTCCAGTGCCTCGGGCCGGAGCACAATATCAAGTCGTGTTCCCTGTGTCTCGGTCTCCGGAAACGGACTCAGGTTGCGAGGCAAGTTCTGCGGGACCGTCTTTTTGGAACTTGCGCCGGCCCCTCGACGTCGACCTCGACGGCATCGGTATCGACGCCCGGTCCTTCGGTACCGGTATCGATGCCCGAGACATCGGCACCGATGGCATCGACCCCAGGAGAACAGGTCCCGTCGGCCCGCCGGTCCGCCAGCGAGGGTGGAGGTGAGCGGCCGCGTGGGCAGTCGGCCCCGGTCACTCCCTCAGCCCGTGGTCCACGGGACCGAACCCTGTCTGACCCGGCTCCTCGAGACCGAGGGGGATCGTCCTCCTCCTCCTCCATACCTCCTGGCGCCGGTGACGCGCATCGAAAGAAGGACAAGAAGCGTCGTCACCGGTCGCCCTCGGTACACCCGGACATCGGAGAGGAGGCGACGCCGAAGCGTCATCGCCGAGAGGAGAGGTCCCCGTCGGTTGTGGAGGTACCGACGCGTCAGGGTTCCGGCACCTCGGTGCCGTCTCCTGGCCCCCATCAGCTTCTGGCACCGACACCCCTACCGGCCCCATCGCCTTTCCCGGCAGCGGGCCTGGACGAGTGCCTCAGAGCCATCCTTCCGGGGATCCTGGAAGGGCTGATGCACCAGGCTGTGCCGGCGCCGGGGGTGCTTGCGCCCTCGGCGCCGATGTCTGTGGCGCCGGCGAGCTCTAGCCCGGCGCCGGGGCCGTCGACACCGCCGCCGCTTGCGGCGCCGGTCTCGACCGCCACGCAGGTGGAGTCCCCGTCGACGTCGATGGAAGGAGCTCCGTCCCGCCGACGCGGGAGTCCACCGCTCGACGACACCGAGACCTCGGTGCCTCGACGTCGAGCCGGGCCCGGTTCAGGACTCAGCTACATGAGCTTATGTCCGATACCGAGGATGAGGCCTCGTGGGGGGAAGAGGAGGACCCTAGATATTTCTCCTCAGAGGAGTCTACGGGCCTTCCCTCGGACCCCACGCCTTCACCGGAGAGGAAGCTCTCACCTCCTGAGAGTCTCTCCTTTGCCTCCTTTGTGCGGGATATGTCTATTAGCATTCCCTTTCCCGTGGTCTCTGTGGAAGAGCCGAGGGCCGAGATGCTCGAGGTCCTCGACTATCCATCACCACCTAGAGAGTCCTCCACGGTGCCGCTGCACAATGTCCTCAAGGAGACACTGCTTCGGAACTGGGTGCGACCGTTAACTAACCCCACCATTCCCAAGAAAGCAGAGTCCCAGTACAGGATCCACTCTGACCCAGAGTTAATGCGGCCCCAACTGCCCCATGACTCGGCGGTCGTGGATTCTGCTCTCAAGAGGGCACGGAGTTCGAGGGATACCGCCTCGGCGCCCCCGGGGCGGGAGTCTCGCACTCTGGACTCGTTTGGAAGGAAGGCCTACCAATCCTCCATGTTCGTGACCCGCATCCAGTCATACCTGCTCTATATGAGCATCCACATGCGGACTAATGTGCAACAACTGGCGGACCTGGTCGATAAGCTCCCGCCGGAGCAGTCCAGGCCTTATCAGGAGGTGGTCAGGCAGCTGAAGGCGTGCAGAAAGTTCCTGTCCAGGGGTATCTATGACACCTGTGACGTGGCATCTCGTGCTGCGGCCCAAGGTATAGTGATGCGCAGGCTCTCATGGCTGTGTGCCTCTGACCTGGACAACCGCACCCAGCAGAGACTGGCCGACGTCCCTTGCCGGGGGGATAACATTTTTGGTGAGAAGGTCGAGCAGCTGGTGGACCAACTGCATCAGCGGGAAACCGCCCTCAACAAGCTCTCCCACCGGGCGCCTTCAGCATCCACCTCAGCAGGTGGATGTTTTTCCCGGGCCCGGCAGGCTGCGCCCTATTCTTTTGCAAAGCGTAGGTACAACCAGCCGGTCCGAAGGCCTCGCCAGGCACAGGGACAGCCCCAGCGCGCTCGTTCTCGTCAACAGCGTGCGCCTAAGCAGCCCCCTGCGCCTCCACAGCAAAAGCCGGGGACGGGCTTTTGACTGGATCCTCGGGAACATAGCCGCCCTCAAAGTGTCCGTACCGGACGATCTGCCGGTCGGGGGGAGGTTAAGTTTTTTTCACCAAAGGTGGCCTCTCATAACCTCCGACCAGTGGGTTCTCCAAATAGTGCGGTGCGGATACGCCCTGAATTTGGCCTCCCTGCCTCCAAATTGTCCTCCGGGAGCTCAATCTTTCAGCTCCCATCACAAGCAGGTACTTGCAGAGGAACTCTCCGCCCTTCTCAGCGCCAATGCGGTCGAGCCCGTACCACCCGGGCAGGAAGGGCAGGGATTCTATTCCAGGTACTTCCTTGTGGAAAAGAAAACAGGGGGGATGCGTCCCATCCTAGACCTGAGAGGCCTGAACAAATTCCTGGTCAAAGAAAAGTTCAGGATGCTTTCCTTGGGCACCCTTCTGCCAATGATTCAGAAAAACGACTGGCTATGTTCCCTGGATTTAAAGGACGCATATACTCACATACCGATACTGCCAGCTCACAGACAGTATCTCAGATTCCGCCTGGGCGCACGGCACTTTCAGTATTGTGTGCTGCCCTTTGGGCTCGCCTCTGCCCCACGAGTGTTTACCAAGTGCCTCGTGGTGGTAGCGGCCTACCTACGCAAGCTGGGAGTGCACGTGTTCCCATATCTCGACGATTGGCTGGTCAAGAACACCTCGGAGGCGGGAGCCCTCCGGTCTATGCAGTGCACTACTCGACTTCTGGAGCTGCTGGGGTTTGTGATAAATTACCCAAAGTCCCATCTCCAGCCAACACAGTCTCTGGAATTCATAGGAGCTCTGCTGAATGCCCAGACGGCTCAGGCCTACCTTCTCGAAGCGAGGGCCACCAATCTCCTGGCCCTGGCTTCGCAGACCAGAGCGTCTCAGCAGGTCCCAGCTCGGCAGATGTTGAGACTTCTGGGTCATATGGCCTCCACAGTTCATGTGACTCCCATGGCTCGTCTTCACATGAGATCTGCTCAATGGACCCTAGCTTCCCAGTGGTTCCAAGCCACTGGGAATCTAGAAGATGTCATCCGCCTCTCCACCAGTTGCCGCACTTCACTGCTCTGGTGGACCATTCGGACAAATCTGACCCTGGGACGTCCATTCCAAATTCCTCAGCCCACGAAAGTGCTGACGACGGATGCATCTCGCCTGGGGTGGGGAGCTCATGTCGATGGGCTTCACACCCAGGGTCTGTGGTCCCTCCAGGAAAAGGATCTGCAGATCAACCTCCTGGAGCTCCGAGCGATCTGGAACGCACTGAAGGCTTTCAGAGATCGGCTGTCCTACCAAATTATCCAAATTCGGACAGACAATCAGGTTGCAATGTATTACGTCAACAAGCAGGGGGGCACCGGATCTCGCCCCCTGTGTCAGGAAGCCGTCGGGATGTGGCGTTGGGCGTGCCGGTTCGGCATGCTCCTCCAAGCCACGTACCTGGCAGGCGTAAACAACAGTCTGGCCGACAGACTGAGCGGAGTCATGCAACCGCACGAGTGGTCGCTCCATTCCAGAGTGGTACGCAAGATCTTCCGAGAGTGGGGCACCCCCTCGGTGGATCTTTTCGCCTCTCAGACCAACCACAAGCTGCCTCTGTTCTGTTCCAGACTTCAGACACACGGCAGGCTAGCGTCAGATGCCTTTCTCCTTCACTGGGGGACCGGCCTCCTGTATGCTTATCCTCCCATACCTTTGGTGGGGAAGACCTTACTGAAGCTCAAGCAAGACCGCGGCACCATGATTCTGATAGCGCCCTTTTGGCCCCGTCAGATCTGGTTCCCTCTTCTTCTGGAGTTGTCCTCAGAAGAACCGTGGAGATTGGAGTGTTTTCCGACTCTCATTTCGCAGAACGACGGAGCGTTGCTGCATCCCAACCTTCAATCTTTGGCTCTCACAGCCTGGATGTTGAGGGCGTAGACTTCGCTGCGTTGGGTCTGTCTGAGGGTGTCTCCCGGGTCTTGCTTGCCTCTAGGAAGGATTCCACTAAAAAGAGTTACTTTTTCAAGTGGAGGAGGTTTGTCGTTTGGTGTGAGAGCAAGGCCCTAGAACCTCGTTCTTGCCCTGCACAGAACCTGCTTGAATACCTTCTACACTTATCAGAGTCTGGCCTCAAGACCAACTCAGTAAGGAATCACCTTAGTGCGATTAGTGCTTACCATTATCGTGTGGAAGGTAAAGCCATCTCTGGAGAGCCTTTAGTCGTTCGATTCATGAGAGGCTTGCTTTTGTCAAAGCCCCCTATCAAGCCGCCTACAGTGTCATGGGATCTCAACGTCGTCCTCACCCAGCTGATGAAACCTCCTTTTGAGCCACTGAATTCCTGCCACCTGAAGTACTTGACCTGGAAGGTCATTTTCTTGGTGGCAGTTACTTCAGCTCGTAGGGTCAGTGAGCTTCAAGCCCTGGTAGCTCATGCTCCGTATACCAAATTTCATCACAACAGAGTAGTGCTCCGCACCCACCCAAAGTTCCTGCCGAAGGTGGTGTCGGAGTTCCATCTTAACCAGTCAATTGTCTTGCCAACATTCTTCCCCAGGCCGCATACCCGCCCTGCTGAACGTCAGTTGCACACATTGGACTGCAAGAGAGCATTGGCATTCTACTTGGAGCGGACACGGCCCCACAGACAGTCCGCCCAATTGTTTTTCTTTCGACCCTAACAGGCTAGGGGTCGCTGTCGGGAAACGCACCATCTCCAATTGGCTAGCAGATTGCATTTCCTTCACTTACGCCCAGGCTGGGCTGGCTCTTGAGGGTCATGTCACGGCTCATAGTGTCAGAGCCATGGCAGCGTCAGTGGCCCACTTGAAGTCAGCCACTATTGAAGAGATTTGCAAGGCTGCGACGTGGTCATCTGTCCACACATTCACATCACATTACTGCCTCCAGCAGGATACCCGATGCGACAGTCGGTTCGGGCAGTCGGTGCTGCAGAATCTGTTTGGGGTGTAAATCCAACTCCACCCTCCAGGACCCGAATTTATTCTGGTCAGGCTGCACTCTCAGTTAGTTGTTCTTCGTAGGTCAATTTCTGTTGTACCCTCGCCGTTGCGAGGTTCAATTGACCTGGGTTCTTGTTTTGAGTGAGCCTGAAAGCTAGGGATACCCCAGTCGTGAGAACAAGCAGCCTGCTTGTCCTCGGAGAAAGTGAATGATACATACCTGTAGCAGGTGTTCTCCGAGGACAGCAGGCTGATTGTTCTCACCTACCCTCCCTCCTCCCCTTTGGAGTTGTGTTTCATATTTATTGCTTGTTATTCAACTGGCGGGAGCGGTCGCGCACGGGCGGGAAGACGGCCGCGCATGCGCGGTGGGCGTGCCCTGCGTGCCGACCGTCCCGCGAAGCCTTTTCCGGTTGGTGGGGGCTGCCGCGGACGTCACCCAGTCGTGAGAACAATCAGCCTGCTGTCCTCGGAGAACACCTGCTACAGGTATGTATCATTCACTTTCAGGGCACAGACCGTGTAAGTATGCCCAGCACTGTCCCTGCCTCCCACCACCGGCTCTGGCACAGACCGTATAAGTCTGTCCAGCACTATCCCCGCCTCCCGGCACCGGCGCTGCCACCCAATCTCGGCTAAGCTCCTTAGGATCTGAACAGGATTCCTTTATGTTTATCCCACGCGTGTTTGAATTCTGTTACCATTTTCATTTCCACCACCTCCCGCGGGAGGGCATTCCAAGCATCCACTACTCTCTCCATGAAAAAATACTTCCTGAAATTTTTCTTGAGTCTGCCCCCCTTCAATCTCATTTCATGTCCTCTCGTTCTACCGCCTTCGCACCCTCCATCTTATGTCTTCTGTAATATGACACTTTTGCACCCAGTGCTCTATTAAGGGGGCCTGAGTATTCTCAGTGGTAATCCGGGATTTATGTTCAGTTAATCGCGTCCTAATCGGGCGTTTGCTTCTCCCTATATATACACCAATTTGCACGGATATTGTATCTCATATGTGACATTCTTGGTCTCTCAGTTTGTAACCTCCCTAGCCTTCAAGACTTTATCAAGTCCTGCTACTGTCCATTGAGGTCCCGTAATAGCAAATCTACACCACTGACATCTGCCACAGATTTGATGTTCCCCCTTGCTTTCTTTGTTTCTGAGTAGAGTAAATCTATTCCCTGCCAACCGTTCTCCTATTGATTTTCCTTTAGTATAAGATATCATGGGGAATTTCTGAAAGCATGGGTATAACTGAACGACGTGCCAGTGAGTCCTCATAATCCGTACAATCTTCTGACTAACCTCAGTAAAGGGAAGAACACATGTGAGACCCTCATATCCCTCTTAGTCATTTAATAAGAGGGGGCGCTGAGCAAATCGTGCCCTAAGATAGGCTTTCTTAATAGCTGATTTTGGGTAGCCCCTTGCCTCAAATCTCTGTCCAAGCTCCTTAGCCCTACACTTAGTCACTCAGAGATGAACACACCCTTCCCTATCATCAAGCCGATCAGTCCATAGACTGGTGGGTTGTGTCCATCTACCAGCAATCTTTTGCCTCCCTATATGTGGTCATGTGCTGCCGGAAATTCCCCAGTATGTTCTCTATCTAGCTCTGGCTAGGTCTCCAAGCCTAATTGTTTAGGTTTTGTTGAGTACCTGGGGTTGAGGGCTCTTCGTGAGCAAGTGCAAATCTGGTGGTGCCAGGTCCCTCCTTTTCTCCCCCCTCCCGCTGGCTCCGTTAAAAAAAAAAAAAAATTTTGGACGTCCTTAAGGGCGTTTATTTCAACGTTTATTGCAGCTGCTCACTGGGACACCAGTTCATTACAGCTCGGAGCGAGAAGCAGGTAATTTTACCTTTTTATAGCGGGCAGGGGGTTCCCCGTTCGGTCTCCACGTGGCTTATGGCGTCGGAGGGCGAGGGCGCGAAGTTTCGCTCCCCGGACCGCGTGTGTGCGTCTAGCGGGGATGCGGGGGTTTCAAAGCCTGAATCGCCCTTTGTTGAGCATCAGTTTGGAGTCCGGTCAGTGTCCCGGTTCCTCCTCCGGTGCGGCGGTTTTTCCCGCCATAAGCGCCCATCCCCCGCTGCTCGCCCACTCCATGTTGGCCGGCCACTCTGCTCGGACGGCTTCTTCTTGGGCCGCCCTCGAGCTGGGAGACGTTAATACTATGGTCGCCCTTGATTCGGGCGACGGTAAGAAAGCGGCCAAAGTTAAGCACCGTTCTTCCCGCGCGGCTCCTTCTCGGAGTTTCGCGCCGGACGCCATTTTGGCTGCGCAGCACGTTTCTCCCCCGCTATTGCGAGCGCCGGTTGAGGGTGCGGCTAGGGCTGTGGCCCAAGCTGCAGTAGTGCACTGTTCGGGGGGATTCTCCCCTGAGTTCATTTTGCTGCTGCATCAGGCTTTCCTTATGCAAAACGCTGCCCCTGCCCCCCTGTCAGATAAAGGGGTTGAGGCCACCGAAAGCAAACGCCCTCGGGTGGATTTCCAGGCCCTAGAGGACTCTGTCTACTCTGATGTAGATGAGGGTCGTATCTGAGTTCTCCCAACGGTCCTTTGGGGATTCCTTGGAGGAGACTGATTCCCGCTCGGATGGAGCGGATGACCCCTCTGCAGCGCGGATCTTTCGCTCAGAGGATTTGCCCAACCTGTTAGTGCAGGCCATGAGCATTTTGAAGATTTCCTCTCCGGAAGACATCTCTCCCTCAGCCTCTGTTGGCTCCGCCATTATGCTGGGGATGAAGCGCCCGCCTAGAACCTTCCACTTGCATGAAGCCATGCGCACCTTGATTTTGGCTCAATGGGATGTCCCAGAAGCGAGCCTCAAAGTGGCTAGGGCTATGTCCCGCCTCTATCCTCTGCCTGAAGGTGAATGGAAGGCCTTTCTTTGGCCTACAGTGGATTCTTTAATCACTGCGGTGACTAAGAAAACGGCATGGCCGGTGAAAGGTGGCATGGCCCTAAAGGACGCCCAAGACAGAAGATTGGAGGTGGCCTTAAGGTCGTCCTTCGAGGCGGCTGCTTTAAGTTTGCAGGCCTCAGTTTGCGGCTCCTATGTGGCCAGGGCGTGCCTGACGATTGTGCAGCGGGCTTCCCCCTCGGATCCTTTCTTGAGGGCTGATTGGCCGGCCCTGGAATCGGGCTTGGCTTATTTGGCAGACTTGCTGTATGATGTCTTGAGAGCCTCAGCTAAAGGTATGGCTCAGACAGTCTCTGCGCGGCGGTGGCTTTGGCTGAAGCATTGGTCTGCGGACCACGCCTCTAAGTCTCGCCTGGCTAAGTTGCCTTTTAAAGGCAAGCTGCTTTTTGGGGTCGAGCTGGACAAAATTGTGACCGATCTCGGCACGTCTAAGGGCAAGAGGTTACCAGAGGTCAGGACTCGGGCCGGCAGTGCTCACCCTGGTCCCTCCAAGGGCCGATTTCAGGAAGCCCGTCGGTATCGCCCGGGCAAGTCGGGCTCCTCTGCCCCCTCTTCCTTCAAGAGGAACTTCTCCCCCAAAGCAGCATTCCTTTCGCAGAGACCACCGTCCCGGGCGAGTGGACCAGGGTAACTTCAGACGCTTGGGTTCTGGAAGTCATCAGAGACGGCTACAAGCTAGAGTTCTGCCGACCCTTAAGAGACTGGTTTGTACACTCTCCCTGCAAGTCTCCGGTCAAAGCTGTGGCAGTGCAGCAGACTTTGGACAATCTGATCCGCCTGGGTGCCGTCGTTCTGGTGCCAGAAGATCAGCTTGGCAAGGGATGTTACTCCATTTACTTTGTGGTACCAAAGAAAGGAGGTTCTGTATGGCCTATCCTCGACCTCAAAGGGGTCAATCGGGCCTTGAAAGTTCGGCACTTCCGAATGGAGACTCTCCGCTCTGTTATAGCGGCAGTGAAGGCAGGGGAGTTCCTGGCATCCTTGGACATCAAGGAAGCTTACCTGTATTTTCCCATCTGGCCTCCTCATCAACGCTTTCTGCGTTTTGCAGTCCTGGGCCGACACTTCCAGTTCAGAGCCCTCCCGTTCGGGTTGGCTACTGCTCTGCGGACCTTCTCCAAAGTAATGGTGGTCATCGCGGCCTTCCTTCGAAAGGAAGGAGTACAAGTCCATCATCTGGACGACTGGTTGATCCGAGCCCCCTCTTATGCAGAGTGCAGCAGAGCTGTAGACCGGGTGATTGCTCTTTTGAGCTCCCTGGGGTGGATCATCAACTGGGAGAAAAGCCAGCTGTGCCCGACTCAGTCCCTGGAATATCTGGGAGTTCGTTTCGACACCCAAGTGGGCAGAGTGTTCCTGCCGGACAATCGAATTGTCAAGCTTCAGGCTCAGGTGGACCAGTTCCTAGTAGCCTCTCCCCTTCGGGCTTGGGACTATGTGCAGCTGTTAGGCTCTATGACGGCCACGATGGAAGTAGTGCCCTGGGCCAGGGCTCATATGAGACCACTACAACTCTCTCTGCTGCAGCGCTGGACTCCAGTGTCGGAGGATTACGCTGTGCGCCTTCCCTTGGACCTAGCAGTGCGAAAGGCGCTGAGCTGGTGGCTGAGGACAGACAAGTTGTCCGCAGGGATGCCTCTTTTGACCCCGGAGTGGGTTGTCATCACGACGGACGCCTCTTTGACAGGCTGCGGAGCCCATTGCTTGGGAAGGACAGCGCAGGGGCTCTGGTCTCCTGCAGAGGCAAAGTGGTCTATCAACCTCCTGGAACTCAGAGCCATTCGGTTGGCGCTTTTGGAGTTTCTCCCGGTACTGGCGTTGAAGCCAGTACGGGTCCTGTCGGACAATGCCACGGCTGTGGCCTATGTCAATCGCCAGGGAGGTACCAAGAGCGCCCCTCTAGCCAAGGAGGCCATGAATCTATGCCAGTGGGCGGAAGCGAACCTGGAACAGCTGTCGGCGGCCCACATTGCTGGAGTCATGAATGTCCAGGCGGACTTTCTCAGTCGCCGTACCTTGGATCCCGGAGAGTGGCAGCTATCGGCTCAGGCGTTCTTGGACATCACGAAGCGCTGGGGCCAGCCGAGCCTAGATCTGATGGCGTCATCGGCCAATTGCCAAGTGCCGCGCTTTTTCAGCAGAGGACAGGGCCCTCGATCTCTGGGAGTAGATGCTCTTCTCCAACAGTGGCCGACACAGGAGCTTCTATATGTGTTCCCGCCCTGGCCCATGTTTGGCAGGGTGCTAGACCGGTTGGCAAAGCATCCGGGCCGGGTAATCCTGGTGGGTCCGGACTGGCCCAGACGTCCTTGGTATGCGGACTTGATCAGGCTCTCAGTGGACGGACCTCTGTGACTGCCAGCGGAGCAGGGCCTGTTGCATCAGGGTCCCGTGGTGATGGAGGATCCCTCCCCCTTTGGTCTTACGGCCTGGCTATTGAGCGGCAGCGTCTGAGGAAGAAAGGCTTCTCAGACAAGGTCATCGCTACTATGCTGAGAGCGAGGAAGCGCTCTACTTCTACTGCTTACGCCAGGGTTTGGCGTACCTTTGCATCGTGGTGTGAGGCAGGCTCACTTTCTCCCTTCACTGCTCCAATTTCTTCAGTGTTGGCGTTCCTGCAAGAAGGTCTGGAGAAAGGCCTGTCGCTCAGTTCCCTTAAAGTCCAGGTAGCGGCTCTGGCTTGCTTCAGGGGCCGCCTGAAGGGTGCTTCCCTGGCTTCGCAGCCAGATGTGGTGCGCTTTTTCAAGGGAGTTAATCACCTGCGCTCTCCTCTGCACTCAGTGGTACCTGCGTGGAATCTCAATCTGGTGCTAAGAGCCTTGCAGAAGCCGCCTTTTGAACCCTTGTCGAGGGCATCTCTGAAAGACCTGACGTTGAAAGCAGTCTTTTTGGTGGCTATCACTTCAGCCAGAAGCGTTTCCGAGCTCCAGGCGCTATCATGTCGAGAGCCTTTTCTGCAGTTCACTGAGGCAGGAGTGTCTATTCGCACAGTGCCTTCCTTCCTGCCCAAGATTGTTTCTCGCTTCCATGTGAATCAGCAGCTCTGTCTCCCATCCTTTCGTAGGGAGGACTACGCAGAGGAGTACTCTGCTCTCAAATATCTAGATGTGAGACGAGTCATCATCAGATACTTGGAAGTGACCAATGATTTCCGGAAGTCGGATCATCTGTTTGTCCTGTTTGCAGGTCCTCGTAAGGGTCTGCAGGCTGCTAAGCCTACAGTGGCAAGATGGGTCAAGGAAGCCATTGCAGCGGCTTATGTGGCCGCGGGGAAGGTGCCGCCTATCCGACTGAAGGCTCACTCCACTAGAGCTCATGCGGCCTCGATGGCGGAGGCCGGGTCCGTCTCCTTGGAAGAGATTTGCAAGGCGGCAACTTGGGCATCGGCTCATACCTTCTCCAGGCATTACCGCTTGTCTGTGGCTGCTCGGGCGGAGGCCCGGTTTGGAGCTTCAGTGTTGCGGTCAGGGATTTCTATGTCCCGCCCTGAGTGAGTTCTGCTTCGGTACATCCCACCAGTCTATGGATTGATCAGCTTGATGATATGGAAGGTAAAATTATGTATCATACCTGATAATTTTCTTTCCATTAATCATAGCTGATCAATCCATAGCCCCGCCCAGATATCTGTACTGTTTTTATTCTGGTTGCATTTCAGGTTCAAGTTTAGTCTTCAGTTCCTGTTCAGGAGGACTTCGTGTTCAAGTTTTTTCAGTTGGATTCTTCAGGAGTTGGGACGTTTTTGTGTTACAGTGAGCTGCTGCATTCCTCTCCCCTCCGTTTTACGGGGCTGGATTGAGACCTATATTCTGCCGGCGCTCCCTCCCGCTCCGTGCAGTTGTAGGGCAGCTTTGTACCCCTCCCGCTTCGGCGGTGTTGGGGTCAGTCAGCTCCTCCCGCGGTTGTGGTTGCAGGATAAGCCAGATCCCCCCGCATCGGTGGGTGTGGTGTCCCTCGGCGGGGATGAGCTGGACGGATTCCCCTCCCCCACTTGTGTGGGGATGAGCTGGGTTAATTCCCCTCCCCCGTTTCGGCGGTGGTGAGCTGGGCAGAGTGTCCCTTTGTGGGTGTAATTCTCTAAGTGCTGAGTCCTGCGGATGGAGCTTTGATATCGACATACTGAGGAGTTTCCGGCAGCACATGACCACATATAGGGAGGCAAAAGGATTGCTGTCTATCTCCACCTGCTGGTAGATGGACACAACCCACCAGTCTATGGATTGATCAGCTATGATTAATGGAAAGAAAATTATTAGGCATGATACATAATTTTACCTTCTTCCCGCGCGGCTGCTTCGTGGAGTGTCGCGGCGGACGCCATTTTAGATGCACAGCGCGCCTCTCCCCTGCTTTTGGGAGCGCAGGTTGAAAGTGCCTCTAGGGCTGTGGCCCAGGCTGCAGAAGTGCACAGACTGGGGGGTTTCTCCCCTGAGTTTATTTTACTGCTGCATCAGGCTTTCCTTATGTAAAACGCTGCCCCTGCTCCCATGGCTGATAAGGGTGATGAGGCTTCCATGATCTAGCGCCCTCAGGTGGATCTCCAGGCCCTAGGGGACTGGGTCTCCTCTGATGTGGATGAGGGCAGCGTATCTGAGTTCTCCCAAAGGTCCTTAGGGGATTCTGTGGAGGAGACCGATCCCCGCTCGGATGGAGCGGATGGCCCCTCTGCAGCGCGGCTTTTTCTCTCAGAGGATTTGCCCAACCTGTTAGTGCAGGGCATGAGCATTCTGAAAATTTCCTCTCCGGAGGAAGGCCCTCTCTCAGCCTCAGCTGGCTCGGCCATTATGCTGGGAACTAAGTGCCCGCCCAGAACCTTCCACGTTCATGTAGCCATGCAGAATTTAATTTCGACTCAGTGGGATGTCCCTGAAGCGAGCCTTAAGGTAGCCAGAGCCATGTCCCGTCTGTACCCTCTGCCTGAGGATGAACGGGAGGCCTTCCTCTGGCCTACGGTAGACTCTTTAATCACTGCGGTGACTAAGAAGACGGCTCTGCCGGTGGAAGGTGGCAGTGCCCTGAAGGACGCTCAGGACAGGAGATTGGATGCATCCTTAAGGTCGGCCTTTGAGGTGGCCGCCCTGAGTTTGCAAGCCTCGGTTTGCGGCTCCTATGTGGCCAGGGCATGCCTGACCGTTTTGCAGCGGGCTTCCCCCTCGGATTCTTCCTTGAGGGCGGACTGGCTGGCCCTGGAGTCGGGCCTGGCCTACTTGGTGGACTTGATGTATGATGTCTTGAGAGCCTCGGCTAAAGGTATGGCTCAGACAGTTTCTGCCCGGCGGTGGTTGTGGCTTAAACACTGGTCGGCTGACCATGCCTCAAAATCTCGCCTAGCCAAGTTGCCTTTTAAAGGCAAGCTGCTCTTTGGGGACGAGCTGGACAAGATCGTGTCCGAGCTCGGCACATCTAAGGGCAAGAGGTTGCCGGAGGTCAGGACTCGGGCCAGCAGTGCTCTCCCTGGTCCCTCCAAGGGCCGATTTCAGGAAGCCCGTCGGTATCGTCCGGGCAAGTCGGCCTCCTCTTCCTCCTCTTCTTTCAAGCGGAACTTCTCCCCCAAGCAGAATTCCATTCGCAGGGACCGCCGTCCCAGATGTTCTTCCTCCGGCCCTCCCCCAGGGTCTCGTACCCAATGACGGGGCCCTGGTCCATGTCCCAGAGCAGATCGGAGGACGGCTATCCTCGTTTCTGGGTGAGTGGACCAGGGTAACTTCAGACGCTTGGGTTCTGGAAGTCATCAGAGACGGCTACAAGCTAGAGTTCTGCCGGCTCCTAAGAGACGGGTTCGTAAACTCTCCCTGCAAGTCTCCAGTCAAAGCGACGGCAGTACAGCAGACTTTGGACAACCTGCTCCACCTGGGTGCGGTGGTCCCAGTGCCAGTAGATCAACTTGGCAAGGGACGTTACTCCATTTACTTCGTGGTGCCAAAGAAGGGAGATGCTCTGAGGCCTATCCTCGACCTCAAAGGAGTCAATCGGGCCTTAAAGATACAGCACTTCCGGATGGAGACTTTCCGCTCCGTAATAGCTGCGGTGAAAAAGGGAGAATTACTGGCATCCCTGGACTTCAAGGAAGCTTACCTACATATTCCCATCTGGCTGCCTCATCAGCGCTTTCTGCGCTTTGCAGTACTGGGCCGACACATCCAGTTCAGAGCCCTCCCGTTCGGGTTGGCTACGGCTCCGCGGACCTTCTCCAAAGTAATGGTGGTCATCGCGGCTTACCTTCGCAAGGAGGGAGTGCAAGTCCATCCCTATCTGGACGACTGGCTGATCCGAGCCCCTTCCTATGCGGAGAGCTACAGACAGGCTCATTGCTCTTCTGAGCTCCCTGGGATGGATCATCAACTGGGAGAAAAGCCAGCTGCGCCTGACTCAGTCCCTGAAGTATCTGGGAGTTCGAGTCGACACCCAAGTGGGCAGAGTGTTCCTGCCGGACAACCAGAGCGTCAAGCTTCGGACCCAGGTGGACCAGTTCCTAGCCTCCTCTACTCTTCGGGCTTGGGACTATGTGCAGCTGTTGGGCTCCATGACGGCCACGATGGAGGTAGTGCCCTGGGCCAGGGCTCATATGAGACCACTACAGCACTCTCTTCTGCGGTGGTGGACTCCAGTCTCAGAGGATTACGCTGTACGCCTTCCTTTGGATCCAGCGGTGCACAAGACGCTGAGCTGGTGGCTGAGGACAGACAAGTTGTCCGCAGGGATGCCTCTTTTGACCCCAGAGTGGGTTGTCGTCATGACGGATGCCTGACGGGCTGGGGAGCCCACTGCCTGGGACGGACAGCGCAGGGGCTCTGGTCTCCTGCAGAGACGAAATGGTCCATCAACCTCCTGGAACTCCGAGCCATTAAGTGGCGCTTTTGGAGTTTCTCCCGGCGCTCTTCTCCAGCAGTGGCCGGCACAGGAGCTTCTCTACACGTGTTCCCGCCCTGCCCATGATGGGCAGGGTGCTAGGCCGGGTGGCAAAGCATCTGGGCCGGGTGATCCTGGTGGGTCCGGATTGGCTCAGACGTCCCTGGTATGCGGACTTAATCAGACTCTCGGTGGACGGCCCTCTGCGGCTGCCAGCGGAACGGGACCTCTTGCATCAGGGTCCCGTGGTGATGGAGGATCCCTTCCCCTTTGGTCTTACGGCCTGGCTCTTGAGCGGAAGCAGCTGAGGAAGAAGGGCTTCTCAGACAAGGTCATCGCCACTATGCTGAGAGCGAGGAAGCGCTCTACTTCTACCACTTATGCCAGGGTTTGGCGTACCTTTGCGTCATGGTGTGAGGCAGGCTCTGTATTGCCCTTCACTGCTCCAATATCTTCAGTGTTGGCGTTCCTGCAAGTGGGGCTGGAGAAAGGCCTGTCGCTCAGTTCGCTGAAAGTCCAGGTGGCGGCTCTAGCTTGCTTCAGGAGCCGTCTGAAGGGTGCTTCCCTGGCTTCGCAGCCAGATGTGGTGCGCTTTCTCAAAGGAGTTAATCACCTGCGCCCTCCTCTGCACTCGATAGTGCCTACGTGGAATCTCAATCTGGTGCTACGGGCCTTGCAGAAGCCGCCCTTCGAGCCCTTGCCAAGGGCATCGCTGAAGGACCTGACGTTGAAAGCGATCTTCCTGGTGGCTATCACCTCAGCTAGAAGAGTTTCTGAGCTCCAGGCACTCTCGTGTGGAGAGCCGTTCCTGCGATTCACTGAGGCAGGAGCGTCGATTCACCCAGTGCCTTCCTTCCTGCCCAAGATTGTTTCTCGATTCCATGTGAATCAGCAGCTTTGCCTACCCTCCTTTCGTAGGGAGGATTACCCAGAGGAGTACCCTGCGCTCAAATGTGGAGGAGTGGCCTAGTGGTTAGGGTGGTGGACTTTGGTCCTGGGGAACTGAGGAACTGAGTTCGATTCCCGGCACAAGCAGCTCCTTGTGACTCTGGGCAAGTCACTTAACCCTCCATTGCCCCATGTAAGCCGCATTGAGCCTGCCATGAGTGGGAAAGCGCGGGGTACAAATGTAACAAAAAAAAAAAATAAATACCTGGATGTTAGACGGGTCATCATCAGATACTTGGAAGTGACCAATGATTTTCGGAAGTCGGATCACCTGTTCGTGGTGTTCGCAGGCCCTTGTAAGGGCCTGCAGGCATCTAAGCCTATGGTGGCATGTTGGGTGAAGGAGACAATCACGGCAGCTTAGGTGGCGGTAGGGAAGATTCCGCCTATTCAGCTGAAGGCACACTCTACTAGAGCACAAGCAGCCTCGATGGCGGAGTGAGTCCAGATCTGTCTCCTTGGAAGAGATTTGCAGAGCGGCTACTTGGTCGTCGGCTCATACCTTCTCACGACATTTCCGCTTGGATGTGGCTGCTCGGGCCGTGGCCCAGTTTGGGGCTTCAGTGTTGCGTTCAGGGATTTCCATGTCCCGCCCTGGGTGAGTAGTGCTTCGGTACATCCCACCAGTCTATGGATTGATCGGCTTGATGATAGGGAAGGTAAAATTATGCATCATACCTGATAATTTTCTTTCCCTTAATCATAGCTGATCAATTCATAGTCCCTCCCAGATATCTGTATTGTTTGTGTTCTGGTTATATTTCAGGTTCAAGTTCAGTCTTCAGTTAGTGTTCACGAGGACTTCGTGTTCAAGTTCTTCCAATTGAAGTTTCTTCGAGTTGAGACGATTTTGTGTTACAGTGAGCTTCCTCTCCCCCCGTTTCGGCGGTGGCTGGATTGATAACTAAATTATGCCGGCGCTCCCACTTCGTGCAGCTGTAGGGTAGCTTTGTATCCCTTCCGCTTCGGCGGTGTTAGGGTAAGCCAGCTCCTCCCGCGTTGGCGGGTGTGGTTTCCGGCAGTGATGCGCTGGAATATTTCCCCTCCCCCGCTTCGGCGGTGATGAGCTGGGCAGAGTGTCCCTTTGTGGGTGTAATTCTCTTAAGTGCTGAGTTCTGCGGATGGAGCTTTGATATCGACATACTGGGGAATTTCCGGCAGCACATGACCACATATAGGGAGGCAAAAGATTGCTCTCTATCTCCACCTGCTGGTAGATGGACACAACCCACCAGTCTATGGATTGATCGGCTATGATTAAGGGAAAGAAAATTATCAGGTATGATACATAATTTTACCTTCTTATCCGTAGAAACTGGCTGACTGGGAGACTATGCTTTAATTGGTATGGGTGGAAACTTCCAAACTGTAGAAGAGTATTTCGACTCACTGGTTTCCTATATAATGAGGTACATAGACATGTACCCTTTTTGTATACCACCATGTCCAAAAACTCGATGGCTTCCCTACTCACCGATTTGATAAATTTTATATTGGTGTCTAAGGTATTCAACCATTCAATTAATTCATTCAGTTGTTGCTCTGATTGTGTCCATAAGAAGAAAATGTCATCCAAGAAGCGTTTCCAAAGTGGGACAGCTTTAAACTTATCTGACGGGTATATCAAAGTTGTTTCCATGCGGCAATGTATATTGTTGCCACCGACGGAGCTACCGAGGCTCCCATTGCCACGCTGTCTGCAGGTAAAACTGGTTTTGAAACCAGAAGTTGTTAAAAATAACTAATTCCGCCAGCTGGACTATCAGTTCTGATGGAATATGTTGGGGTCCTATTCGTGCTTTTATATTTTCACGAATGATATCCATAGCTCCTGTTTGGGGGATCCGGGTGTATAGCGATAGTATGTCCAGGGTGACCAACCACGTCCCTTCAGCGACGCCCTCCATCTGTTCAATCTCCCTCAAAAAGTGAGATGCGTCTTTGATAAATGATGGCATCTCTATAACAGATTTCCTAAAAAAAAAAAAAAAATTAGAAATTTTGTTAGTGGTTCCAACACCGATGTGTGAAGAGGAAAACGCGATTCATACACAATGAACTGAGACGGTTTTTCTTTTGATTTTCCAGGGGAAGTCCTTGATACAGCATAGTGAGTAGGTGAAACATGCATGTTGGACAAGCTTAAACCCCCAGTCTGACTATCGTAAAAGATAAGTACTAAAGATAAGTTTAAGAAAATGCACTGAAAGGAAAAATAAAGAATATAGCTTTAAGAGAAGCCGATGAGGAGGTGGGTGCTAACTCCATTGCCATTGTAAACTATTGGTGATGAGCACCGCTGAGGCTATAAGTTAGAAAAAATACAAATGCTTCAAAATAATACTGTATATATTTTGAAAGGAGCAAGAGGCAGAACTCCTTTGGATATCTAGAACCTGTTATATTTAGAGTTGAGTATTCAGGGTTCTATTGAGTCACACTTAAGAAGATTGCCTTGAAAAACGTGGGCTTCTGTGATAAACAGCCATCTTTTAGTGAATATTGTTGTTGAGTGTTAAAATCTTTGGAAGAGTGATTTAAATATACTGTTGAAACAGTAAAAAAAAAAAAAAAAAAGTGGTATGCTTTGTAGTGTTCAGATTTGTACTGTTACCACAAGATGAAAAACTCAGGAAATATTGTCACTAGTTCAGTTTAAATCCATCCTTGCATAAGATCCATATAGAACTGTCAGTTGACTTGTTAATAGTTCGTCTGAAGCAGAAAATTGTTTGAAATGTCGGTGTATATTTTGCTAACCATGTGGTAATATAGTAAGAATGAAAAATGGAGTAACAGCCTGATGGTTAGTGCAGTGGACTGAGAGCTTGGAGAGCTAGGTTCCATTCTCAGTGATGCTGCTTGTGATTTGCAAGTCACGTTAACATAACATAAGAGTGGCCATACTGGGTCAGACCAATGGTCCATCTAGCCCAGTATCCTGTTTTCCAAACAGTGGTCAAGCCAGGTCACAAGTACCTGGCAGAAACCAAAATCGTGGCAACACTCCATACTACAAATCCCAGGGCAAGCAGTTGCTTCCCATGTCTCTCTCAATAGTAGACTATGGACTTTTCCTCCAGGAATTTGTCCAAACCTTTTTTTTTAAACCCAGATATGCTAACTGCTGTTACCATCTCTTCTGGCAAAGAGTTCCAAGTGAAAAAATATTTCCTCCTGTTTGTATTTCCATGTAACTTGAGTGTCCCCTAGTCTTTGTACTTTTGGAACGAGTAAAAAATTGATTTACTTCTACTCATTCTACACTACTTGGGATTTTATAGACCTCAATCATGTCTCCCCTCATCCATCTCTTTTCCAAGCTGAAGAGCCCTAACCTCTTTAGCCTTTTCTTATATGACAGGAGTTCCATCCCCTTTATCATTTCAGTTGCTCTTCTTAGAACCTTTTCTAATTTCGCTATATCTTTTTTGAGATATAGTGACCAGAACTGAACGCAATACTCAATGTGCAGATGCACCATGGAGCAATACAAAGGCATATCCCTTTCCTAATAATTCCTAGCATCCTGTTTGCTTTTTTTGGCTGCCGTCACACACTGAGCAGAAGATTTCAGCATATTATCTACGACACCCAGATCTTTTTCTTGAGCGCTGACCCCCAAGGTAGACCCTATCATTAGGTAATTGATTCAGATTATTCTTTCCAATGTGCATCACCTTGCATTTGTCCACATTAAATTTCATCTGCCTTTTGGACACCGTCTTCCAATTTCCTAAGGTCTTCCTGCAATATTTCACAGTCCGCACGTGTTTTAACAACCTTGATTCCATGGCATACCACAGATCAATCCAGAGACTTGTTGGTTGTGTCTCTCTACCAGCAGGTGGAGATAGAGAGAACCTCTGAGATGTGCTATATGTGTACCTGTGCAGCCAACTGAACCTCAGTATTCTCCGAGGACAAGCAGGTTGCTTGTTCTCACTGATGGGTAACGTCCAACGGCAGCCCCAGGATCGGAAGATCTTCCTAGCAACAAAGTTTGCTAGCCCTCGCGCGCACCACGCATGCGCAACCATCTTCCCACCCGATCGCGAGCGTGCTCCTCAGTCTCTTTTTTTCCGCAGCTCAGGACGGCTGTGTTTGCAGTTGTTCTGTGCCCCAGAGAGGCCCTCGCAGCGTTTTCGCTGCTTTCGGCGTGTTTCTGTACGAGTTTGCTCATATTTTCCGTTTAAAAAAAAAAAAGTTTCTTTTCCTCTATTTCTTTAGTTTTTGTCCCGTAAGTTTCCTTCCTTTGTCTTGAGTGGCCATTTTGGCCGCCCGTACGGGTTTTTCCCTGTTTTGGTGCCTTGTTTTTTGGCACCATCGCGAATTTTGAACTCGCCGGCGCGATTTTTCCTCCCATGTCCTCGAAGCCTGTCAGCGGCTTCAAGAAGTGCACATGGTGCAACCGGACAATTTCACTCACTGATAGGTACGTCTTGTGTCTTAAGTGTTTGGGAGCTGGTCATCGTCCCAACGCCTGCACGTTGTGTCTTCAGCTTAAAAAGAGGACCCAGGCGGTGAGATCGGCTCAGTAGAACCTTTTGTTTGGAGCCCAGTCCAGTCTTTCGACATCGACGGAGCCAGTGGTACCGAGGTCATCGACTGTATCGATGTCGGCATCGGAGGGTGCATCGACATCCGGAGCGCAGGTGATGGCTGTCCAGAGATCCCACGCTGGTAGCAGTGAGCCATCGAGTGGGTCTCCACCTGCCTCGAGGGCTCCTGCGGTACAGGCCCCCCGGGACTGACCTCCTTTGGACCCGGCCCCAAGGAGACGTGCGGATTCCACGTCCTCGTTGGTACCGGGAGGTACAGGTGACATGCTTCGAGCGAAGGCAAAGAAGCACCGTCATCGGTCACCTTCCCGTCACGGTACTGAGAGCTCCAGGGCGCCAAGGGAATCGGCACCTGCAAAGCGTCGACGCCAGGAGGACCGCTCACCCTCCGTACAGGAGGTCTCGATGCGCTCTTCTCCAGACAGCCTGGTACTGCCTCCGCGCCCCAGGCAGATTCTGACCTCGTCACCTGTACCGGCCCCACAGCCTTGCTCGACAGACACTCTAGACGAGCGCCTCCAAGCCATACTTCCAGGGATTCTGGAAGGGCTGCTGCGACCATCTGTTCCGGTACCGCTGGTGCTTGCGTTGTCAGTACTGTCGAGAGATGCGGCAGTTGGCTCCCCACCCGTGGTGAGGACTGCAACGCCGGTACCGCTTGCAGCATCGGCGTCCGCTGCCACCGAAGTTGACTCCCTGTCGATGTTGCTGGAGGGAGCTTAGTCGCCGGCGGCGAGGGAATCTTCTTCTCGACATCGCAGTACAGGACTTACTTTCTCGGCGTTGAGACGGGCTCGGCTTCGGACCGAAGTTCGAGAACTTGTGTCCGATACCGAAGGTGAGGCCTTGTGGGAGGCAGAGGAAGACCCCAGATATTTCTCATGAGGAGTCTTGTGGTCTTCCTTCTCCTTCGTTGGAGAGAAAGCTTTCTACCCCTGAGAGTTTGTCTTTCTCGTCATTTGTCCGGGAAATGTCTACTGTTTTCCAACCCTTATTACTCAGAACGAGGGGGCGCTTCTCCATCCCAACCTCCAGTCTCTGGCTCTCACGGCCTGGATGTTGAGAGCATACACTTCGCCTCCTTGGGTCTTTCAGAGGGTGTCTCCCGAGTCTTGCTTCCAGGAAAGATTCCATGAAGAGGTGTTACTTTTTTAAATGGAGGAGGTTTGCTGTCTGGTGTGACAGCAAGGCCCTAGATCCTTGCTCTTGTCCTACACAGACCCTGCTTGAATACCTTCTACACTTGTCAGAGTCTGGTCTCAAGACCAACTCCTTAAGGGTCCATCTTAGTTCAGTTAGTGCTTTTCATTATCGTGTAGAGGGTAAACCTATCTCTGGACAGCCTTTAGTTGTTGGCTTCATGAGAGGTTTGCTTTTATCAAAGCCCCCTGTCAAACCTCCACCAGTGTCATGGGATCTCAACGTCGTTCTCACCCAGCTGATGAAATCTCCTTGTGAGCCACTGAATTCCTGCCATCTGAAGTACTTGACCTGGAAGGCATTTTCTTGGTGGCTGTTACTTCAGCTCGTAGAGTCAGTGAGCTTCAAGCCTTAGTAGTGGATGTTCATTATCTCAAATTTCATCACAACAGAGTAGTCCTCCGCATGCACCCTAAGTTCTTGCCGAAGGTGGTGTCTGAGTTCCATCTGAACGAGTCAATTGTCTTGCCAACATTCTTTCCTCATACCCATCCTGCTGAACGTCAGTTGAACACCTTGGACTGCAAGAGAGCACTGGCCTTCTATATGGAGCGGACAAGCCCCTTCAGACAGTCCGCCCAAATGTTTGTTTCCTTTGATCCCAACAGAAGGGGAATCGCAGTCGGGAAACGCACCATTTCCACTTGGCTTGCAGATTGCATTTCCTTCACTTATGCCAAAGCTGGGCTGAATCTTGAGGGTTATGTCACCGCTCATAGTGTTAGAGCCATGACAGCGTCAGTGGCCCACTTCCAAGTCAGCCACTGTTGAAAAGATTTGCAAGGCTGAGACGTGGTCATCAATCTACACATTCACATCTCACTACTGCCTCCAGCAGGATAGCCCACGTAACAGTCGGTTTGGGCAGTCGGTGCTGCTGATTCTGTTCGGGGTTTAGAATCCAACTCCACCCCCCTAGGCCCATTTTTATTCTGTTCCAGGCTGCACTCGTTGATGATCTGCTTCGTAGGTCAATCCTTGTTATGTCCTCGCGTTGCGAGGCCCAATTGACCTCTCTTTGTTGTTTTGAGTGAGCCTGGGTGCTAGGGATACCCCAGTCTTGAGAACAAGCAGCCTGCATGTCCTCAGAGAAAGCAAAGATACATACCTGTAGCAGGTATTCTCCGAGGACAGCAGGCTGATTGTTCTCACAAACATGCTCAGCTCCCCTTTGGAATTGTCTTTTTCCTTGTTATTGCTTTTTAATTTAACTAAACGGGACTCTCGTGCGACGGGCGGGAAGATGGCTGCGCGGTACGCGTGCCCGCGCGCTCGAAGGCTCTAGTAAAATTTGTTGCTAGGAAGATTTCCATCCTGAGGCTGCCGTGGACATCACCCAGTCGTGAGAACAATCAGCCTGCTATCCTTGGAGAATACCTGCTACAGATATGTATCTTCGCTTTTAACCCTACCCTCTGTTTTCTGTCCAGTAACCAATTCATAATCTACACAAGAACTTTGCCTCCTATCCCATGACTCTATTTTTCTCAGGAGTCTCTCATGAGGAACTTTATCAAAAACTTTCTGAAAATCTAGTTACACTGCATCAACCGGCTCAGCTTAATCCACATGTTTATTCACGCCTTCAAAGAAATGAAGCAATTTGGTGAGGCAGAACTTCCCTCGGCTAAACCCATGTTGACTCTGGCCCATTAATCCATGTTTGTCTAACTCTCCATTATCCCAGGTATAAAGATTGTGAGCCCATCAAGGGACAGAGAAAGTACCTGCATATAATGTAAACCTCTTTTAGGTTGTATCACAAAGGTGGTATATCATATCATGACCCTTTAAATCTACTTATAGAATTGTATTTAAATAGTCAACCTAATTAACATTATTTTCAATTTGTAGGTGAACTTTCCAGAGAGTGGCTTTCTTTCACAAGATAAGATTGCTTTCCTGGAAAACCTTTTACCACCAAGGAAGGAAGTTGAAGAGGAGGAGGATATGGATGAAGTAGAACTGATGGACTTTGACCCCTCTGAGCAGAGACAGCGTACATACAATGGAGAAGCTTACCGTGATGATGATGATGACCACTCAAGAGGTGGTGTTCAGTGCCAGACATCCTAAAACCACAAAATGAGAAGGGCATATTGTGACTGTATGTAGCAGATGAGTGCAGGACTCCAATCTGAATTGCATCACTCGCTTGTTGTATTTGTTTTAATAAACTGTAGATTTGTTAAAATGGAATAGTGGAAAATTAATATAATTAAAATGTAATGCTGCAAGAGTCAAAATAAGTGTTCAGCATGCTCTTTCTAATTGATAGTTGTGCAGACATGTTTTAGTGTTCTAAGATCAGGGCTTTTCAAGCAGGGCACACCAGTTCAAAAGAATAAACTAAGGCAGATACACTGCATGTTGAAATGGTGACGCAAGCCTCAAACTACAGATGCTTCCTATTATCAAGACTGCCAGGATCTGCCGTAGAGCAAGGACAAATCAAGATCAAGTGTGCACTTGTATCACATAATAACTTATGCTAAAGTTTATCTTGTTGGGCAAATTGGGTGGACCGTACAGGTCTCATCTGCCATCATCTATCATGTTACTATGCATTGTGTAATGGCGGGTTGCTTCCCAAACATGAAGTAATATTTGTGCCTTGGGTGTGTTGGTTTCCATCCTCATCCTCCTCGACCTATCCGCCGCTTTTGACACGGTCAATCATAATCTACTCCTTGCCACATTTGGATTCCAGGGCTCTGTCCTCTCCTGGTTCTCTTACCTCTCTCACCATACCTTCAGAGTACATTCCCATGGGTCTTCCTCTACCCCATCCCGCTCTCTGTTGGTGTTCCTCAGGGATCTGTCCTTGGACCCCTTCTTTTCTCAATCTACACCTCTTCCTTGAGCTCGCTGATCTCATCTCATGGTTTCCAATATCATCTTTATGCTGATGACACCCAGCTTTATCTCTCCACACCTGACATCACTGCGGAAACCCAGGCCAAAGTATTGGCCTGCTTATCCGACACTGCTGCCTGGATGTCCAACCGCCACCTGAAACTGAACATGGCCAAGACCGAACTCATTGTCTTTCCACCCAAACCCACTTCTCTCCCTCCACTCTCTATTTCATCCTCCCCGTTTCATCTGCCCGCAACCTCGAAGTCATCTTCGACTCCTCCCTCTCCTCTGCGCATATCTAGCAGACAGCCAAGACCTGTCGCTCCTTTCTGTATAACATCAGCAAAATTCGCCCTTTCCTCTCTGAGCACACCACCCGTACTCTCATCCACTCTCTCATTACCTTTTGCCTTGACTACTGCAACCTACTCCTGACTGGCCTCCCACTTAACCATCTATCCCCCCTTCAATCCATTCAGAACTCTGCTGCGTATCTTATCTTCCGCCTAGACCGATATGCTCATATCACCCCTCTCCTCAAGTCACTTCACTGGCTTCTGATCAGGTACCGCATACAATTCAAGCTTCTCTTATTAACCTGTAAATGCACTCAATCTGCAGCCCCTCATTACCTCTCTACCCTTATCTCTCCTTACGCTCCTACCCGTAACCTCCGCTCACGGGACAAATCCCTCCTCTCAGTATCCTTCTCCACCACCGCCAACTCCAGGCTCCGCCCTTTCTGCCTCACCTCACCCTGTGCTTGGAATAAATTCCCTGAGCCCATACGCCAAGCCCCCTCCCTACCCATCTTCAAATCCTTGCTCAAAGCCTACCTCTTCAACGTCGCTTTCGGCACCTAACCATTATTCATCTATTCAGGAAATCTAGTCTGCCCCAATTTGATTGACTGCACTTTTTTGTCCTTTAGATTGTAAGCTCCTTTGAGCAGGGACTGTCCTCTGTGTTAAATTGTACAGCGCTGCGTAACCCTGGTAGCGCTTTATAAATGTTAAGTAGTAGTAGTTAGGCAGAATTTGACATCTTTTCTCACCAAGATTTTTAATTACTTTGCTCTTGATTGCTGCTGTTTTGTTCCTCTGCAGAATTGCTCTGGTCACACCGCAAATGTGGTGGCCCAGAGGTCCAAGCTCCATCCCTACTAGAAGTGATGTCGATGATAGCACCTCCACTTATTTTGATTTCCTAGTGCACATGCTAAAGGAGCAGGTCGTGCTCCTTTGTGCTTTGAGTGCACACTTAATGCTTTTGCTATGATCAACTTATTATACCTGCTCCTCTTGACTTGATTACAATGCTTGTTCCTTCTGTGTCTCTCCCCATTTTTATGGGGTTGGTGTCCATAGCCACAGAACACGCCATCACCACTATTCCATTGCTACCATCCCCACTTCTACTTCTCATCTATTCCTCTCTCTCCCCTGCCCCCCCCCCCCCCCCCCACCTTTCTAAACTTTCTCTTGTATTAGTCAATGTTTGCTCTCTCTGTGGTAAACCATTTATTAGAGACCTTGTTCTCTTTAATAAACTTGACATCTTATTGCTACAGAGACCTGGCCAACACGTGCAGCATATATTAATCAAGCCTGTTCCCCCCCCCCCCCCCCCCCCCCCCCCCCCCACCAGGGTTCCTGTCCCTCTCTTCTGTCAAGGATGGAAAGGAGGGGGGGGGGTCACTTGTCCTACTTCCATGCTTATTTGGAAATGGCTCATTTTCTGCCACCACCTTCTCCTCTCCCCTGGACTTCCTTCTACTCTAACCATCCCCCTTTCCCCTCTGCTACATCAGAATAACTCTTACATACCACCATAGTTGACCACTGTCGTCTCATTTTTGCCCATAATACTTAGTAACTTCAGCATATACTTAGTTGGCCACTGTAATACCCATACCCTTAAGGCCTCTCTTCCCGATATCCTGGATTTTTTGCAGGCTGGGTTCTCTACTGGGCTGGCTCTGTCATCTTGCTGAGTGCAAGTGATGGCTCTTGCCTATTTTTGAGCTCATCTAGAGGGCAAGCCCGTGGCTGCCTTTCTGGATATCCAGCATTTTCTGTGCAGGGTGCAGCTTCTCCAGCCTTCCCACCCTGAGACCTTAATCTGGTTCTGTCCATGCTTGTTTCTGTACCCTTTGAGCTGCTGTCTGGGGCAGCTCTTAAGGATCTCATGTTTCTTGTGGCGGTGACTTTGGTCTGCCGCATTTGAGTTGCAGGCCCTGTCTAGACTGTTGCAGAGCCCACCCGGAGTTTGGTGTGCCCCTTTCTTTACTGTATTTGTTCTCAGGGCATCGAAAGGTGTAGCAGAATTTCTATCCAAAAACAAGTGTGTAATAAAACCCAACACACTTCTTAAATCCATGTTTGAGTTGGGTTCCTAGTTTGTACTTAAGTTTCTTGTTTTGTAGCAGCATAGCAGGGGCGGAGGGGATGTTTTGTCCTGTCCCTGTTCCTTGCAGCTTTTTCAGGGTGCTACGTGTTTTTTTTTGCTCTTTGGTTTCTGATCTCCGTTCTTGCTGGTGGTCTCGCCTGTGATTCTGCCGTGATATTTGTAGACTGACTTTCAGGGGTCTGCACAGCCCACATACCTGTAGTGAAAGTTTGTTGTATTCTTAGGCTCCATCTGCTGGTAGGAGTGCATAACCCATCTGTGAAGGGGTCTAGAGCACTGTTTCCCAAGTTGGCCCTGGATTACCTCCTTCCCAGTCAGGTTTTCAAGATATACACAGTTAATATGATTGAAAGGTTTGCATATAATGGAGGCGGTGTATGCAAATCAATCTCTTGCATATTCATTGTGGATATACTGAAAACCTGATTGGTATATTGGTCTAGAGGGGACTACAAGCAAATTAGCAGGTAAGATCTAATTTCTACTTTTCGATCAGCCTGACTCTATTACCAAACACCTAGGCCTCAATCTTTTTTCTCAAGTTCCCAATATCTAAACAAACCCATCTTTGGATATCTCTCTCAAAGGTTCTAGACACTGTTGCTCTTGCTCTCTCTCTCCACCTATAAAGTACAAGAGTCCTGGTACAGTCCTGAACTTCAGCTTCCATATCATCATGCTGATCAATCCATAGACTGGTGGGTTGTGTCCATCTACCAGCAGGTGGAGATAGAGAGCAATCCTTTTGCCTCCCTATATGTGGTCATGTGCTGCCGGAAACTTCTCAGTATGTTCTCTATCTCAGCAGGTGGTGGTCACACACAGCAGCAGCTCTGGCTAGGTCTCCAAGCCTAATCTTTAGGTTTCGTTGAGTACCTGGGGTTGAGGGCTCTTCTTGAGCAAGTGCAAACCTGGTGGTGCCAGGTCCCTCCTTTTCTCCCCCCTCCCGCTGGCTCCATAAAAAAAAAAAAAAAAAAAATTGGACGTCCTTTAAGGGCGTTTATTTCAACTTTTATATCAGTGTCTATTGCAGCTGCTCACTTAGGACACCAGTTCGTTACCGCTCGGAGCGAGAAGCAGGTAATTTTTACCTTTTGTAGCGGGCAGGGGGTTCCCTGATCGGTCTCCATGTGGCCTATGGCGTCGGAGGGCGAGGGCGCGAAGATTCGCTCCCCGGACCGCATGTGCGCTTCTAGCGGGGATGCGGGGGTTTCAAAGCCTGAATTGCCTTTTTTGGGCGTCAGTTTGGAGGCCGGTCAGTGTCCCGGTTCTTCCTCCGGTGCGGCGGTTTTTCCCGCCATAAACGCCCATCCCCCGCTGCTGGCCCCCCCATTTTGGCCGGCCACTCTGCTCGGAAGGCTTCTTGTGCCGCCCTTGAGGTGGGAGACGTTAATGCTATGGTCGCCCTTGCTTCGGGCGACGGCAAGAAAGCGGCCAAAGTTAAGCGCCATTCTTCCCGCGCGGCTCCTTCTCGGAGTTTCGAGCCGGACGCCATTTTGGATGCGCAACATGTTACTCCCCCCGCTCTTGCGAGCGCCGGTTGAGGGTGCATCTAGGGCCGTGGCCCAGGTTGCAGAAGTGCACAATCTGGGGGGTTTCTCCCCTGAGTTCATTTTGCTTCTGCATCAGGCTTTCCTTATGCAAAACGCTGCCCCTGCTCCCTTGTCCGATAAAGGGGTTGAGGCCTCCGGAAGCAAACGCCCTCGGGTGGATTTCCAGGCCCTAGAGGACTCTGTCTCCTCGGATGTAGATGAGGGCAGCGTATCTGAGTTCTCCCAACGGTCCTTTGGGGATTCCTTGGAGGAGACGGATTCCCGCTCGGATGGAGCGGATGACCCCTCTGCAGCGCGGATCTTTCGCTCAGAGGATTTGCCCAACCTGTTAGTGCAGGCCATGAGCATTTTGAAGATTTCCTCTCTGGAGGACGTCTCTCCCTCAGCCCCTGCTGGCTCTGCCATTATGCTGGGAACGAAGCGCCCGCTTAGAACCTTCCACGTGCATGAGGCCATGCACACCTTGATTTCGGCTCAATGGGATGTCCCAGAAGCGAGCCTGAAAGTGGCTAGGGCTATGTCCCGTCTCTATCCTCTGCCTGAAGGTGAACGGGAGGCCTTTCTTTGGCCTACCGTGGATTCTTTAATCACTGCGGTGACTAAGAAAACGGCATTGCCGGTGGAAGGTGGCACGGCCCTAAAGGACGCCCAAGACAGAAGATTGGAGGCGGCTTTAAAGTCGTCCTTCGAGGCGACTGTCTTAAGTTTGCAGGCCTCAGTTTGCGGCTCCTATGTGGCCAGGGCGTGCCTGACAATTATGCAGCGGGCTTCCCCCTCGGATCCTTCCTTGAGGGCTGATTGGCCAGCCCTGGAATCGGGCTTGGCCTATTTGGCAGACTTGCTGTATGATGTCTTGAGAGCCTCAGCTAAAGGTATGGCTCAGACAGTCTCTGCACGGCGTTGGCTTTGGCTGAAGCATTGGTCTGCTGACCTGCCCTCTAAGTCTCGCCTGGCTAAGTTGCCTTTTAAAGGCAAGCTGCTCTTTGGGGTTGAGCTGGACAAAATTGTGACCGATCTCGGCACGTCTAAGGGCAAGAGGTTACCAGAGGTCAGGGCTGGGCCCGCCGAGGTTCCTCCAAAGGACGGTTTCAGGAAGCCCGTCAGTATCGCCCGGGCAAGTCGGGCTCCTCTGCCCCCTCTTCCTTCAAGAGGAACTTCTCCCCCAAGCAGCATTCCTTTCGCACAGACCGCCGTCCCGGAGGTGCGTCCTCCGGTCCTCCCCCAGGGTCTCGTATGCAATGACGGGGCCCTGGTCCATGGCCCAGAGCAGATTGGAGGACGCCTGTCCTCGTTTCTGAGCGAGTGGGCCAGGGTAACTTCAGACGCTTGGGTGCTGGAAGTCATCAGAGACGGCTACAAGCTAGAGTTCTGCCAACCCTTAAGAGACGGGTTTGTGCACTCTCCCTGCAAGTCTCCGGTCAAAGCTGTGGCAGTGCAGCAGACTTTGGACAATCTGATCCGCCTGGGTGCCGTCGTTCCGGTGCCAGAAGATCAGCTTGGCAAGGGACGTTACTCCATTTACTTTGTGGTACCAAAGAAAGGAGGTTCTGTACGGCCTATCCTCGACCTCAAAGGGGTCAATCGGGCCTTGAAAGTTCGGCACTTCCGAATGGAGACTCTCCGCTCTGTTATAGCGGCAGTGAAGGCAGGGGAGTTCCTGGCATCCTTGGACATCAAGGAAGCATACTTTCATATTCCCATCTGGCCTCCTCATCAACACTTTCTGCATTTTGCAGTCCTGGGCCGACACTTCCAGTTCAGAGCCCTCCCGTTCGGGTTGGCTACTGCTCCGCGGACCTTCTCCAAAGTAATGGTGGTCATCGCGGCCTTCCTACGAAAGGAAGGAGTACAAGTCCATCCTTATATGGACGACTGGTTGATCCGAGGCCCCTCTTAAGCAGAGTGCGGCAGAGCTGTAGACTGGGTGATTGCTCTTTTGAGCTCCCTGGGGTGGATCATCAACTGGGAGAAAAGCCAGCTGCGCCCGACTCAGTCCCTGGAGTATCTGGGAGTTCGTTTCGACACCCAAGTGGGCAGAGTGTTCCTGCCAGACAATCGGATTGTCAAGCTTCAGGCTCAGGTCGACCAGTTCCTAGTAGCCTCTCCTCTTCGGGCTTGGGACTATGTGCAGCTGTTGGGCTCTATGACGGCAACAGTGGAAGTAGTGCCCTGGGCCAGGGCTCATATGAGACCACTACAACTCTCTCTGCTGCAGCGCTGGACTCCAGTGTCGGAGGATTACGCTGTGCGCCTTCCCTTGGATCCAGCGGTGCACAAGATGCTGAGCTGGTGGCTGAGGACAGACAAGTTGTCCGCAGGGATGCCTCTTTTAACCCCAGAGTGGGTTGTCGTCACGACGGACGCCTCTTTGACGGGCTGGGGAGCCCACTGCTTGGGAAGGACAGCGCAAGGGGCTCTGGTCTCCTGCAGAGGCAAAGTGGTCTATCAACCTCCTGTAACTCAGAGCCATTCGGTTGGCGCTTTTGGAGTTTCTCCCGGTACTGGCGTTGAAGCCAGTACGGGTCCTGTCGGACAATGCCACGGCTGTGGCCTATGTCAATCGCCAGGGAGGTACCAAGAGCGCCCCTCTAGCCATGGAGGCCATGAATCTATGCCAGTGGGCGGAAGCGAACCTGGAACAGCTGTCGGCGGCCCACATTGCCGGAGTCATGAATGTCAAGGCGGACTTTCTCAGTCGCCATACCTTGGATCCCGGAGAGTGGCAGCTATCGGCTCAGGCGTTCTTGGACATCACGAAGCGCTGGGGCCAGCCGAGCCTAGATCTGATGGCGTCATCGGCCAATTGCCAAGTGCCGCGCTTTTTCAGCAGAGGACGGGACCCTCGATCTCTGGGAGTAGATGCTCTTCTCCAACAGTGGCCAACACAGGAGCTTCTATATGTGTTCCCGCCCTGGCCCATGTTGGGCAGGGTGCTAGACCGGGTGGCAAAGCATCCGGGCCAGATAATCCTGGTGGGTCCGGACTGGCCCAGACGTCCCTGGTATGCGGACTTGATCAGGCTTTCAGTGGACGGCCCTCTGCGGCTGCCAGCGGGGCCGGGCCTGTTGCATCAGGGTCCCGTGGTGATGGAGGATCCCTCCCCCTTTGGTCTTATGGCCTGGCTATTGAGCGGCAGCGTCTGAGGAAGAAGGGCTTCTCAGACAAGGTCATCGCCACTATGCTGAGAGCGAGGAAGCGCTCTACTTCTACTGCTTACACCAGGGTTTGGCGTACTTTTGCATCGTGGTGTGAGGCAGGCTCTCTTTCTCCCTTCACTGCTCCAATTTCTTCAGTGTTGGCGTTCCTGCAAGAAGGTCTGGAGAAAGGCCTGTCGCTCAGTTCCCTTAAAGTCCAGGTAGCGGCTCTGGCTTGCTTCAGGGGCCGCCTGAAGGGTGCTTCCCTGGCCTCGCAGCCAGATGTGGTGCGCTTTCTCAAGGGAGTTAATCACCTACGCCCTCCTCTGCGCTCGGTGGTGCCTGCGTGGAATCTCAATCTGGTGCTAAGAGCCTTGCAGAAGCCGTCTTTTGAACCCTTGTCGAGGGCATCTCTGAAAGACCTGACGTTGAAAGCAGTCTTTTTGGTGGCTATCACTTCAGCCAGAAGAGTGTCCGAGCTCCAGGCACTATCATGTCGGGGACCCTTCCTGCAGTTCACTGAGGCAGGAGTGTCTATTCGCACGGTGCCTTCCTTCCTGCCCAAGATTTTCTCGCTTCCGTGTGAATCAGCAGCTCTGCCTACCCTCCTTTCGTAGGGAGGACTATCCAATGGAGTACTCTGCTCTCAAATATCTAGATGTGAGACGAGCCATCATCAGATACTTGGAAGTGACCAATGATTTCCGGAAGTCGGATCATCTGTTTGTGCTGTTCGCAGGTCCTCGTAAGGGGCTGCAGGCATCCAAGCCTACAGTGGCACAATGGGTCAAGGAGACCATTGCAGTGGCTTATGTGGCCGCGGGAAACATGCCGCCTATCCAGCTGAAGGCTCACTCCACTAGAGCACAGGCGGCCTCAATGGCAGAGGCCGGGTCCGTTTCCTTGGAAGAGATTTGCAAGGCGGCAACTTGGGCATCGGCTCATACCTTCTCTAGGCATTACCGCTTGACTGTGGCTGCTCGGGCGGAGGCACGGTTTGGAGCTTCATTGTTGCGGTCAGGGATTTCTATGTCCCGCCCTGGGTGAATATTGCTTCGGTACATCCCACCAGTCTATGGATTGATCAGCATGATGATATGGAAGGTAAAATTATGTATCGTACCTGATAATTTTCTTTCCATTAATCATAGCTGATCAATCCATAGCCCCTCCCAGATATCTGTACTGTTTATATTCTGGTTGCATTTCAGGTTCAAGTTTAGTCTTCAGTTCCTGTTCAGGAGGACTTTGTGTTCAAGTTTTTTCAATTGGATTCTTCAGGAGTTGAGACGAGTTTGTGTTACAGTGAGCTGCTGCATTCCTCTCCCCTCCGTTTTACGGGGCTGGCTTGAGACCTAAATTCTGCCGGCGCTCCCTCCCGCTTCGTGCGGCTATAGGGCAGCTTTGTACCCCTCCTGTTTTGGCGGTGTTGGGGTCAGTCAGCTCCTCCCGCGGTTGCGGTTGCAGGATAAGCCAGATCCCCCCCGCATCGGCGGGTGTGGTGTCCCTCCCCTGCTCCGCAGGGATGAGCTGGACGGATTCCCCTCCCCCACTTGTGTGGGGATGAGCTGGGTTAATTCCCCTCCCCTGTTTCGGCGGTGGTGAGCTGGGCAGAGTGTCCCTTTGTGGGTGTAATTCTCTAAGTGCTGAGTCCTGCGGATGGAGCTTTGATATCGACATACTGAGGAGTTTCCGGCAGCACATGACCACATATAAGGAGGCAAAAGGATTGCTGTCTATCTCCACCTGCTGGTAGATGGACACAACCCACCAGTCTATGGATTGATCAGCTACGATTAATGGAAAGAAAATTTTCAGGTATGATACATAATTTTACCTTCTTGGGCAACAATTACATCATGCAGAAAGTCAGTGGAGACTTCTTCATACCCTTTCCTCTTTCAACATATATAGGAGGACCAAGCCACTCTTTTAAAACAAACCATCATGCACTCTAAAAAGAATTACTTTTCTAAATGCATTACAAGTGCTCCTAACAGCTTAAATCATTCGCCACTCCTTTGACTCCAAAAAGCAATCCTCCCTACACCCCTTCCTGTGCACTCCGCTCCATGGATAAATCCTTCTTATCTGTTCCCTTCTCCACTACTGCCAACTCCAGACTTCGTGCCTTCTGTCTCGCTGTACCCTACGCCTGGAATAAACTTCTTGAGCCCCTACGTCTTGCCCCATCCTTGGCCACCTTTAAATCTAGACTGAAAGCCCACCTCTAACATTGCTTTTGACTCGTAACCACTTGTAACCACTCGCCTCCACCTACCCTCCTCTCTTCTTTCCCGTCTACATTAATTGATTTGATTTGCTTACTTTATTTATTTTTTGTCTATTAGATTGTAAGCTCTTTGAGCAGGGACTGTCTTTCTTCTATGTTTGTGCAGCGCTGCGTATGCCTTGTAGCGCTTTAGAAATGCTAAATAATAGTAGTAGTAGTCTTTGCCTTCTGCCCAAACCTTAGCTGCTACTTGGATTAGATTACTAACTTGTGTACATCTCTACCAGCTGCTGCTACCCCTTGTATTCTCCTACTTCTGTCCCATTAACTGGCTCTGTCTGTAGTTCCATGATGGAATGGAGAACTTATCTTTTAGCTCATCACTTCCATTCATACAATGAAATCTACTGCAGTTCCACACGGCCCCCATTCTCATCCCTTAAGTGACTTATTATCTCATTGGCTCTCTATATTCATGCCATGATCACAACCAGCTTATTTCAAGGCTCTGTGTCTCCTTCAAACAAATCAGCTATTCTTATCCCCAAGCTAAAAAAAAAATCATCCCAACTGGATTCCAGTGGTTCTAATGATCACACAATTTCTAATCTTCTATTCATCGCGTAAATTACTGGATTAGGTAGCGGATACATGGGATAATCGCTTTGCGTACGCACAACTTAAGCATTACGTTATATCGCTGGAGATGTCTCTCCTGGGGAACCAGCTGGGAGCCAGGATTCGGATCTCAAGATTGTGTAAGATCTAGGTCAACCAGGATCCCGACACTGACTTTTCCTTATTGAAAGCTAGATGGGCAGCGGATTCAGGGACTTCCTTGGAAAGTTGGGAGGTTGCTGCTACATTTCAGGGTATTCATACTTTGACTTCAGATGCGAGACTTAGAAAGTGTGGCTATAGAGTAATTTCAAGGGCTTACATGTCAAAATCACAATTGGCTCATGTGGGAGGGACCGGAGATTCTGGTTGCTTTTAAGTGTGGGCATAGTTCTCACACTTTGTACCATGCTCTCTGGGACTGCCCATGGAATCAGTTTTTCTAGAGTAGGATTGGGAGATTTTTGTCAGGTATGTTGGAACACAAGTTTCAGGGGTTGTTCTAACGTCGTTCTAACAGTTTCTGCTTGATATACCTGGTGCTTATCATCCCCTGAATGAATCTGCTACTTTTTGTGCCGCAAACTAACTTTGGTGGCTTAGAAAGTTATACTGCAATACTGGACATCACTAGATCCACCAGCCTTTTGGCAGTGGAGGAATCGGGGACACCTTTTGGTCTCATGGGAGGCCCGAGAGGCTAGGGGTTCCCCCAAGCAAAGGCAGCGTTTTATGCAAATCTGTAACCCGTATAAGCAGATTCTGGGCCCTCTGGGACGTAGTCTCCTTGTTAATATGTTATAAGTCATGACTGCAATATCTCTAATCTAGTAAATTACTGAAAATGTAGTACATACTCAGTTTGCTGACTTCATTGATAAAGACAAATATTCTCCATCCTAACTGAATTCCAATGGTTCTAATTATCACACAATTTCTGATCTTCTATTCATCGCCTAAATTACTGAAAATGTAGTCAGTGGCGTAGCAAGGTGGGGGCGGTCCGCCCCGGGTGTCAGCGGGTGGGGGGGGGGGGTGCTCCGTTCCCACCCTGTCCTACCTTTAAAAAAAATGTTTCGCAGCGCCGGAGTGGCAGGCAGCACCTCACGTCTGCCTGCTAGTAAAAATCTCCTCAACGTCGCATCCAGCCTTCCCACATTGAGTCCCGCCCTCCTCTGAGGTAACTTCCTATTACCGCGAGGGTGGGCGGGACTCTATGTGGGAAGGCCAGACGCGACGTCGAGGAGAATTTTACTAGCAGGCAGACGCGAGGCGCTGCCTGCTACTCCGGCGCTGCGAAAAAAATTTAAAAGGTAGGACAGGGTGGGAGCAGGAGAGCGGAGCGGGGTAGGTGTGTTGGGTCGGGTGGGAGGGGGGACAGACAGGAGAAGGGGATTGGGGAGGGGTGGGGGAGCTGAGAGGGGTGCTCAAAGGGAAAAAGGGGATTGGGGAGGGTGGGGGAGGCCAGATGCGGGTGCTCAGAGGGGAGAAGGGAATTGGGGAAGGTGGGGGAGCCCAGAGGTGCCCACAGGGAAGAAGGGGATTGAGGAGGGTGGGGGAGCTCAGAGGGGAGAAGGGGTCTGAAGCTGGAACTGGGGTCTGACAAGGGGGCAGGAGGGAAAATAGGGCCATGCCTGGGGCAGGTGGGAGAATGGGTCTAGGGCTGAAAAGGGGGGATGCAAGGCATGTGGTGGATGATGGGGGCTGGAACTGGGGGCTGAAAAGGAGGGTAGTTGGGATAAGGGGGCTAAGTACTGGAACTGGGGGCTGAAAAGGGGCAGGGGCTGAAACTGTGGGGACTAGGGGCTTTAAAGGGGACGGAGAACTGGCTGGGGCTGAAGCTCGGAACTGGTGAGAGAAAAGGGCTGGGGTTGAAACTAGGGGCTGAAAAGGGGACAGGGAGAAGTGGCTGGGGGCTGAAGTTCGGGACTGATGGGAGAAAAGGGCTGTGGACTGGTGGGATAGTGGGGCTGAAAAGGGAGGCAGGTGGGAGATGTGGGCTGGGGCTGGAACTAGGGGCAGGTGGAGTAAGGGGGCTGGAACTGGGGACTGAAAAGAGGGGGCAGAGAGAGAGGGGATAGACCCTGGATGGAAGGGGGGAGCGTGAGGGAGGGCAGATCCTAGATGGATGGGAGAGGGAGGGCAGATGGATTGAAGGGGCAGAGAGAAAGGGCAGATGGTGGGTGGAAGGGGAGAGAGAAAGAGGGCAGACTGGGGCAAATGGTGGATGGAAGGGGCAGAGATAGAGGGCAGATGTGGATGGGAGGGACAGAGAGGGCAGATGTTGGAAGGGGGAGAGAGAAATGGCAGACTGGGGCAGATGGTGGATGGAATGAGCAGCAATAGAGGGCAGATGTGGATGGAAGGGAGAGACAGGGCAGACAGTGGATGGAAGGGGCAGAGAGAGGGCAGACAGTGAGTGGAAGGGACATTAGAGAGGGCAGACACTGAATGGCAGAGAGAGCGAAGACAGGTGCTGGATGGAAGGAAGACAGTGAAAAGAAGATGAGGAAAGCAGAAACCAGAGACAAACTGTAAATATATATTTTTATTATTTTGCTTTAGGATATAGTATTGTAGCTGTGTTAATAAATGTTTATAAATAGAACATGTAAATAAGGTAATCTTTTTATTGGACTAATATTAATACATTTTGACTAAACTTTCAGAGAACAAAACCCCCTTCCTCAGGTCAGGATAGGATACTGTAACAGCACTATACTGTATTGACCTGAGGAAGGAGATTTTGGGCTCTGGAAGCTAAATGTATTAGTCCAATAAAATGGTATTATTTTATTTTCTGTATTTGTTTTATTTCTATTTGTTACTTTGTAAAGTGGTGATTGGTATTTGTTTTTTTCAAATTTACATCTGCTGTCTTTATATTTTGCACAGTACTAGGGGACATTTTCTGTTTCTGTGGTGTTGCATTGTATGCAGAGTCTGGCATCGGGGGGGGGGGGGGGGGGGTTCAGTTTAATTTTTGTCTAAATAGAAAGTTTATGATTACTTATTCTATAGTGGATTAGGGTGTATTTGTGTTTGTGAAAAAGACATGGCTTTCAATTGGCATTGACTGTGCAGGATCGACGATCTGTACTATTCTGTCTGGTTTTGTTTTACAATAGGTGAATTGATGTTCTAGTGCTCACTGTAGTGTTTAAGATGCTTTCCTTTTCCTTGTGTGACTTGTAGAAATGACTGCTTATGGTATGGTAGAATTGCTGTATAGGTCCTGAGTGTTTTGTATTCTCGGTATGCCTAATACTGGATTGGGGGGGGGGGGTTAAAAAAAAATGACCGGCCCCGGGTGTCAACTACCCTAGCTACGCCACTGAATGTAGTACATACTCAATTTGCTGACTTCATTTGTAAAGACAAATGTTCTCCATCCCCATCAGATCAGATTTAGAACTTACTACAGTACTGAAACTACTCTTATAGGAATGGCCACTTTATTCACTATTACTTACATCACATGAAATCCATACTCCTATCTCTGAAATGCTTTTGCTGATATCAAATAGGCACCTCAGGTACAGTAGCAGACTGGTTTCTTATCTGACAGAGAATATATTGTCAATTTCTCTCGTCCCTTCAAAAGAGCTTGTGGTATCCCCCCAGGGCTCTATCCTGGCTTGCATGCTATCCAATCTGTTTTTAGCCCCACCTCTAAACTTAGCCCACTCTATTGCCCTGATAGCTTTATTTTATTATTATTTTTTTTCATGCTGATGACATTCAACCTGTACCCATTTGATCCAACTAACGCCGGTGACATCCATGATGCCAATATCGAATTGGCACAAATCACAAACTGGCTCTGCAATAATAGACTGATATTGAACACCAAAAAATGAAAAGGTCTCACTTTCCTGTTCAAGGATCTTGATATCTTGCTTCTCCATTTCTCCTTTAATAGTTATGATCCATTAGTGTCATCAGTGAAAGTAGTTGGGATCTTACTAAATGAAGCCATCAATTTTCAGTCAGAGATATCTGTAGTCATGCAGCGCTATATGCATGATCCAATCAATTAAACCCTATCAGTCCTCAATACTTTGTCATTTAGATTATTATAATTCACTCTACCAGGGTCTTAGGATCCTTCAACATTTGCCAATTGATTAAATTACAGGGGCAAGAAAACATGACCATGTTCTCTCCTTAAATTTGCATATTGGTTACCAATATCTTGAACTACATACAAAATCCTTGTTAATTTTCAAAACCTGTCAGACTTCCACGCTGCCTTGAGAGTTTGTTAATCCTGTATATCCCTTAAGTAACTTAAGTGATCATAACGTGATCAGATTTGATATAATCACTGGAGTAAGTACTCACAGAAAATCCAATATGTTAGCATTTAACTTTCAAAAAAGGAGGCAGATAAAGGAGCAGCTGCAATGGTCTAAGATTTACACAGTGTGCATATTATTCAAAAATACTATACTGGAAGCCCAGATCAGATATATTCCATGTATTAAAAAGGAGAAAGGGAGACCAAACAGCCAGCATACTTAAAAGGAAGATATTGGTGCTAAAAGAATCCTTTAGAAAATGGAAGAAAACTGACTGAAAATAGGAAACAGCATAAGGCATGGCAAGTCAAATGCAAACAGCATAAGGAAGACAAGTACTTTGGAAAGAAGATTGCATTTGAGACAATGACTTTTCTAGGTATATCAGAAGCAAGAAGCAGATAAAACAATCAGTTGGCCCTCTAGATGACAGGGGCACTCAGGGATGACAAGGCCATAGTGGAAAATTTAATTCTTTGCTTTGGTCTTCAGTGAGGATGATGTGGGGGAGAAAGCAGTGCCAGAAATGGTATTCATTGCTGATGAGTCAGAGAAACTGAAGAGTGGAGGAGTGGCCTAGTGGTTAGGGTGGTGGACTTTGGTCCTGGGGAACTGAGATCAATTCCCGGCACAGGCAGCTCCTTGTGACTCTGGGCAAGTCACTTAACCCTCCATTGCCTGCCGCATTGAGCCTGCCATGAGTGGGAAAGCGCGGGGTACAAATGTAACAAAAATATAAAAAAATATGAGGCAATTAAACTAAAGAGTAACAAATTGCCTGGATAGGATGGCATATATTCTAGCATTGATAAAACTTTAAAAATTAACTTGCAGAGAGCTATTAGTAATATATAATTTATCTTTAAAAGCAAGGTATCAGAAGATTGGCGGAAGGTGGTCAGTGTAACACCAAGTTTTTTTAAAAGGCTCAAGAGGTGATCCGGGAAACTATAGATTGGTATGCCTGATGTTACGGCCGGAAAAATGGTAGAGATTATTATAAAAAACAAAATTACAGAACATATACATAATCATGGATTAATGAGACAAAACCAATGTGAATTTAGACAATGGAATTCTTACCCTTCTAATCTACTACGTTTCCTTGAGGGGGTGAATAAATGTGTATAAAGGTGAGCTGGTTGATTTATTGTGTATCTGGATTTTCAAAAGGAATTTGACAAATTATTTCATGCATGACTCCTTAGGAAATCAGTCATGGGATAGAAGGTAGTGTCCTGATGTGGATTAAGAGTTGGTTAAAAGATAAACAGAGTGGGCTAAATGAACAGTATTCTCGGAGAAGGATAGATATGGGATTCCTCAGGGATTTGTGCTGGAACTGTTGTTTTTAACATTGATAAAGCTAGAGATGGGAATAACTACTGAGGCTATTACAATTCAAATCTATTTTTCTATACGAATATCCTCTTTCCAGAGTTCAGTGTGGTTTACAATCTAGTTGAGACAAAAGCAGATAGTGTTAGTGTGTGGTATGAGAAAATTAGATGATATTGATGTATGAGATCAAAAATATAAGAGAGGATTGTGGGTAGTAGGAGGTAGAATAGATTATTGATGATAGCTATTCAAAATTGTTAAATCTCAAGAGGATTGTGAAAAAGTGTAAGAGAACCTTACAAGACTGGGCTTCTGGCCATCCTAATGATTGATGTGTGTAAGTGTAAAGTGATACATATGGGAAAGAGGAACCCAAATTTATAGCTTCATGATGCAAGGTTCCACATTAGGAGTCACCACCCAGGAAAAGGCTCTCTGTGTCCAGCGGCAGCTAAGAAAGCAAAGAGAATGTTAGGAATTAAGAAAAGAATGGAAACCAAAAATGAGAATGTTCTCGTTCCATGGTGTGACTGCACCTCAAATACTGTACCATTCTGGTCACCGCATCTCAAAGATATAGCTGAATTAGAGTACAGAGAAGGGTGACAAACAATAGAGGATGGGAATCACGTGACACCATGCCAGAGGGAAGACGTTAGTCTGAGTCTCTCTGAACCCCCATCTGTTCCCTTTATGTTTAAAACGATATTTGGACTCAAAATACTGACTCCAACCCAAGCGGGCAGCGGGACAATGACGGCGCGAGCAGGACATAAAAGGCCCGAGGCAAAAACGTGGAAGACAAGATGGCGCTTTTGAGCCCGGCCAGCCTCACATTATCCTCTGCTTGGGTTGCTGAGATAACCCATGAGGTAACGGTGGTAATGGAGGAACTTTTGGAGGGGCACCTATCGCCTATTGATTCCAAGCTCAGATAACTGACTTGGCAAAAGACTTGTGTAGCTTTCCAGCAGCGCCCTAGCGATGTGGAAGACCGGGTCACTAAAGTGAAGGAAAGGCAGGACTCGATGCATAAAAAGCTAGCTGCGCTAGAAGCTAAAGTAGAGGACTTAGAAAACGGGTCCCGCAGAAACAACTTGTGGTTGGTTGGATTCCCAGAGTCTATTCTGGATAAAGACTTGAAGGGATTCCTGGAGCAATGGCTTACTAAAGAATTGCAACTACTGGACAGCTGGGCTCCTCTGCGGATGGGACCTAGACAGGCAGAGCGGCCTAAGCCCTGGGTGATCATTTTTCGAGTTCTGAACTTTGTTCACAAACAGGCCATACTCCAAGCGCTGTGTGCCAGGAAATCACTGTCTTATGGGAACCAGAAGATACTCTGCTTTCAAGACTACTCAGCTGGAATGGCTGCACAGTGCAGAGCTTTTGCACCCATTTGCTCCAGACTGTTTGCGTTGAAAATAAAATTTGCTCTGGTGTATCCAGCCATCCTTAAAGTCACTTATAAGGGATCTCCTCTGACATATTCAACAGTGGAGGAAGCTCGTGGTTTCCTCACACAACTGGGAGAGCCAGATGCCATGGACCAGGAGGATGTCATTCGCTGATCATTGCAGGGATATCGGTTTGTATTTTTCACTTTCTTTTTCTTGTTTGCTGTCTTGCTCCGATTGACCCTTTTCTTTTTCTTGTTTGCTGTCTTGCGCCGATTGACCCTTTTCTTTTTGACTTGTTTCATGTTGGAGGAGCACGCTGGCATAGTTTGCTCAGATTAGAAGAGATTTGGGAGTGTTGTGGCAGCATGCTGGAACTGCTAGGGCTACCGTTCAGATGAGCCACTAACTGTTTTTTTGGGACTGACATTGTATACCTGAATCATTAACTTGCTCTTTGGGATTGGCTATGATTGTGGATTTTCATCATTTTCAGGGAAAAATTGTTTTATTTTTTTCATGATGTCTTAACGAGGAGTGAGGTCTGACATGTACTGTACAGGTTTAGTTGTATGGGGGGAGATGTTAAATTTTGAGGGCGGGGGATAGAGCTAGGTCTTTATTGGCCTTGAGTATTGGAGGTGTTTATTGATCTAGAACGTTTGTTATATAGGTTTTTGTTTGACTGCCCTTTCATCAGAGCCAGCCTCCACACAAACATTATTTTCTTCCTTTCCTTTTTTTATAACCCCTCCTACCTATTGATTTATTGTAGTTTTGTTTCTATCCCATTCACCCCTCACTTTCTATTTTACTATATGATTTTGTAAGCTGCTCAGGCATGCCTTGAAACTTTAGGTCTTGAAGGTATCACTGAAGAGGACCAGGTCAGTAGCCTGCATGAGTAGGTATTTCTGGTTGTAGTAAGAGCAAATCTTCTAGCTTGTGGAACTTATATTGTGCAGAGAATGCCCCTGTAAAGCAGTTACTTAAGCATGCATCTAAGACCAGTTTAGATAAGTAGATGCATGGATGTCCAACCGCCACCTGAAACTGAACATGTCCAAGACCGAGCTTATCGTCTTTCCACCAAAGCCCACCTCTCCCCTTCCTCCTCTCTCGATCTCAGTTGATAACACCCTCATCCTCCCCGTCTCATCTGCCCACAACCTCGGAGTCATCTTCGACTCCTCCCTCTCATTCTCAGCGCATATCCAGCAGACAGCCAAGACCTGTCGCTTCTTCCTCTATAACATCAGCAAAATTCGCCCTTTCCTCTCTGAGCACACCACCCGAACTCTCATCCACGCCCTCATTACCTCTCGCCTTGACTACTGCAACCTTCTCCTCACTGGCCTCCTACTTAGCCATCTATCCCCCCTTCAATCCATTCAGAACTCTGCGGCACGTCTTATATTCCGCCCGAACCGATATACTCATATCACCCCTCTCCTCAGGTCGCTTCATTGGCTACCGATCAGATACCGCATACAGTTCAAGCTTTTCCTTCTCACCTACAAATGCACTCCGTCTGCAGCCCCTCATTACCTCTCCACCCTCATCTCCCTTTACGTTCCCACCCGAAACCGCTCACAGGACAAATCCATCCTCTCAATACCCTTCTCCACCACCGCCAACTCCAGGCTCCGCCCATTCTGCCTCGCCTCACCCTATGCATGGAATCAACTTCCTGAGGCCCTACGCCAAGCCCCCTCCCTACCCATCTTCAAATCCTTGCTCAAAGCCCACCTCTTCAATGTTGCCTTCGGCACCTAACCTGATACCTCTCAAGGAACCTAGACTGCTCCAATTTGACTGCCACTACTTGATTGTACATTTGTCCATTAGATTGTAAGCTCTCAGAGCAGGGACTGTCCTCCTATGTTATATTGTACAGCGCTGCATAACCCTAGTAGCGCTTTAGAAATGTCAAATAGTAGTAGTAGGGTTATGCACTCCTACCATTTGCTGGCGACAGAACTATTAAGAACATAACCATTGCCATACTGGGACAGACCGAAGATCCATCAAGCCTGGTATCCTGTTTCCAATAGTGGACAACCAGGTCACAAGATCCTGGAACAGCAAAACAGATTTGCCATTGGTATAATAGATTGTTTCTGAATACTAAGAAATGCAATCATCTTTCTACTGGTGAAAGAGATTCTGCTTGGCACCCTACTATTGCTTTTTCATACTCCTGGTGTCTTGGAGTCATCTTGGATGTATCATAATCATATGTCATCTCTGTCCTTTTATAAATTAAGGTTCATTTGCTCTATTCGATCACTCTCATATATTTAGCCCTCAATATCTTGGTTCACTCTATTGGTCAACTTGATTACGGTTATTCCCTTCACCATTTGCATCTAGTCCAAAATACTGCAGTTAAACTTCTCCATGGTGCTCGTAAATGTGACCATGTTATAACTCTACTACAAGCTTCCCACTGGCTTCCACTCCCTTACTGTGTTACAAAATCTTACTCCTGGTTTTCAAAATACTGTCCACTGGGGACCCCTTGTCTGCTATCTCACTATATCCCAGCTCAATCTCTTCATTCTATCTAGCACTGCTTGATTGTCCCTACAATTCGAGACATTTCAGTTTAGAAATTCTGTTTTCTCTGTACAAGGCCCAGAGCTCTGGAACCAACTTCCGGAGCACGTCAGATCATAACCTCCTTTAGAACGGTTTAAGATAACCTACCTTTCCATATCATCAAGCTGATCAATCCATAGACTGGTGGGTTGTGTCCATCTACCAGCAGGTGGAGATAGAGAGCAAACTTTTGCCTCCCTATATGTGGTCATGTGCTGCCGGAAACTCCCCAGTATGTTCTCTATCTCAGCAGGTGGTGGTCACACACAGCAGCAACTCTGGCTAGGCCTCCAAGCCTAATTTTTAGGTTTTGTTGAGTGCCTGGGGTTGAGGGCTCTTCTTGAGCAAGTGCAAACCTGGTGGCGCCAGGTCCCTCCTTTTCTCCCCCCTCCCGCTGGCTCCGTTTAAAAAAATTTTGAACGTCCTTAAAGGCGTTTATTTCGACGTTTATTTAAATGTTTATTGCAGCTACTCACTGGGACACCAGGTCGTTACAGCTCGGAGCGGACAGCAGGTAATTTTTACCTTTTATAGCGGGCAGGGGGTTCCCTGATTGGTCTCCACGTGGCCCATGGCGTCGGAGGGCGAGGGCGCAAAGAGTCACTCCCCGGATCGCGTGTGCGCTTCCAGAGGGGATGCGGGGGTCTTAAAGTCTGATTCGCCCTTGTTGGGTGACAGTTTCGTGACCGATGAGTGTCCCGGTCCTTCCTCCGGCGTGGCGGTTTTTCCCGCCATAAACGCCCATCCCCCGGGGCTCGCCTCCGCCATATTGGTCGGCCACGCGGCTCGGACGGCTTCTTCTTGGGCCGCCCTTGAGGTGGGAGACATTGATGCAATGAACGCCCTTAATTTGGGCGACGGCACAGAAGCGGCTAAAGTTAAGCGCCGTTCTTCCCGCGCGGCTCCTTCGCTGAGTGTCGCGCCGGACGCCATCTTGGATGCGCAGCATGTCTCCCGCTCTTGCGAGCGCCGGTTGAGGGTGCGTCTAGGGCTGTAGCCCAGGCTGCGGAAGTGCACAGTCTGGGGGGTTTCTCCCCCGAGTTTGTTTTGCTGCTGCATCAGGCCTTCCTTATGCAAAACGCTGCCCCTGCTCCCTCGTCTGGTAAAGATGTTGAGGCCCCCGGAGGTAAACGCCCTCGGGTTGATTCCCAGGCCTTGGAGGAATTTGTCTCCTCCGATGTAGATGAGGGCAGCGTATCTGAGTTCTCCCAACGGTCCTTTGCGGATTCCTTGGGGGAGACGGATCCCCGCTCGGATGGAGCGGATGACCCCTCTGCAGCGCGGCTCTTTAGCTCAGAGGATTTGCCCAACCTGTTAGTGCAGGCCATGGGCATTTTGAAGATTTCCTCTCCGGAGGACGTCTCTTCCTCAGCCCCTGTTGGCTCTGCCATTATGCTGGGGACGAAGCGCCCGCCTAGAACCTTCCACGTGCATGATGCCATGCACACCTTAATTTCGGCTCAATGGGATGTCCCGGAAGCGAGCCTTAAAGTGGCTAGGGCTATGTCCCGCCTCTATCCTTTGCCTGAAAGTGAACGTGAGGCCTATCTGTGGCCTACCGTGGATTCTTTAATCACTGCCGTGACTAAGAAAACGGCGTTGCCGGTGGAAGGTGGCACGGCCCTAAAGGACGCCCAAGACAGAAGATTGGAGGCGGCCTTAAGGTCGTCCTTTGAGGCGGCTGCTTTAAGTTTGCAGGCCTCAGTTTGCGGCTCCTATGTGGCCAGGGCGTGCCTGACGATTGTGCAGCGGGCTTCCCCCTCGGATCATTCCTTGAGGGCTGATTGGCCAGCCCTGGAATCGGGCTTGGCCTATTTGGCAGACTTGCTGTATGATGTCTTGAGGGCCTCAGCTAAAGGCATGGCTCAGACAATCTCTGCGCGGCGGTGGCTTTGGCTGAAGCATTGGTCTGCTGACCACACCTCTAAATCCCGCCTAGCGAAATTGCCTTTTAAAGGCAAGCTGCTCTTTGGGGTCGAGCTGGACAAAATCGTGACCGATCTCGGCACGTCTAAGGGCAAGAAGTTACCAGAGGTCAGGGTTCGGGCTAGTACTCGTCCCGGTACCTCCAGAGGACGGTTTCAGGAAGCCCGTCGGTACCGCCCGGGCAGGTCGGGCTCTTCTGCCTCCTCTTCCTTCAAGAGGAACTTCTCCCCCAAGCAGCATTCCTTTCGCAGAGACCGCCGTCCCGGAGGTGCTCCCTCCGGTCCTCCCCCAGGGTCTCGTACCCAATGACGGGGCCTTGGTCCACACCCCAGTGCAGATTGGAGGACGGCTGTCCTCGTTTCTGGGCGAGTGGACCACAATAACTTCAGACGCTTGGGTGCTGGAAGTCATCAAAGACGGCTACAAGCTAGAGTTCTGCCGACCCTTAAGAGACGGGTTTGTACTCTCTCCCTGCAAGTCTCCGGTCAAAGCTGTGGCAGTGCAGCAGACCTTGGACAATCTGATCCGCCTGGGTGCGGTCGTTCCGGTGCCAGAAAATCAGCTTGGCAAGGGGCGTTACTCCATTTACTTTGTGGTACCAAAGAAAGGAGGTTCTGTACGGCCTATCCTCGACCTCAAAGGGGTCAATCGGGCCTTGAAAGTTCGGCACTTTCGCATGGAGACTCTCCGCTCTGTTATAGCGGCAGTGAAGGCAGGGGAGTACCTGGCATCCTTGGACATCAAGGAAGCGTACTTGCATATTCCCATCTGGCCTCCCCATCAACGCTTTCTGCGTTTTGCAGTCCTGGGCCGACACTTCCAGTTCAGAGCCCTCCCGTTCGGGTTGGCTACTGCTCCGCGGACCTTCTCCAAAGTCATGGTGGTCATCGCGGCCTTCCTGAGGAAGGAAGGAGTACAAGTCCATCCTTATCTGCACGACTGGTTGATCCGAGCCCCCTCTTATGCAGAGTGCGGCAAAGCTGTGAACCGGGTGGTTGCTCTTTTGAGCTCCCTGGGGTGGATCATCAACTGGGAGAAAAGCCAGCTGCGCCCGACTCAGTCCCTGGAGTATCTGGGAGTTCGATTCGACACCCAAGTGGGCAGAGTGTTCCTGCCAGACAATCGGATTGTCAAACTTCAGGCTCAGGTGGACCAGTTCCTAGTAGCCTCTCCTCTTCGGGCTTGGGACTATGTGCAGCTGTTGGGCTCTATGACGGCCACGATGGAAGTAGTGCCCTGGGCCAGGGCTCATATGAGACCACTACAACACTCTCTGCTGCAGCGCTGGACTCCGATGTCGGAGGATTATGCTGTGCGCCTTCCCTTGGACCCAGCAGTGCGCAAGGCGCTGAGCTGGTGGATGCAGACAGACAAGTTGTCTGCAGGAATGCCTCTGGTGACCCCGGAGTGGATTGTTGTCACGGCGGACGCCTCTTTGTCGGGCTGGGGAGCCCACTGCTTGGGAAGGACAGCGCAGGGGCTCTGGTCTCCTGCAGAGGCAAAGTGGTCTATCAACCTCCTGGAACTCAGAGCCATTCGGTTGGCGCTTTTGGAGTTCATCCCGGTACTGGCGTTGAAGCCAGTACGGGTCCTGTCGGACAATGCCACGGCTGTGGCCTATGTCAACCGCCAGGGAGGTACCAAGAGCGCCCTCTAGCCAAGGAGGCTATGAGTCTATGCCAGTGGGCGGAAGCGAACCTGGAGCAGCTGTCAGCGGCCCACATTGCCGGAGTCATGAATGTCAAGGCGGACTTTCTCAGTCGCCATACCTTGGAGCCCGGAGAGTGGCAGCTATCTGCTCAGGCGTTCTTGGACATCACGAAGCGCTGGGGCCAGCCGAGCCTAGATCTGAGGCGTCATCGGCCAATTGCCAAGTGCCGCGCTTTTTCAGCAGAGGACGGGACCCTCGATCCCTGGGAGTAGATGCTCTTCTCCAACAGTGGCCGACACAAGAGCTTCTCTATGTGTTCCCGCCCTGGCCCATGCTGGGCAGGGTGCTAGACCGGGTGGCAAAGCATCCAGGCCGGATAATCCTGGTGGGTCCGGATTGGCCCAGACGTCCCTGGTATGCGGACTTGATCAGGCTCTCAGTCGACGATCCTCTGCGGCTGCCAGTGGAGCAGGGCCTGTTGCATCAGGGTCCCGTGGTGATGGAGGATCCCTCCCCCTTTGGTCTTACGGCCTGGCTATTGAGCGGCAGCGTCTGAGGAAGAAGGGCTTCTCAGACAAGGTCATCGCCACTATTCTGAGAGCGAGGAAGCGCTCTACTTCTACTGCTTACGCCAGGGTTTGGCGTACCTTTGCAGCGTGGTGTGAAGCAGGCTCATTTTCTCCATTCACTGCTCCAATTTCTTCAGTGTTGGCATTCCTGCAAGAAGGTCTGGAGAAAGGCCTGTCGCTCAGTTCCCTTAAAGTCCAGGTAGCGGCCCTGGCTTGCTTCAGGGGCCGCCTGAAGGGTGCTTCCCTGGCTTCGCAGCCAGATGTGGTGCGTTTTCTCAAGGGAGTTAATCACCTGCGCCCTCCTCTGCACTCGGTGGTGCCTGCGTGGAATCTCAATCTGGTGCTAAGAGCATTACAGAAGCCGCCTTTTGAACCCTTGTCGAGGGCATCTCTGAAAGACCTGACGTTGAAAGCAGTCTTTTTGGTGGCTATCACTTCAGCCAGAAGAGTTTCCGAGCTCCAGGCGCTCTCATGTCGAGAGCCTTTTCTGCAGTTCACTGAGGCAGGAGTGACTATTCGCACAGTGCCTTCCTTCCTGCCCAAGATTGTCTCTCGCTTCCATGTGAATCAGCAGCTCTGTCTCCCTTCCTTTCGTAGGGAGGACTACCCAGAGGAATACTCTGCTCTTAAATATCTGGATGTGAGACGAGTCATCATCAGATACTTGGAAGTGACCAATGATTTCCGGAAATCGGATCATCTGTTTGTCCTGTTTGCAGGTCCTCGTAGGAGTCTGCAGGCTGCTAAGCCTACAGTGGCAAGATGGGTCAAGGAAGCCATTGCGGCAGCTTATGTGGCCGCGGCGAAGGTGCCGCCTATCCAGCTGAAGGCTCACTCCACAAGAGCTCAGGCGGCCTCGATGGCAGAGGCCGGTTCCGTCTCCTTGGAAGAGATATGCAAGGCGGCAACTTGGGCTTCGGCCCATACATTCTCCAAGCATTACCGCTTGACTGTGGCTGCTCGGGCGGAGGCCCGGTTTGGAGCTTCAGTGTTGCGGTCAGGGATTTCTATGTCCCGCCCTGGGTGAGTACTGCTTCTGTACATCCCACCAGTCTATGGATTGATCAGCTTGATGATATGGAAGGTAAAATTATGTATCATACCTGATAATTTTCTTTCCATTAATCATAGCTGATCAATCCATAGTCCCTCCCAGATATCTGTACTGTTTATATTCTGGTTGCATTTCAGATTCAAGTTTAGTCTTCAGTTCCTGTTCAGGAAGACTTCGTGTTCAAGTTATTTTTTCACTTGGATTCTTCGAGTTGAGACGAGTTTGTGTTACAGTGAGCTGCTGCATTCCTCTCCCCTCCGTTTTACGGGGCTGGATTGAGACTTAAATTCTGCCGGCACTCCCTCCCGCTTCGTGCGGCTGTAGGGCAGCTTTGTACCCCTACTCTTCGGCGGTGTTAGGGTCAGTCAGCTCCTCCCGCGGTTGCGGTTGCAGGATAAGCCAGATTCCCCCGCATCGGCGGGTGTGGTGTCCCTCCCCCGCTCCGCGGGGATGAGCTGGACGGCTTCCCCTCCCCCACTTGTGTGGGGATGAGCTGGGTTAATTCCCCTCCCCCGTTTCGGCGGTGGTGAGCTGGGCAGAGTGTCCCTTTGTGGGTGTAATTCTCTAAGTGCTGAGTCCTGCGGATGGAGCTTTGATATCGACATACTGAGGAGTTTCCGGCAGCACATGACCACATATAGGGAGGCAAAAGTTTGCTCTCTATCTCCACCTGCTGGTAGATGGACACAACCCACCAGTCTATGGATTGATCAGCTATGATTAATGGAAAGAAAATTATCAGGTATGATACATAATTTTACCTTCTTTGGAGGCATTCCATCGTCCTTTGCTGCCTCATACTTAGGCTCTGGTACTACTTTGCTCTGAGATTACTCCTCCTCCCATTGTGTCTCCCTACCCTTCTATTATGATTATTGTAGTTCTTTCCCTTTCCCCTTCTCTCTCTGTTGTCCTCTTCTTTCTCTTTTTCTCATTTCTCCTTATATTAGTACGCTGCTTAGTTTGTTTTTCTGGTAGGTGGGATAGCAAGTTCTTAATAAACTTGAAACATGTTGCTTATCCTAGAAGATGCATTGGATTTTTGCAAGTCCATCTTAATAATGGCTTATAGACTTTTAGGAAATTATCCAGACCTTCTTAAAACCCTGCTAAGCTAACTGCTTTTACCACATTCTCTGGCAATGAATTCCGGAGTTTAATTACTCGTTGAGTGAAGAAATATTTTCTCAAATTTTTTTTAAATTTACTATTTAGTAGCTTCTTTGCATGCCCCCTAGTCATAGTATTTTCGGAAATAGTAAACAAGTGATTCACATCTACCTGTTCCACTCCACACAGTATTTTATAAATCTCTATCCTATGTCCCGTTAGCTGTCTTCTTCAAACTGAAGAACCCTAGCTGCTTTGGCCCTTCCTCATGCGGAAGTCATCCCATCCCCTTTATTTTTGTCACCCTTCTCTGTACCTTTACTAATTCCACTATATATTTTTTGAGATGCAGTGACCAGAACTGCACACAGTATTCAAGGTTCTGTTACACCATGGAGCTATACAAAGGCATTATCTGTTTTGTTTTCCATTCCTTTCCTAATAATTCTTAACATTCTATTTGCTTTCTTAGCCACCGCTACACATTGAGCAGAGGGTTTCAACGTATCACCTAGATCCTTTTTATGGGCGGTGACTCCTAATGTGAAACCTGCATCATGTAACTATGGTTTAGGTTCTTCTTTTCCAAGTGCATCACTTTGCACTTGCTCACTTTAAAGTCATCTGCCAGTTGGATACCCAGTCTCCTAGGCCTAGATGCACTAACTCCACATTAAAAGCTCTTCTTTTACCAATCCCCAGTTTCTGCTTACCGATTTTGAAATCAATGGGCATGCATGAAGGAAATTGCATGTAAATGAGCTGCTCGCTGTAAGCTAATTTGCAGTTTCCTTCCAGCCAGTTGTTCAGCTGAGCATGCGCAGAACAGTTAAGCGTGGCTGCTCTGTGCATGTTAGATGGCTTCATACACACAGACAAGCTGCATGTATGATAGCGGTCTACAGCCTTTTTTTTTTGTTTATCTTCTTTTTTTGCCTGCCTTGAAGTGCATACTTGCCAATCACAATGCGTTTCAGCTGCAACAGGGAGCTTCAGGGGTGACTGGCTCCAAGCTGTAGATCTATTTTTGCTTGTTCTGATGATTGTCTGCTCCAGCTGACTCAGCTTCCCTTACAAAAGCGGGGAGAGAGAGCAGGGAAAGAGGGTGGAGCAGACAGGAATCTTCAGACAGCTATCTGAAATTTACTCAATTGATGTTCATCCCCCCCCCCCCCCCCCCGCCCCCCCTGCTTACTTTGCTCTTTCAAGCTGCCCGGCCATCAGGAGGAGCAAACTTGAAAGATCAGCTTCCATGTACCAGCAATAGATGACCTTTTAACCAGTTTTTAATCCACAATAGGACATTGTCTCCTGTCCCATGATTTTCTAATTTTCTCAGGAGTCTTTCATGAAGTAATTTGTCAAATGCCTTTTGAAAATCCAGATACACAGTATTGAGTGGCTCACCTTTACCATATGTTTCTTCACCCTTTCAAAGAAATGTAATAGATTGGTGAGGCAAGATTTTCCTTAACTAAATCCATGTTAGCTTTTTGTATTAGCTTATAAGTACCCTGTGCATCCCACAACGAGCCGTGCTTGGTGTCCTGTGCATCCCAGATTTTGTGTGAGAGGCCCAAATGTACATGACTGTTTTGGGGGTCTCCTGGATGGTTCTGGCTAGGGTTCTCGGTTATTTGCTATAAATAAATGGACCAGAGCATAGTGACAGGCTGAGTCTTTTCTCTCAGATTTTGCCTTTTGAGTGCTACACCCAGGACTACCATGTCCTATCCCCTCAACGTTGCTGTGCTCTGCTTCAGACAGGCAGTGATTTGTGGCATTTGTGTCATTGTTTCCCTTCCTACTCCTCTAGAAGGAAACTGTGAGAAGCCGGCACGAGCAGACCAGGGGGGGGGGGGGGGGGGGGGGGGGTTTGCCTCCTTTTTACACCCTGCCTCCAGAAAAATTGGTTCCTGCTGGAAGTTGCGGTTTCTTGCCAGGTTATCTGGCGATGTATAATGTATTTTGCCAGAGAAGCTCCAGGAGGGTCTGGCAGGAGGGCAGGAGGAGGTGGTGGCTTTAGGATCTATGCAGTTCTCCGAGGACAAGCAGGCTGCTTGTTCTCACGACTGGGTTGACGTCCACGGCAGCCCCCACCAACCGGAACAAAACTTTGCGGGCGGTCCCGCACGCAGGGCACGCCCACCGCGCATGCGCGGCCGTCTTCCTGCCCGTGCGCGACCGTTCCCGCTCAGTCTTTTTTTTTCCGCGCTGGAGAGAGCCGTGTTCGTCTCTCTCTGTCAGCCCCGGAAACCAGATCGCGCGTTTGCCGCGAGATTTTCTTCTTCGTTGTTTTTCTTAGTTCTTTTTCTCTGTTTATTTTGTTTAAAACAAAAAACAAATGAGAAAACTTTGTTTTTCCCTCGTAATTTTTAGCGGGGGCGTCTCGTTGCGGCCTTATGGCCGCGCGGGTCGATTTATTTTTCGAGGTGTGAATTTTACCACCACCATTGACGACTTTGACTTTGCCGACGCGATTTTTCCGTCGATGTCCTCGAAGGTCCCGAGTGGATTTAAGAAGTGTGGTCGGTGCGGCCGACATATCTCGCAGACCAACACTCACACTTGGTGCCTCCAGTGCCTTGGGCCGGAGCACGATACCAAGACGTGTATCTTGTGTCTCGGTTTACGGAAACGGACACAGGTGGCGAGGCAAGTTCTATGGGACCGTCTTTTTGGAACTTGTGCCGGCCCCTCGACGTCGACGGCCGGATCTTCGGTACCGGTACCGATGTCCACGAAATCGGCACCGACGGCACCGACTCCAGGAGCACAGGTCCCGTTGGCCCGCCGGTCTTCCGGAGATGGCAGGGGTGAGCGGCCGCGTGGGCAATCGGCCCCGGTCACTCCCTCTTCCCAGGGCCCTCGGGACCGAACCCTGTCGGACCCGATCCCTTGAGGCCGAGGGGGATCTACCTTCTCTTTGGTACCACCGAGCGCCGATGACGGGCACCGGAAAAAGACAAAAAAGCACCGTCATCGGTCGCCCACGGCGCATGTGGCTACTGGCTCCAGAGATGATTCGACACTGAGGAAGCGGCGGTCCCCTCTGTGGTAGAGGATCGTACGTCAGGGCACCAGCACTTCGGTGCCGTCTCCTGGACCCGAACAGCTTCCGGCACCGACACCTCTACGGCCCCTCGCCTTTCCCGACAGCGGGCCTGGACGAATGCCTCCGGGCCATCCTTCCGGGGATCCTGGAAGGGCACCCCCGGCGCCATTGACGGAGGCGCCGGTGTGCTCCTAGCCGGTGCCGAGGTCTTAGACGCGACGCCGCTTGCGGCGCCGGTCTCGACCGCCACGCAGGTGGAGTCGACGTCGATGGAGGGAGCTTCATCCCCGCCGGCGCAGGAGTCCACCGCTCGACGACGCCACCAAGGACTCGGTGCCTCGAAGTCGAGCCGGGCCCGGTTGAGGTCTGAGCTACAGGAGCTCATGTCCGACACCGAGGAAGAGGCCTCGTGGGGGGAGGAGGAGGACCCCAGATATTTCTCCTCAGAGGAGTCTGTGGGCCTTCCCTCCGAACCCCACTCCTTCACCAGAGAGGAAGCTCTCGCCACCTGAGAGCCTCTCTTTTGCCTCCTTCGTCAGGGATATGTCTATTTGCATTCCCTTCCCCGTGGTCTCTGTGGATGAGCCGAGGGCTGAGGATGCTCGAGGTCCTCGACTATCCATCACCACCTAGCGAGTCCTCCACGGTACCGTTGCACAATGTCCTCAAAGAGACACTGCTTTGGAACTGGTTGAGACCTTTATCTAATCCACCATCCCCAAGAAAGCGGAGTCCCAATACAGGATCCACTCAGACCCAGAGTTAATGCGGCCTCAATTGCCTCATGACTCGGCGGTCGTGGACTCTGCTCTCAGGGCACGGAGTTCAAGGGATACCACTTCGGCGCCCCCAGGGCGGGAGTCTCACACTCTGGACTCGTTTGGGAGGAAGGCCTACCAATCTTCAATGCTCGTGACCCGCATCCAGTCTTACCAGCTCTACACGAGCATACACATGCGGAATAATGTGAAGCAACTGGCGGACTTGGTCGACAAGCTCCCCCCGGAGCAGTCCAGGCCTTTTCAGGAGGTGATCAGGCAGCTGAAGGTGTGCAGAAAGTTCCTGTCCAGGGGTATATATGACACCTGTGATGTGGCATCTCGTGCTGCGGCCCAAGGTATAGTGATGTGCAGGCTCTCATGGCTGCGTGCCTCTGACCTGGACAGCCGCACCCAGCAGCGGCTGGCCGATGTCCCTTGCCGGGGGGATAATATTTTTGATGAGAAGGTCGAGCAGTTGGTGGACCAACTACACCAGCGGGAAACCCGCCCTCGACAAGCTCTCCCACCGGGCGCCTTCAGCATCCACCTCAGCAGGTGGACGTTTTTCCCGGGCCAGGCAGGCTGCGCCCTACGCCTTCAACAAGCGTAGGTACACCCAGCCGGCCCGAAGGCCTCACCAGGCACAGGGACAGTCCCAGCGCGCTCGTTCCTGTCAACAGCGTGTGCCTAAGCAGCCCCCGGCGCCTCCACAGCAAAAAACCGGGGACGGGTTTTTGACTGGCTCCATGGGAACAAAGCCGCCATCAAAGTGTCCGTGCCGGACGATCTGCCAGTCGGGGGGAGGTTAAAACTTTTTCACCAAAGGTGGCCTCTAATAACCTCCGACCAGTGGGTTCTCCAAATAGTGCGGTGCGGATACGCCCTGAATTTGGCCTCCCCTCCACCAAATTGTCCTCCGGGAGCCCAATCCTTCAGCTCCCAGCACAAGCAGGTACTTGCAGAGGAACTCTCCGCCCTTCTCAGCGCCAATGCGGTCGAGCCCGTGCCACCCGGGCAGGAAGGGTAGGGGTTCTATTCCAGGTACTTCCTTGTGGAAAAGAAAACAGGGGGGATGTGCCCAATCCTAGACCTGAGAGGCCTGAACAAATATCTGGTCAAAGAGAAGTTCAGGATGCTTTCCTTGGGCACCCTTCTACCAATGATTCAGAAAAACGATTGGCTATGTTCCCTGGATTTAAAGGACGCATACACTCACATCCCGATACTGCCAGCTCACAGACAGTATCTCAGATTCCGCCTGGGGACACGGCACTTTCAGTATTGTGTGCTGCCCATTGGGCTCGCCTCTGCCCCACAGGTGTTCACAAAGTGCCTTGTGGTGGTCGCGGCGTATCTACGCAAGCTGGGGAGTGCACATGTTCCCATATCTCGACGATTGGCTGGTCAAGAACACCTCGGAGGCAGGAGCTCTTCGGTCCATGCAGTGCACTATTCACCTCCTGGAGCTGCTGGGGTTTGTGATAAATTACCCAAAGTCCCATCTCCAGCCAGTCCAATCTCTGGAATTTATAGGAGCCCTGCTGAATTCTCAGACGGCTCAGGCCTTTCTTCCCGAAGAGAGGGCCCACAACCTCCTGTCCCTCGCTTCCCAGACCAGAGCGTCTCAGCAGGTCACAGCTCAGCAGATGTTGAGACTCCTAGGTCATATGGCCCCCACAGTTCATGTGACTCCCATGGCTCGTCTTCACATGAGATCTGCTCAATGGACCCTAGCTTCCCAGTGGTGCCAGGCCACCGGGAATCTAGAAGATGTCATCCGCCTCTCCATCAGTTGCCGCACTTCACTGCACTGGTGGACCATTCGGACCAATTTGACCCTGGGACGCCCATTCCAAATTCCACAGCCCATGAAAGTGCTAACGACGGATGCATCTCGCCTGGGGTGGGGAGCTCATGTCGATGGGCTTCACACCCAGGGACTGTGGTCCCTCCAGGAAAAAGATCTTCAGATCAACCTCCTGGAGCTCCGAGCGGTCTGGAATGCACTGAAGGCTTTCAGAGATCGGCTGTCCTGTCAAATTATCCAAATTCGGACAGACAATCAGGTTGCAGTGTATTACATCAACAAGTAGGGGGGCACCGGATCTCGCCCCCTGTGTCAGGAAGCCGTCGGGATGTGGCGTTGGGCCTGCCAGTTCGGCATGCTTCTCCAAGCCACATACCTGGCAGGGGTAAACAGTCTGGCCGACAGACTGAGCAGAGTCATGCAACCGCACGAGTGGTCGCTCCATTCCAGAGTGGTACGCAAGATCTTCCGAGAGTGGGGCACTCCCTCGGTGGACCTTTTCGCCTCTCAGACCAACCACAAGCTGCCCTCTGTTCTATTCCAGACTACAGGCACATGGCAGACTAGCGTCGGATGCCTTTCTCCTCCATTAGGGGACCAGCCTCCTGTATGCTTATCCTCCCATACCTTTGGTGGGGAAGACCTTAGTGAAGCTCAAGCAAGACCACGGCACCATGATTCTGATAGCGCCTTTTTGGCCCCGCCAGATCTGGTTCCCTCTTCTTCTGGAGTTGTCCTCTGAAGAACCGTGGAGATTGGACTGTTTTCAGACTCTCATTTCGCAGAACGAAGGAGCGCTTCTGCACCCCAACCTTCAGTCTCTGGCTCTCATGGCCTGGATGTTGAGGGCGTAGACTTCGCTTCGTTGGGTCTGTCTGAGGGGTCTCCCGGGTCTTGCTTGCCTCTAGGAAGGATTCCACTAAAAAGAGTTACTTTTTCAAGTGGAGGAGGTTTGTCGTTTGGTGTGAGAGCAAGGCCCTAGAACCTGCTTGAATACCTTCTGCACTTATCAGAGTCTGGCCTCAAGACCAACTCAGTAAGGAATCACCTTAGTGCGATTAGTGCTTACCATCTTCGTGTAGAGGGTAAAGCCATCTCTGGAGAGCCTTTAGTCGTTCGATTCATGAGAGGCTTGCTTTTGTCAAAGCCCCCTGTCAAGCCTCCTGCAGTGTCATGGGATCTCAACGTTGTCCTCACCCAGCTGATGTAACCTCCTTTTGAGCCACTGAATTCATTCCATCTGAAGTACTTGACCTGGAAGGTCCATTTTCTTGGTGGCAGTTACTTCAGCTCGTAGGGTCAGTGAGCTTCAAGCCCTGGTAGCTCATGCTCCGTATACTAAATTTCATCATAACAGAGTAGTGCTCCGCACTCACCCTAAGTTCCTGCCAAAGGTGGTGTCGTAGTTCCATCTTAAACCAGTCACTTGTCTTGCCAACATTCTTTCCCAGACCGCATTACCCGCCCTGCTGAATGTCAGTTGCACAATTGGACTGCAATGCGAGCGTTGGCCTTCTATTGGAGCGGACACAGCCCCACAGACCGTCCGCCCAGTGTTGTTTCTTTCGACCCCAATAGGAAAGGGGTCGCTGTCGGGAAACGCATCCATCTCCAATTGGCTAGCAGATTGCATTTCCTTCACTTACGCCCAGGCTGGGCTGACTCTTGAGGGTCATGTCACGGCTCATAGTGTCAGAGCCATGGCAGCGTCGGTGGCTCACTTGAAGTCAGCCACTATTGAAGAGATTTGCAAGGCTGCGACATGGTCATCTGTCCACACATTCACATCACATTACTGCCTCCAGCAGGATACCCGACGCGACAGTCGGTTCGGGCAGTCAGTGCTGCAGAATCTGTTTGGGGTTTAAATCCAACTCCACTCTCCAGGACCCGAATTTATTCTGGTCAGGCTGCACTCTGTTAGTTGTTCTTCGTAGGTCAATTTCTGTTATGCCCTTGCCGTTGCGAGGTTCAACTGACCTGGGTTCTTGTTTTGAGAGAGCCTGAGAGCTAGGGATACCACAGTCAGAGAGCAAGCTTGTCCTCGGAGGAAAGCGATGAATATATACCTGTAGCAGGTGTTCTCCGAGGACAGCAGGCTGATTGTTCTCACCTACCCTCCCTCCCTCCCCTTTGGAGTTGTGTTTTTACTCATTTTTGCTTGTCATTCAACTGAGCTGGAACGGTCGATGCACGGGCGGGAAGACGGCCGCGCATGCGCGGTGGGCGTGCCCTGCGTGCGGGACTGCCCGCAAAGTTTTTTTCCGGTTGGTGGGGGCTGCCGTGGACGTCAACCCAGTCGTGAGAACAATCAGCCTGCTGTCCTCGGAGAACACCTGCTACAGGTATGTATCATTCGCTAATTTGGAGGTGCTGCATGAGGAATTGTAAGTACCAGGTGGAGGATCCACCTTAGGGAGTCAGCACCCAAGAAAAGGATCTAGGTGTCATTGTAGATGCACTGAAGTCTTCTGCCTAGTGTGTTGCAGCAGCCAACAAGGAAACAGGATGATAATAAGACCAAGAATATTATAATGTCTCTGTATTGATCCATGGTGCAATCTCACCTTGCAGATTGCATTCAGTTCTGGTCACCATATCTTTAAAAAGATACAAGCAGAATTAGAAAAGGTTCAAAGTGACCAAAATCTAAAGGGGATGGAATTCTTCAGGTTAGGGCTCTTTAGCGCGGAAAAGAGACAGCTGAGGGGGGGGGATATGATTGAGGTCTACAAATCCTGAGTGGTATAAGAAGTGAATCAATTTTTCACTCCTTTCGTGTAATCCTATAACACTTTTTTCCTGTCTGTTTTCTGAAACAAGATTATCTTGTAATGTAAAACTTTGAAATTATAAAAAAAAAAAAAAATTTTTCATTCCTTTCAAAAAGTACAATGACCCGGACAGTCAATGAAATTACATGGAAATATTTGTAAAACAGGAGGATTATTTTTTCACAGCAACATAGTTAAGCTCTGGAACTCGTTCGAGAGGATGTGTTTACAGCAGTCAGCGTATCTGGGTTTAAAAAAGTGTGAGCAAGTTCCTGGAAGAAAAAGTCTATATTTTATTGAGAGAAACCACTGCTTACCATGGATCAGTAGCATGGAAGATATTGCTGCTATTTGTGTTTCTGCCAGGTACTTGTGACCTGTATTGGCAACTGTTGGAGGCAGGATTCTATAGTCATGATCCTTCATGAGGTTTTTGTTGAATGTCAGAATTCCAAGAAAGTGGGAACCCCCCCCCCCCCCCCCCCCCCCCGATGGAGGGCACTAGAAGGCCAACAGACCTTCCCCATACATATAGTTGTGGATGATTTGATAGCAACTCAGTAGGATTCAAGGTTGGTCACTCTGCTTCACTCAACTGCTGGAACTGGTGAAGGTGGACACAATAGTTTTGGCTCTGCTAAAGAGCATCATCCTGGTAGAAGGACCCTCAAGATTGTCAGGTGGAGGTGCTGCTGAAGCAAGCTTGTACAGTTTTAGTTCTAGTTCTGTAGGGGGACAAGCTGTAGTAGTTATGTTGTATGATTGTGTCTGTGGTGAGCAGGTGCTGGATTTTTTTTTTTGTTACATTTGTACCCCGCACTTTCCCACTCATGGCAGGCTCAATGCGGCTTACATGGGGCAATGGAGGGTTAAGTGTCTTGCCCAGAGTCACAAGGAGCTGCCTGTGCCTGAAGTGGGAATTGAACTCAGTTCCTCAGGACCAAAGTCCACCACCCTAACCACTAGGCTACTCCTCCACTCTGCCAGTTCAAGAGTCTACCATGAGTAAATTTAAAGCAGCTTTTGTCAAATGCAGATGTGGCTATTAAAGCCAAGCCAAGTTCTGTGGACATCATGTGCTTGTTTGAAGAGCTGGATCAGATGGTCAAGTGGAGGAGTCTAAGGCAACCATATGCCTAAGGGAAGCCCAAGGGCACTGGTCAAGGTGCTGTTGCCAGGGCTGCTTTAAAGAGGCTAATTGGCGCGAGAGGAGAGATATGATAGAGATGTTTAAATATCTCCATAGGATAAATGCACAGGTACCGAGGCTTTCAATTGCTACTACTACTCATCATTTCTATAGCGCTACTAGATGTACGCAGCGCTGTACACCTGAATGTGAAGAGACTGTCCCTGCTTGGCAGAGCTTACAATCTAATTAGGACAGACAAACAAGAGATAAGGGAATATTAAAGTGAGATGATAAAATAAGGGTTCTGAACAAGTGAATAAGGGTTAGGAGTTAAAAGCAGTATCAAAAAGGTGGGCTTTTAGCTTAGATTTGAGACGGCCAGAGATGGAGCTTGACGTACGAGCTCAGGAAGTCTATTCCAGGCATATGGTGCAGCAAGATAAAAGAACGGAGTCTGGAGTAGCGGTGGAGGAGAAGGGTGCAGATAAGAGAGATTTTACCCAGTGAACGGAGTTCCTGGGGAGGAATGTAGGGAGAAATGAGAGTGGAGAGGTACTGAGGAGTTCAGAGTGAATGCACTTATAGGTCAATAAGAGGAGTTTGAACTGTATGCGGAAACGGATAGGAAGCCAGTGAAGTGATGAGAGGGCTAATATGAGCATAACAACACTGGCAAAATATTAGTCGTGCAGCAGAATTTTGAACAGATTGAAGAGGAGAGAGATGGCTAAGTGGGAGACCTGTGAGAAGTAAGTTGCAATAGTCTTAAGCGAGAGGTGATGAGGGTTCTGGTGGTGTGCTCAGAAAGGAAAGGGCGAATTTTGGTGATATTATAGAAAAAGAAACGACAGGTTTTAGCTGTCTGCTGAATATGTGCAGAGAAGGAGAGGGAGGAGTCGAAGATGACCCCCAAGGTTACGAGCTGATGAGACAGGAAGGATGAGTTGTGTTATCCACAGAAATAGAGAATGGTGGAGGAGGAGAGGTTGGTTTAGGGGGAAAAATAAGAAGCTCAGTTTTTGGTCATGTTTAGTTTCAGATGGCGCGAGACATCCAGGCAGCAATGTCAGACAGGCAGGCTGATACTTTGGCCTGGATTTCGGCTGAGATTTCTGGTGTGGAGAGGTAGATCTGGGAGTCTTCAGTGTAAAGATGATACTGAAAACCACAGGATGAGATCAGAGTACCAAGGGAAGAAGTATAGATGGAGAAAAGAAGAGGTCCCAGGACAGATCCCTGAGATACACCAACTGACAGTGGGATAGAAGTAGAGGAGGATCCACTAGAGTATACACTAAAGATACACTGGGAGAGATAAGAAGAAAACCAGGAAAGAACAGAGCCCTGAAATCCAAGTGAGGACAGTGTATCAAGGAGTAGGCTGTGATCAACAGTGTCAAAAGCAGCAGATAGATCGAGAAGGATCTGGCCAGGAACAGATCATTGGAGACTTTAGCAAGCGCTGTTTCAGTTGAATGAAGGGGGCAAAAGCCAGATTGAAGTGGATCAAGAATAGCTTGAGATGAAAGAAAGTCAAGGCAATGGTGGTGAACAGCACGTTCAAGTATCTTGGATAGGAAAGGGAGGAGGGAGATGGGGCGCTAATTGCAAGGACAGGTAGGGTCCAATGAAGGTTTTTTTTTTAAGGAGTGGTGTGACTACGGCATGTTTGAAGGCATCAGGGACAGTCACAGTGGAAAGTGAAAGATTGAGGATATGACGGATAAAGGGATGACAGTAGGAGAGATAGTGTTAAGTAGATGGGTGGGAATAGGATCGGAGGAACAGGTAGTTAGTTTCGAGGAGGAAAGAAGATGTTAGTTTCCTCTTCAGTGATTTCAGAAAGGAGGCGGGTTGGAGGGTTGAGAGAATGGACTAAGGGAAGGAGAGGTGGAGGTGACCTGGTTGAGAATTCAAGTTTAATCTTGTGAACCTTATGAAAGTACTCAGCCAGAGTCTGGGGGAAAGTGAAGGGGGAGTTGGAAGTGAAGGCACTTTGAGGAGAGAGTTCAGTGTGGCAAAGAGACGTCGAGGGTTCGAGCAAAGATTTGTCAACTGGATGTAATAGTCCTGTTTGGCAAGTAAAAGAGTAGACTGGAAGGAGGTCCGTAAGAATTTGAAATGTATGAAGTCAGCATGGGCACAGGATTTCAGCCAAAGGCGTTCGGCAGAGCAGATTCTAGAGGTCTGCCAAGGCTGGGGTTTGGTACGTTTTATAGAACAGGAATGGGAGAGCAAGCGTATCCAGAGCAGAGGAGAGAATAGTATTATATGAAAATACAGCCCCATTGACAGACTTGGCTAACATAGTGGTAGAGAAGAGATTTGAAACACTGGAGGACAGAGTAGAAGGTCAATAGCCTGGAGATTCCTAAATTGGTTAAGATTGGGCGGGACTGGGGAGGAGGGTGTTAAGTGTGAAAGTTATCAGATGAGGGGAAGAGGTTGAGGCACAGAAACTGGAGAGTGAGCAGTTTGAGAAGAGGATAAGATCAGACAGTGGCCATTCTGGTGAGTAGGGGCAGTGGAGCACAGTTAAAGATTGAAAGAGGATGTTAAAGGAAGAAACTGCGAAGCATAAGAGTCAGAGGGATCATTAGCATGAATGTTAAATTCTCCGAGGACAAGCAGGATGGATATCATTCACGCATGGGTCGTCGTCTGCGACGGCCCAGGAGCTCCGGAATTTTAAAGAAAAATTTTTTAAAACTTCTAGAAGCAGCGCGACGGGCGCAAGTGACTTCCCGCCCGCGCGCTTCCCTCAGTTTCCTTTTTTCCGCTTCACGAAGAGGGGTTGTTTTTCTGCCGCTCCTTGCATTGTTGTGGCCCCAGGAGACGTTTTTTTTGTCGCGTTTATGCGCTCCGGTTGTAGCTTTTGCTACTTTTTTGCTACTTTCATCTGAACTAAAAAAAAAAAAAAAAGAGATCCTTATTTTTTCTTAGTTTTTTCCCCGTTTTTAAGTTTCCTTTCTCCTCCGGTCGCGGCCGTCCTTAGGCTGCCCGGTCGCGTGGCTTTTTCCTTTTTTTCGTGCCTTTTCATTGGCAACATCGAGTCGTTTGATTTTTCGACCGCTATTTTTCCTCCCATGTCATCGAGGACTCCCAGCGGCTTCAAACGCTGTTCCCGCTGCAACCGGACCATCTCGTCGACCGATCCTCACGCCTGGTGTCTCCAGTGCCTCGGGCCCGACATTTGCCAGCTTCGTGTAAGTTTTGCAAATTAATGAAAAAGAGGACCCAGGTAGCTCGAGAGGCTCAGCATGAGAAGCTTTTTTCAGATAGGTCCGGTCCTTAGACGTCGGCATCGACATCAGTACCGAGGTCGACAGCATCGACATCGAGGGAAGCAGCATCGAGAGTCCAGGTAATGGCTGCCGAAAGACCTGTTACAGCTGGGAGCAGCGAGGCATCGAGCGGGTCTCCAGGCCTACTGCTATGCAGGCCCCCCGGGACCGCCCTGAGTCAGACCTGGCCCCGAGGAGGCGTGAGGATTCCACGTCCTCATTGGTACCGAGTGTCGATGACTGGTGTCAGGCAAAGGCTAAGAAGCAACGCCATCGATCTCCTTCCCGTCACGGTACGAGGGAGTCGGCACCCGAGAAGCGTCTGCGCAGGGAGGATCACTCGCCCTCCATTCAGGAGGTGCCGACGCGTCGGTCGTCTGGCAGCCAGGTACCGGCTCTCGAACCTCATCTGATCCGCTTGCGGTGCCTGAGGCGGTTGCCACCTGGGTGGACTCTCTTTCAACATCGGTGGAGGAAGCTTCGCCGGAGTCCAGGTAAGGGTCCACTTCTCGGCGCCCTTCACGAGGACATCGATCCTCGAGGTTGAGGCAGGATCGGGTTTGGGCTGCTCTTCGAGAGCTATTGTCCGACCACCGAACAGGAGCACTCATGGAGTGAGGAAGAAGACCCCAGATATTTTTCGGAGGAGATTCCATCTGATCCCACTCTGCCTGTTGAGGTTAGACAATCTCCACTTGAGTGTCTCTCCTTTTCATCTTTCGTACGGGAAATGTCTAGGGACATTCCTTTTCCCATGGAGTCTGTGGATGAGTCCAGGGCTGAGATGTTAGAGGTTGCAACGGGCCCCCTGCACAATACACTCAGGGAAGTGATGTTGCGGAATTGGTCTTGCCCTCTATCTAATTCAGTTGTCATCAAGAAGTCCGAGTCCCAGTACAGAGTCCATGGTGAGCCTGTGATGGTGAAGGCCCAACTTCCTCACGATTCCATGGTGGTGGACTCTGCTCTCAGAACATCCAAGAGTACTAGGGACTATGCTTCGGCGCCCCCGGGCAGAGAGTCTAGGACCTTGGATTCTTTTGGGAGGAGTACGTATTAGGCCGGAATGCTCGCGGCCAAGATTCAAACATACCAGCTGTACACCAGCATCCACTTACGGAACTCGATAAAGCAACTGTCCAGTTTGGTTGAAGCTCTTCCTCCTGAGCTTGCCGAGCCTTTTCACCAGGTAGTGAGGCAGCAGAAGGCATGTCACAAATTCCTGGCCATGGGAGCTTTTGATTCTTTTGATGCTGCATCCAGGGCGGCTGCTCAGGGTATCGTGATGCGCAGACTCTCCTGGCTGCGTGTCTCGGACCTGGATCAGAGGACCCAGCACCATATGGTGGATGTTCCTTGCTGGGGGGACAATCTTTTTGGAGAGAAGGTTGAGGATATGGTTGATTCCCTCAAAAAGCACCATGATGCTATGGACTCTCTCGCCTGCTGGATGCCTTCTGCTACTACCTCCTCCTCTAGGAGGTTTTTTGGAGGAAGGAGGAGTGCTCCCTATTCCTCTAATAGGCGTAGGTACACTCCTGCTTCGACAGCCTGTTCAGGCTCGCCCCCAGCAGGCCCGCTCTCATCAGCGGCGTGCACCTCAGGCCCCTCCGGCTCCCCAGCAAAAGCAAGGGACGAGCTTTTGACTGGCTCCAGAGCAGCATAGCCGACATCATAGTGTCTGTACCGGGCGATCTTCCTGTCAGAGAGAGACTTATATTTTTTTTCACCAAAGGTGGCCTCTCATAACCTCCAACAGGTGGGTTCTACAAATAGTCTGGTCTGGATACGCCTTCAATATGGAATCAAAGCCTCCAAATTGTCCTCCGGGAGCTCAATCTTTCAGTTCCTGCCACAAGCAGGTACTTGCAGAGGAACTCTCCGCCCTTCTCATTGCCAGTGCGGTCGAGCCTGTTCCACCCGGGCAAGAAGGGCTGGGATTCTATTCCAGGTACTTCAAGTAGAAAAGAAAACGGGGGGGGATGCGTCCCATCCTAGACCTAAGGGCCCTGAACAAATATCTGGTTCGAGAAAAGTTCAGGATGCTTTCCCTGGGCACCCTTCTTCCAATGATTCAGGAACACGATTGGCTATGCTCTCTGGATTTAAAGGACGCCTACACTCCATTTTGGTGCTCCCCACCGAAGGCAGTACCTTCGATTTAGTTTGGGAACTCAGCACTTTCAGTACTGCATGCTGCCCTTTTGGTCTCGCCTGTGCACCCAGAGTCTTCACAAAGTGCTTGGCAGTGGTCGAAGCATTGCTATGCAGACTGGGAGTACATGTGTTCCCCTATCTCGACGATTAGCTGGTGAAGAGCTCCTCGAAGGCAGGAGTTCTACGATCCATGCAGATTACTATTCAATTGCTCAAACTACTGGGGTTCGTCATCAACTATCCCAAGTCCCACTAGTTCCGTACAGAAATTGGAATTCATAGGAGCTCTGTTGAACACTCAGACGTCTCGAGCTTATCTTCCCGGGCACGGGCGGACAACCTCCTAGCTCTCGTGTCCTCAGCTCGAGAATCCCACAGATCACAGCTCGGCAGATGTTGAGACTTCTGGGCCACATGGCCTCAACAGTTCATGTGACACCCATGGCATGTCTTTACATTAGATCGGCTCAGTGGACCCTGTCTTCCCAGTGGTGTTAAGTTGCGGGGGATCTAGAGGATGCCATCCAACTTTCCACCGATTTTTGCAATTCCCTTCACAGGTGAACCATTCGCTCCAATCTGACCTTGGGACGCCCATTCCAAATTCCTCAACCGCAAAAAGTGCTGATGACAGATTCATCCCTCCTGGGGTGGGGAGCTCATGTGGATGGGCTCCGCACTCAAGGAGTTTGGTCCTTCCAGGAAACGCATCTCCAGATCAACCTTCTGGAATTGCGAGCGATCTGGAATGCTCTAAAGACTTTCAGAGATCAGTTGTCCAACAAGTTATCCTAATTCAGACAGACAATCAGGTTGCTATGTATTACACCAACAAGCAGGGGGGCACCGGATCTCGCCCTCTGTGTCAGGAAGCCGTCAGGATGTGGCTTTGGGCGACTCAGCACGGTATGCTTCTCCAAGCCACATATCTGGCAGGCAATAAACAACGGCCTGGCCGACAGGTTGAGCAGGATCATGCAACCTCGCGAATGGTCTCTGAACATGGACATGGTCCGCAAGATCTTCCGAGCGTGGGGCACCCCCTCGGTGGATCTTTTTGCCACTCAGTACAATCACAAAGTTCCTCAATTCTGTTCCGGCTCCAGGCCCACGGCAGGCTAGTGTCAGATGCCTTTCTCCTTCATTGGGGGACGGGTCTCCTGTATGCTTATCCTCCCATTCCTTTGGTGAGGAAGACTCTGCTGAAACTCAGGCAAGACCGCGGAACCATGATTCTGATAGCGCCCTTTTGGCCTTGTGAGATTTGGTTCCCTCTTCTTCTGGACTTATCCTCCGAAGAACCGTGTAGATTGGACTGTTTTCCGATCCTCAGAACGAGGGGTCGCTTCTGCATCCCAACCTCCAGTCTCTGGCTCTCACGGCCTAGTTATTGAAAGCATAGAAGTTGCCTCTTTAGGTTTTTCAGAGGGTGTCTCCCGAGTCTTGCTTCCAGGAAAGATTCCACGAAAAGGAGTTATGGGTTTAAATGGAGGAGGTTTGCCATCTGGTGTGACAGCAAGGCCGACCCTTTCTCTTGTCCTACACGGACCTTGCTTGAGTACCTTCTACACTTGTCTGAGTCTGGTTTTAAGACTAACTCAGTAAGAGTTCACCTTAGTGCAATCAGTGCTTATCACTGTGTAGAAGGTCAGCCTATCTCTGGACAGCCTTTAGTTGTTTGATTCATGAGAGGTTTGCTTTTGTCAAAGCTCCCTGTCAAACCTCCACCAGTGTCATGGGATCTCAACGTCGCTCTCACCCAGCTGATGAAACCTCCTTTTGAGCCACTGAGTTCCTACTACTACTACTTAACATTTCTAAAGCTACTAGGGTTACGCAGCGCTCTACAATTCCTGCCATCTGAAGTACTTGACCTGGAAGGTCATTTTCTTGGTGGCTGTTACTTCAGCTCATAGAGTCAGTGAGCTCCAAGCCCTAGTAGTTCATGCTCCCTACATTAAATTTCATCATAACAGGGTAGTTCTCCGCACTTATCCTAAGTTCCTGCCGAAGGTGGAGTCGGAACCATGTCTTGCCAACATTTTTTTCCCCGTCCACATACCCGCCCTGGTGAAGACAAGTTGCATACCTTGGACTGTAAGAGAGCATTGGTATTTTACGTGGAGTGGACGAAGCCCTATAGACAGTCTGCTTAGTTATTTGTTTCTTTTGATCCCAACAGGATGGGGGTTGCTATCGGAAACGCACAATCTCCAATTGGCTAGCAGATTGCATTTCCTTCACTTACGCCCAAGCTGGGTTGACTTTGGAGTGCCATGTCACAGCTCACAATGTCAGAGCCATGGCTGCGTCAGTGGCTCATCTGAAGTCAGCTTCTATTGAAGAGATTTGCAAGGCTGTGACATGGTCAACAGTCCACACATTCACATCTTATTACTGCCTCCAGCAGGATAGCCGACGCGACAGTCGGTTTGGGCAGTCGGTGTTACAGAATCTGTTTGGGGTTTAGAATCCAACTACACTCTCCTAGGCCCATTTCTGTTCTGTTCCAGGCTGCACTCTCACTTAGTTGTCTTTGTTTTTTAGGTCAATTTCAGTTATGTCCTTGCCGTTGCGAGGCCCAATTGACCATTGTTCATTGTTTTGAGTGAGCCTGGATGCTAGGGATACCCCATGCGTGATGGTGTCCAGCCTGCTTGTCCTCGGAGAAAATGAAGATACTTACCTGTAGCAGGTATTCTCCGAGGACAGCAGGCTGGACATCATCACAACCCTCTCTCCTCCCCTTTGGAGTTGTTCTCTTTCTCTTGCTTGTTATATAACTGAGGGAAGTGCGCGGGCGTCACAGGTGGGAAGTCACTCGCGCATGTGCGGTGCGTTGCCCCCGCACCTGTCGTGCTGCTTTCTAGAAATTTTAAAAATGTTTCTTTAAAATTCCAGAGTTCCTAGGTTGTCGCGGACGACGACCCATGCGTGATGATGTCCAGCCTGCTGTCCTCGGAGAATACCTGCTACAGGTAAGTAGCTTCATTATCCCCAAGAATGAGGGAAGGAGATAAAGGTTCAAGAAAAAAAGAAAGCCAGGCATCAGTCAGTGAGAAAGGAAGAAAGGGACTTATCGGGGGGTCAATAAATGACTGCTACTCGGAGAGGCAGAGGAGCAAGTAGACGGATGGAGTGGACTTCAAAGGAAGAAAAACAGTGAAACTGAGGTGGAAGAGGTTGAAATCTACAAGAGGGTGAAAGTAGTAGCCCGACACCACCTCCGCGGCCAATCGGGCGAGGAGTATGGGAAAAAAGATAACTTCCATGGCATAGGGCCGCGACTGAAGTAGAGTCTTCAGGGTAAAGCCAAGTTTCAGTCAGGGCAAGCAGATGGCGAGTACAAGAGAGAAAAGAGGTCATGGATGTAGGAAAGTTTGTTACAGATAGAGCGGGCATTCCACAGAGCGCAAGAGAAAGGCAGGGAAGAAGGGAGGAGGAGAGGAACAGAAATTAGATTGGAGATATCACGGTGTGACCTGCATAAATAGGATGAGAGCTGATGTGGAGGACCAGGATTGAGATTAATGTCCCCAGTGGAGAGCAGGAGAAAGGAGCAAGAGAGTACGGAGAAGAGTAGGAGAGGTATGATGAAGGCGAGATGTACTCAGATAGGAAGGATGTTCTGGAAAGAGGAGGCATAGAGTGAAACTCAGAAGTAACCTGAGGAAATACTTCATAGAAAGGGTGGTAAATTTGTGAAAAAGACTCATGGTGGAGATGAAGACTGCATCTGAATTCAAGCAAGCTTCAGACAAGTATGTAGGATCGCTAAAGGAGTGAAAGGGGAAATAGATGGCATGGATGGGCAGACTGGATAGGGCATATGGTCTTTATCTGCCTTAATTTTTCTATATTTCTATGGGACACTCAGTAAGCTCACTCGTTTACTTTTCCAGATGGGGCACTTTACTCTGGGGAGTTAAGCATGTAAGATGTCTGTTTGAATCCTGAGTTTAGTCCTGTGTACTCAGTCCTCTTAAACCTCTCGGGGCAGTCTCTCTTTGGGCCCTTTTGTATCCTCACCATGGAGACAGAAACAAAAAAAGGCAAAGATCTGCCACAGAAATAGCAAATCAAAAGAAAAAAAGCAGATCAAAAAGACAAAAAAATAGAACATGAGGGGTACAGAAGAAGTGGTTTTTACAAGTTACCTGACGTGGCCACTGTTCGCCTGACACTCGAAATTCACGTGAAAAACACAACTAAGAAAATGTTCCACTCCATGTGGAAGCTCAAAAGAGTAAAACCTTACTTCCCAAGGGCTATTTTTCGGAACCTGGTACAGGTCAATGGTACTAAGCCACCTGGACTATTGCAACTCACTTTACGCCAGCTGTAAAGAACAAACCATCAAAAAAACTTCAAACAGCCCAAAATACCGCAGCCAGGACTAATATTTGGGAAAACAAAATATGAAAGTGCAAAACCCCTAAGAAAGAAGTTACACTGGCTACCACTTAAAGAACGTACCACATTCAAGATTACCACATTCAAGATTTGCACGATTGTTCATAAAATCATTTACGGAGATGCCCCGACCTACATGCTAGACCCTCATTGACCTACCACCAAGAATGCTAAGAAATCATCCCGCACCTTTCTCAACCTACACTTCCCCAGCTGCAAAGGTCTAAAATACAAATTAACTCACTCGACCAGCTTCTCCTATATGAGTACGCAGCTATGGAATTCACTCCCAATTCACCTGAGAAAGATCAACGAATTAACTACTCCGCAAAGCCTTGAAGACTTATCTCTTTAACAAAGCCTACCACGAGAACCCTTACTAGCTATAATACAACACCTATCCAACTATAATACAACACCTTTCCAACTTTATTCAGAATGTACTTTCCTACAAGGCTTGAACAAATCCTCTTGTCTTCTTTAACTTCTTTGTAACACCAATTGTATGATGTAACCTGACATGGCTATGCCATGACAGTTTCTGTAAGCCACATTGAGCCTGCAATAGGTAGGAAAATGTGGGATACAAGTGCAATAATAATATTCGGTAAGGCGAAATATGAGAGTGCCAAACCCCTCAGAGAAAATTGCATTGGCTTCCACTAAACGATCGTATTGCCTTCAAAATTTGCACCTTGACCTATAAAATCATCCATGGAGAAGCTCCTTCATACATGTCTGACCTAATTGACTTACCAGCACAAAACATCAACAGTTCATCGCGTACCTTCCTGAACCTCCACTACCCTAATTGTAGAGGACTCAAATACAAATCAATACATGCATCTACTTTCATATACCTCTGCACAAAAGCATGGAACAAACTACCGAACACTATAAAAATAACACGTAACTTGACAAACTTCAGGAAACTACTGAAAACACACTTGTTTGAAAAAACTTACAATAAGAATCCTCCTTAGAACTTGATTATTCTATATCTAAACCAACCACCTACTGATCCCTCTGAATTGATTATATTAGCCTTATTATCATTATTGGTCATCATATTGGTTTTTTTTATGTGTTATGTAAATTATTCCACAGACATACCTTCCTTATTTCTTACGTAGTAATATGTTAATTTAGAACAAACCTCTTACTCTACATAGTAACATAGTAGATGACGGCAGAAAAAGACCTGCATGGTCCATCCAGTCTGCCCAAGACAAACTCATATGTGTATACCTTACCTTGAATTTGTACCTGTCCTTTTCAGGGCACAGACCATATAAGTCTGCCCAGCAGTATTTCCCGCCTCCCAACCACCAGTCCCGCCTCCCATCACCGGCTCTGGTACAGACCGTATAAGTCTGCCCTCCCCTATCCTCGCCTCCCAACCACCACCCCCTCTTCCCCCCACCTGCTCCGCCACCCAATTTCAGCTAAGCTTCTGAGGATCCATTCCTTCTGCACAGGATTCCTCTATGCATATCCCACGCATGTTTGAACTCCGTTACCGTTTTCATCTCCACCACCTCCCGCGGGAGGGCATTCCAAGCGTCTACCACCCTCTCATCTTTCCTGAGTCTGCCCCCCCTTCAATCTCATTTCATGTCCTCTCGTTCTACCACCTTCCCATCTCCGGAAAGATTCGTTTGCGGATTAATACCTTTCAAATATTTGAACGTCTGTATCATATCACCCCTGTTCCTCCTTTTCTCCAGGGTGTACATGTTCAGGTCAGCAAGCCTCTCTTCATACGTCTTGGAACGTAAATCCCATACCATCCTCGTAGTTTTTCTTTGCACCGCTTCCATTTTTTTAACATCCTTCGCAAGATATGGCCTCCAAAACTGAACACAATACTCCAGGTGGGGCCTCACCAACGTCTTATACAGGGGCATTAAAACCTCCTTTCTTCTGCTGGTCACTCCTCTCTCTATACAGCCTAGCAATCTTCTAGCTACTGCCACTGCCTTATCGCACTGTTTCGTCGCCTTCAGGTCCTCAGATACTATCACGCCAAGATCCCTCTCCCCGTCCGTGCCTATCAGACTCTCCCCGCCTAACACATACGTCTCCCTTGGATTTGTACTCCCTAAGTGCATCACTTTGCATTTCTTCGCATTGAATTTTAATTGCCAAAGCTTAGACCATTCTTCTAGCTTCTTCAGATCTTTTTTTCATGTTTTCCACACCCCTCCGGGGTGTCCACTCTGTTGGAAATCTTGGTGTCATCCGCAAAAAAGCAAACTTTACCTTGTAACCCTTCGGCAATGTCACTCACAAATATATTGAACAGAATCGGCCCCAGCACCGATCCCTGAGGCACTCCACTACTCACCTTTCCTTCCTCCGAGCGAATTCCATTCACCACCACCCTCTGGCGTTTGTCCGTCAACCAGTTCCTAATCCAGTTCACCACTTCGGGTCCTATCTTCAGGCCGTCTAGTTTATTTAAGAGCCTCCTGTGGGGAACCGTGTCGAAAGCCTTGCTGAAATCTAAGTAGATGATGTCCATAACACGTCCTTGATTTAATTCCTCTGTCACCCAGTCAAAGAATTCAATGAGATTCGTTTGGCACGATTTCCCTTTGGTGAAACCATGTTGTCTCGGATCTTGCAACTTATTGGCTTCCAGGAAATTCACTATCCTTTCCTTCAGCATGGCTTCCATTACTTTTCCAATAACCGAAGTGAGGCTTACCGGCCTGTAGTTTCCAGCTTCTTCCCTATCCCCACTTTTGTGAAGAGGGACCACCTCCGCCGTTCTCCAATCCCTCGGAACCTCTCCCGTCTCCAAGGATTTATTAAACAAGTCTTTAAGAGGACCCGCCAGAACCTCTCTGAGCTCCCTCAGTATTCTGGGGTGGATCCTGTCCGGCCCCATGGCTTTGTCCACCTTTAGCTTTCCAAGTTGTTGATACACACTCTCTTCCGTGAACGGCGCTCTATCCACCTCATTTTCAGGTGTACTTTTGCCAGTCCCTCTCGGTCCTTCCCCAGGGTTTTCTTCAGTGAAAACAGAACAAAAGTATCTATTTAGCAAATGGGCTTTTTCTTCATCATTTTCTACATAGCGTTTTGTTGTATCTTTTAGTCTCACAATTCCTTTATAGTCTTTCTCCTTTTCACTAATATACCTGAAGAAGTTTTGTCTCCCCTCCTTACATTTCTAGCCATTTGTTCTTCCGCTTGCGCCTTAGCCAGATGTACTTCTCTCTTGGCTTCTTTCAGTTTCATCCGGTATTCCTCCCCGTGTTCCTCCTCTTGAGATTTTCTATATTTCTGGAACGCTAACTCTTTAATCTTTATTTTCTCAGCCACTTGCTTTGAGAACTATATCGGTTTCCTTTTTCTATTGCTTTTATTTACTCTCCTTACATAAGGTCTGTGGCCCTGTTTATTACTTCTTTAGCCTGGACCACTGTCCTTCCACTTCTCGTATGTCCTCCCAGCCCATCAGCTCCTTCCTCAGGTATTCTCCCATTTTGTTAAAGTCAGCTCGCTTGAAATCCAGGACTTTGAGTTTAGAGTGGCCGCCATCCACATGAGCCGTTACATCAAAACAAACCGTTTGATGGTCACTGTTTCCCAGGTGTGCAGCCACTCGGACATTTGACACACTATCCCCATTCGTGAGCACCAGATCCAACGTGGCTCCCTCCCTCGTGGGTTCGTTCACCATTTGTCTGAGCAGAGCACTTTGGAAAGCATCCACAATCTCTCTACTTCTTTCCGATTTTGCAGATGGAACTTTCCAATCTACATCCAGCAGATTAAAATTCTCCCAACAGCACCTCTCTTTTCTTTCCCCAACTTTTGAATATCAGCGATCAGATCTTTATCTAGTTCTTCCAATTGTGTCGGGGGTCTATAGACAACACCCACGTGGACCAAGGTTCTATCCTCTCTTTTTAAGGTGATCCATATCGCTTCTTCCTTTCCCCAGTTCCCTGTCATTTCAGTCGCTGGGATATCATTTCTCACATACAGAGCTACTCCTCCACCTATATGTCCCTCTCTATCCTTCCTAAAAAGATTATAGCCGTGGTATGTTATCATCCCATTCATGGGAACCAATTGAGCCATGCTCTGTGACTGCAACTATGTCCAAGTCAGTCTCCAAAATCAGGGCTTGAAGGTCATGAATTTTATTGCTTAGACTGCGGAGCATTTGTGGTCATTGCTTTCCTTACATTTCCTAGTATGTGTTTTGGTTTTAGTGATTTGTGAGGGTGTTTTCTCTTTGGGTACCTTCTCAATATTTTTGTTCCCCCTTCCTTGCTTTTTCTTTTTTTTTTTCGCTTCAGTTTTATTTTCAGGAACATCACAGTGCTGTAGTGGAGCAAAAGAATTTTGTAGTGGTAACACTTGTGCGGGCGGATGCTTCTGTATCACATGATGAAGTCTGCCTGAGCCTACTGTGAACCATCTGTTCTTATGTGGTTTTATTCTTTGAGGCAGTGGTGAGAAGTTATGATTCTGCACAGTCCTATAAGTTGCTTTAATTGCATCTAATTCTTGCATTACTTTACAGAGCTTTTGTTTAAAGTAGATAGTTGAAGACAGGACAAGCTTTAAGTCTCCAGATGATTGGCCTTGAAACTAAAGCATTACAATTATTGCAGAGAATAAAAGTCATCCTGATTGGTTGAAATGGGTATGAACAGGTGTACTATGTTGGAGTAACAGCCTGCAAGACTGCCTGTGTATGATTGAGTAAAGTTAATGAGGTTTGGTTTGTCTATAAATGATGTGGCAAACCCTGGGGTGGGATATATAGTCCCAAAGTGTCAGCTAAATGCTGTTATCAAGGTAATGCTCTAGTTGAATGGACCCAAATGGTCCAGTCTGAGCAAGAATTTTCACTTGATTTAACTTTAAAACTGCCCTAGATATTGCTAACTTCCTTTTAACTAAGTCTAAATATTCCCAATAATTATAGCAGTTCCTCTCTATCAGAGTTGGCAGGAACAGAAAGAAAGCCAGAAAGAAAAAGAGAGAGAGGTTTCACAGTGCTAATTAAAATTATTAAGCAATAAGCATTAAAATTTAAAGAGATTATCAGGTAGCTCACCTAAAAAACCAGCTAGTTGAGAAGTTTGGGGATTTAGAGGTCAGAATTAAACCTTTCCTTTGCAGGAGTTTTTGGTTCAGTTCCAGCACCTGCAAAGTTAGAAATAAGTGGTATTCCTTATGTTTGAGGCCACCCTGCCTCCAGCTGTGGGGGTGCTTATCTCCCAAAGTGTCAGCTAAATGCTGTTATCAAGGTAATGCTCTAGTTGAATGGACCCAAATGGTCCAGTCTGAGCAAGATGGTCTTACTCTGTTCATAACTAAATCTTTTGTAATATAATGTAAGCTACATTGAGCCTGCAAATAGGTGGGGAAATGTGGGGTACAAATGTAGCAAATAAATAAGATGAGTTTTCTTGGGTAGCTTTTAAAGGACAGGGCATCTCTATTACTGTCACTGTTCTGAGGGTATACATAAGAATAGCTATACTGGGTCAGACCAATGGTCCATCTAGCCCAGTAGCCTTTATTTTCCCCAACAGTGGCCTATCCAGGTCACAACTACCTGGCAGAGACTCAAATAGCAACTTTCCATTCTACCAATACCATGGCAAACAGTGGCTTCCTCCATGTCTATCTCAATAGGATTGGATTAAGAAGCACTGGTTTAAGATGGAGGAGTTCTGAGAGCTATTGTGGCTTCCTCCTACCTATTCTGGATAAAATCTGGCTACATTTTACTCATCTGCCATGGGCAATAAGGACCACGAAATCTTACATAGTAAGTCAATTACAGTCCATCCAATCTGCCCAACAAGTTAAAACTCATTTTACATTGAGCCTGCAAAGAGATGGGAAAATGTGGGATACAAATGCAACAAATAAATAAATACATAGTATGCGATACTTTATATGTATACCTGAGTTTGATTTGTCCTTGCCATTCTCAGGGCACAGACTATAGCAGTCTTATCTGTTTAATGTTATTTAGTTGATCTCCCAGACTATTGCGGTCTGCGGAACCCACCCATTGAAGCCATGGTGCCCGAGGGCTGTCTGACATATTCAGAAGGCTAATAGGTTGCCTTGTCTTACCTTTTGCATGAGGTTGATTTACATATGTAAACAGTTTAAAATATATTTTTAAAAAATATTTTTGTACTTTTGTGGGGCCATGGAGGTGGTCTGATTATTTTCCGACCCATTTTTAGGGTCTGGAGGTGATCTGGTGCCAGCCTGGTGGTCCTTACCCTTTTCGGGTGATTTCTGGCCTGATCCCTGGTGTCTAGTGGCTTCTAGGGAGTACCGGGCAGGAGCCGGCAAACTTCATGACCAGCTGTGAAGGCGCGCTGGCCGCAAATGAGGGAAGGTAGGCAGCAGCCCGGCAGGAAAATGGCCAGCTTTGGGCCTAGTTTGCCAGGAGGAGCACTACTCCGGAGCTCTGTAGACCCAAAATTTAAGCTAGGGCCTCAATTTTTGGCCTGCTCAGCTGGAGCTCCATGGAAATTGCTGTTTTTGGGCGCTTTTAAAATCAGAGCTCTGACGGTGTAACCGGACCTATTCAGAAGGTGGAGATGGCCTTCTTTATATGAGGAGAGACAGGTATGGGGTCCCTTGGCCTCAAAACATTTTTATTAAAATTTTAAAATGTGATTTTTGGTCCACGTTAACCAGGGTTCGGGGTAAAATATTATAGAATTTTTTTGTGTGTTGGGGTCTTTAGGGTTGTCCCTAGGGTGAGTTATGGAGGTCCTGACCTGAGAAAAATTAATTTGTTCCTGTGAGGTGGGAATTTGCCTTGCAGGGGCTAGCGTGCTCTGGGTTGCGCGTCTGGAAATTTTAATGTCTATATTTGATAAAGTGGAATTTAGTCAAAATTTTCATGTATTAAGGGGGAAATTTTGTGTATTTCAAATGTTTTTATTGGAAAAATGTGGGGTGGAGTGAAAAATACATACTTTTAAAATGTAAAACCATAGGGCTGTGTCTGGAGATGTGCATGACCTGGTCAGCAAAGGGGAAGTATTTTTCACTTTGTGTTATTGAATTATTAGTAAAAATGTATTTCATCCATTATATCCTATGGGAAAAAGTTAATTCAAAATGGAGCCTAAGGTTTGAAAAGTCAGGGTTCCATATTCTCGTGGAACTGCAAGGTTCAGATGCTAGGCATTGGTTAGCCACCAGGGAGTCAGGTGCTGTGGCCAACTCCATGTTTCCATAGCTACGGCCTAGGGAAGCTGAGCACAGTTAGGAGTTAATGTTGAAGCAGGTAGCAGGATGCTTAGAGCAGGCACCAAAAAGGCTTAAAGTACCTTTAAGGTTTTACAGTTTTTATTCTGGATCAAACAAATCCAGCATCTAACAACTAAACAACAAATCTAGACAAAAGCATCAAGCAATTACATGACAGCAATCAAACATAACAGAATAATAAGCAAAAACATCATACAGCAAAAAGCTGGGTAACATAATCCCAGTTTTGTTTTGTGAGAACGCCCACACCCTCCCCCTCATTACCCTAGTTTCCTTTCAAATTTAACAGTTGTATGCAAGATCACCCCCCTGCCCCCAACCCTACTTTAACCCATATCTTAGACACTGAGATGACTCGGTGTCTGGACTCTTGTGACCCCAGGCCATCTTTGAAGAGTTAACGTCCAGTATTCCCAATCCGCCTTTCCCTACTCAAGCAGAGAACCCCAAAACAACTCCTAAAATAACAGTACCAACTTAGGAAACACTCTGAAACTTGTTGAATACTGCACTTCTTGCTTTGTGGGACATAGTTTGCAAGTAACAATTCCAGATAGACATGAAATCCCTCCTTCCCTTTGGGGAATTCCTAAAAGCCCTTGCTTCCCATAACATAAAAGCATGCAATCTATTTCTTCAGTACCAAAAATAGGGAGGCGGCTCCTGCATCCAGTGCTTAAGTATGCACTTCTTCCCCAATGCATAAGCTTTACACAGGACTAAGTGTGAATTTTTGTTCGAAAGCCCATATGCCTCCCATTTATTCATCAAGACTCCTTTCCAGAAATAAACTACATGATGACAAAAAAGAATCCCTAAGTATCGATGGTGACCTCCAAAATGCTTGAATGCCACTACATTGCCAAAAGGCATGGAAAAAAGGTATTCTTCCCTGCTAACGTTTGGGACATTGACCAACAGGCACCCAACCTGCTCTAGTAGCCTGATAATGTGATATATATGCCCTGTGGAGTATTCTATATTTCTGTCATGGTCGTGCCCTGGTTTCAGGCTCTGTCATCTCGCCCCCTGGTGGCTGCATTGGATTGTCTGTGTGCTGTTTCCCGTTCCAGACATCAGCCCAGTCCAGTCCGGATCTTCCGGTCCGCCAGACTTGCTTGTCTTGTTTGAGCCTGCACAGCACCTGTAGCTGCCTGGTGATTGCTGCAGCTGAATCTCAGCTGCTGCTGGGCTTATTAGCCATTTGGAAACTCTCTGCTTTGCCTTTGCATCGCCTAAGGCCCTGGTTTGTTGGTGCTTGTTGCACTTCTGCCTAGCTTGGTTTTTATTCTAGTTCCTTGTCTGATTTCTAGTTAGTCCGTGTGTAGTTTAGCTTAGGGTTATTGTTTGTTTCCTAGACTTGTTCTTTGTTTGTCTTTTTGTGTTTAGTTTCTGTTTGTCTGGGTTTCTTGTTCAGTGGCTGCCTGGCAGCTTTCAGTTCTGTCTCGTGTTTGTCAGTGATTTTTCCCTGTTTTTAGTGGCTGCTTGCAGCTTCCAGCTCCTGCCCTGTCCTGTAAGTCCTGTCGGCTGCCTGCAGCCAGGGGCTCCTCCTGGGGAAGGGCGGCTAGTGCAGGTGAAGTCTTGCTGTTCTATCGTGAGTTCTGTCTTGTTCCTGGTGTGGGGTGGTTTTGCCTGCCACTGCCACTCCTCGGCATTGGCCCAAGGGCTCACAAACCTAGTTCCTGCTTTTGGAAAGCGTGACAATTTCCAACCTGCTTTGGGATAGCTTTAATCAATTTTAGAAAATCTACCCCCTTCAATTCATACCCAAGGTCCCTACTCCAAGCCTCTGTAAGAACCCATACTCCCGGGGAAGGAGAAGAGAAAGCAAAGCTCTATGTAAACCTGATACAGAAACCTGGCCAAAAATATTGCCTTCCAAAAAATCTCAAATTTTCTGACCCAGCCTCATGTACAGACCCATGATCTAAGCTAATATAATTGTGGTGCAGCTGTTGATAAGCAAAATCTATGTGAGTTAGAGAGAGCCTCTGAGGTAAATCCTGAAAAGAATTTTAAAAACACCTTCACTGAAAATGCTCAGTCAAAACAATGCCCATGTCTGACCATCTCTTAAACTGTCCATACTCCAGCCCTAGTAAAAAAAATTGGCATTAACCCTATAGGGCAATAAATCACTAACATTCGGGTTCTGATTCCAACAATTCAAAAGAGCCCACCAAATGCCTCAGAGGCTGCAGCAATACACTTCTACAAGAGTGAGGCAAATTTTTTGTCTCAGCATGCAAAAGAAAATTCAAATGCCAAGGTATAAACCATTCCTTTTCCCATCATGTAGGAGTAAACTGCTCAGTACCAAACAACCAATCTCTAAGTTGTCTCAGAAGACGAGCCTGGTTAACCTCCCTGCGGCCAGGAATCAAAGATATTCTAGATGCATTTTCGGTTTCTTACCCCCCCCCCCCTCCACACAAAATAATAATAATAATTCCTATACCTTACTTAACTACCGGAGCTCTTTCTGCAAAAGGCGCAGTGGGAAAACTTGCAAAACATAGAGCCAGTGAGGAAAAATAATAATTTGAAAGATTTATCCTGCCCATTAAAGATAAAGGTAAATTACTCCACTTCTCAAACTGAAGCTTGGTGTCTTAACAACCTATCGATGTTCAAATTATATATTTGCGAAGAATCCGTAGCCAACAACACCCCCAAATAGCGGGGTGGTGTTGGCCCATTTCAGCGGATCCCACCTGATCCCCTTTGTAATGCCTCTGATTTGCCGAGATTTAACTTAAAGCCTGAAAAATCCCCAAACTCAGTCATGCATTCTAACAAAGCCCTTATTGATAGCTAGGGATTAATCACATGAATAAACAAATCGTCAGCAAATGCTGCTATTTTACATGTATCTGTACCTAATTGAAAACCTTGTATATCTGGAATCCTCTGAATGTCACGTAGGAGGGGATCCAGAGTAAGGACAAACAAAAGTGGGGAGAGCAGGCAACCCTGTCTGGAACCATGATATATTGAAAAGGGGGGAGGAGAGCAGTCCGTTCACCTACACTTGGGCTTGAGGAAGAAAATACAAAGCCCGAACCACTTCCTGAAAAAAAAACCCTGTATGCCATAGGCATCCAATACTCCAAACAAAAAGTCTCACCACCACCCTGTCAAAGGCCTTTTCAGCATCAATACTGATCAGCACTGAGGGAACATCTTGACCTGCTGCCAACTCTAGAGTAGTAAGAATCTTTCTCACATTCTTAGTAGTGTTGCGGCCTTGCATGAAACCCACTTGAGAGCCCTCAATCATATCAGGAATTATCAAGATAGACTGTTCACCAAAACTTTTGCAAATAATTTAGCAACGAGATCGGTCAATATGATTTGCTGTGGATCTTGACCTGGCTTCGGCAACACCACTATCTGGGCTAGCCGCAGGGACTCGGGCAACCATCCTTCTCCTATTGTAGTATTAAATATAAAAGTCAGCGGGGGTACAACCTGGCTCAGAATCTTATAGAATTCTCCTCTATAGCCATCAGGTCCAGGAAGCCTTACCGAAGGGTCCCCTTTATATAGCCCAAGATACCTCCTCCGCCCCAAAAGGAGCATTTAGTATAGCCAAACTGGATCCAACCGTGTAAGATCCAAACCAGAGTTTTCCAACGGAGGAGGATCAGGGGATGAGTACAGTTGGGCACAGTGATCTCTCATAATGCGGTTGATTTGAACATTCTTATTTTCCAAAACCCCGGTGGAGGAGTACAGAGCATCAATCTTAAATGGACCCTGACGGGGATGAGCCAAGCCACGCTTGTATAGTTGATACTGAAAATAACTGTGTGATGTTTGGGTAGTATGATGTATTAATTCATTTAGGGTATGTTGCAACTGTAAGAGCTGAGTTTTAACTTGTACATTATGATGGATACTGTAGAGATGTCTGACATGTAACCTCTCTTTCCAAATGGAGTAGCTCCCTATTTCTGACCTTCTTTTGATGACTAACATAAGCCATAATCTCTCTCCCCTGAGTACTGCTTTGGCAGTATCACAATATAGGATAGGATTATACACATGAGCAGCATTCATTTCCTTAAATATCTGATATTTCAGCAAGATAAAATCTATAAATCTTCCTTTTCCCTAGAGATGAACAGGAAACTTCCACAGTGCTGTAAAGATGCCCCAAGGAGCTCCAAGCAAGTGGATACCAAAGCATGGTCTGCTTGTATTATTGTAAACAATCTACAAGAAATAAAAATATAATCAATCCTGGAGATGGTGGCATGCACTCAAGACAAGTGAGTATAGTCCCTTTCTACTGGGTGCAAGGTGCGCCAAACATCCACTAAGTCCAGGACCTCACTCAGCATTGGAATAACTCAGGATTCACGGCAGGAGCCTCTCCCTGTCCCATAAGATCTATCTAACCTCGGATCCCCCACTTCATTAAAGTCCCCTCCTACCAGAAAAGGGACCTCATCAAAGCTTTGGAGATGATGAAGAAGCTGCTTGTAGAAAGCTTTACTGTACATATTTGGTGCATAGTGGAAAACAAACTAGCAGATCAATATACAATCCAAAAGACTTTATTGAAGATACAGTATATAAGACAATTGCCCGACACAGGCCGTGTTTCACCCAACAATAGGGCTGCGTCGGGCTAGTCTATATCTTCCTTAAATGAGAGCGGTAACAAATTACATACCAGGACAAGGATAAAAGCAATTTTCTTTATAAAAAGGCCTTTGACAGCAAACTATTCATCGATTTACTTGGCGTCTTACAGGATACGCTGATTTGAGCTGCTTATGTTGGTTTTTTATAAAGAAAATTGCTTTTATCCTCCTCCTGGTATGCAATTTGTTACCGCTCTCATTTAAGGAAGATATAGACTAGCCCCTGACTCAGCCCTATTGTTGGGCGAAACACGGCCTGTGTCGGGCAATTGTCTTATATACGGTATCTTCAATAAAGTCTTTTGGATTGTATATTGATCTGCTAGTTTGTTTTCCACGTTGGATTTTGCAGATCGTTTGCCTTGTTTTCTGGGACCCATATTTGGTGCATAAACATTACAGAGAAGCAGAGGTTGGCGTTCAATAGTTACATGTATCAACAAAATTCGCCCAGCATCATGAATAATTTTATGAGTAACAAGCTGGATCTCTTTTTGAACTAATATAACAACACTGGCCTTTTTGGCCCATGCCGGGGATTCAAAATAAGAACAGACCCACCAGCGGCACAGCTTTTGAGGCTCCTTAGCATCTAAATGTGTTTCTTGGAGGAAGGTGATGGACACCTTTTGTTGGTTTAACACTTGAAGTATTTTCTGACGCTTAATTGGGGAAGAGATACCTCCCACATTTTGAAGGGCGTTACGTAATGGCATTTATACAAATGATACAAAGAGTTGATAACCATTCTTAAAGGACGATAAGGGTATTCCAGCCAGTACTCGCGACAGGATTGTGAAAAATTACAGAAGGACCTTACGAGACTGGGAGACTGGGCGGCTAAATGGCAGATGACGTTTAATGTGAGTAAGTGCAAGGTGATGCATGTGGGAAGAAAGAACCCGAATTATAGTTACGTCATGCAAGGTTCCACGTTAGGAGTTACAGACCAAGAAAGGGATCTGGGTGTCATCGTCGATAATATACTGAAACCTTCTGCTCAGTGTGCTGCTGCGGCTAGGAAAGCGAATAGAATGTTGGGTATTATTAGGAAAGGTATGGAAAATGGGTGTGAGGATGTTATAATGCCGTTATATCGCTCAATGGTGCGACCGCACCTTGAGTATTGTGTTCAATTCTGGTCGCCGCATCTCAAGAAAGATATAGTGGAATTGGAAAAGGTGCAGCAAAGGGCGACTAAAATGATAGCGGGGATGGGACGATTTCCCTATGAAGAAAGACTAAGAAGGCTAGGGCTTTTCAGCTTGGAGAAGAGACAGCTGAGGGGAGACATGATAGAGGTGTATATAAAATAATGAGTGGAGTGGAACAGGTGGATGTGAAGCGTCTGTTCACGCTTTCCAAAAATACTAGGACTAGGGGGCATGCGATGAAACTACAGTGTAGTAAATTTAAAACAAATCGGAGAAACATTTTCTTCACCTAATGCATAATTAAACTCTGGAATTTGTTGCCGGAGAATGTGGTGAAGGCGGTTAGCTTGGCAGAGTTTAAAAGGGGGTTAGATGGTTTCCAAAAGGACAAGTCCTTAAACCACTACTAAATGGACTTGGGAAAAATCCACAATTCCAGGAATAACATGTCTAGAATGTTTGTACGTTTGGGAAGCTTGCCAGGTGCCCTTGGCCTGGATTGGCCACTGTCGTGGACAGGATGCTGGGCTCGATGGACCCTTGGTCTTTTCCCAGTGTGGCATTTCTTATGTACTTAGTACTCCCACCACCCCAACCATACCATCTTCCAGTGCATATACTCCCATTCAACAGCCCAGAGTTCCCTGGTTACTTCCAACCTCCCAACCCTTCCTTCCTCCCCTCACCTTCTCCCTCAACCCCTCCCCTCTCCTAAAGGGCACCATAAGGTGCAGAACTTCTGTACCTGTGACCGCAGACCCCATTTTGTAAAGTAAGTCTATTGGCTCCCAATCTCTCTCCCCCCCCCCCCCCCCCAGCTGAGTAGAACAGCACGGACAGCAGAAATTCAGCCTGTGAAACTTAATATAAAAAAAAAAACCAATAACACAAGCTACATTGAATATGCTCCCCACCCCCAGCCTCATAACCACAACCTGAAAAGTCAAATGCTTAATGCTGAGAGTCTCAAAAGTCATTTGGATGCTCTTGGCCTCTCTCATTCCAGCTGATCCACATAAGTTTGTGTCGCTTCAACAGTATCATAATAATGGAAAGTGCTATTATGATGGATCCGCAGCTTAGCTGGCTACAAAAAACTAAACCGTACTTGCAACTTGTGTTGCCAATTGGCTACAAAGCGGGGAAAACTGTTTACGCTGAAGAGAGACTTTGGAAGAATAGTCTTGAAAACACAAGATCTTATGTCCTTCATAATCCTGAGTTTTACTGCTTCGAAGAGCAGACAATATCTCCATCTTATGATGATTTATTTATTTGTTACATTTGTATCCCACATTTTCCCACTTATTTGCAGGCTCAGTGTGGCTTATATAGTACCGTAGAGGTGTTCGCCATCTCCAGCAGAGAAACAAATACAAAGAGTTATTGTGGTCGAATAGGTTCATGTGTTAGACACATTGGGGGGATCGCAGAGAGGAAGAGTTATGCAATGTCTGTTTCCGGGTTTGGTTTCGTTGTTTTGCAAGGTTTAGGCATTTAGGTTGGGTCGAAGGGGTATGCCTTTTTGAACAGGTTGGTTTTTAGTGATTTCTGGAATTTTGGGTAGTTGTATATTGTTTTCACGGCTTTTAGTAGTGTGTTCCACAGTTGTGTGCTGATGTAGGAGAAGCTGGATGCATAAGTTAATTTGTATTTGAGTCCTTTGCAGCTTGGGTGGTGGAAATTTAGATACATTCGTGCTGATCTGATTGTATTTCTTGTTGGTAGGTCTGAGGTCTGTCATGTAACCCGGGGCTTCTCCGTAGATAATTTTATGGACCAGGGTGCAGATTTTGAAAGCAATACGTTCTTTGATTGGTAGCCAATGTAGTTTTTCTCGGAGGGGTTTGGTGCTTTCGAATCACGTTTTTCCAAATATAAGCCTGGCTGCTGTGTTTTGAGCGGTTTGAAGTTTCTTTATGAGTTGTTCTTTGCATCCCCGCATAAATTCCATTGCAGTAGTCTATATGGCTTAGTACCATTGATTGTATCAAGTTGCGAAATGTTTCCCTCGGGAAGAATGGTTTCACACGTTTGTTTCCACATTGAGTGGAACATTTTCTTTGTTGAAGAGTTAACTTGGCCCTCAAGTGTAAGGTTGCAGTCGATAGTAACGCCAGGGATTTTCAGGCTGTCTGAGATAGGGAGGGTGAAGCAATCTAATAATGACTGTCCTGGGGCGCTCTAACTGATCTTTTGGGGCGCAGCCGATATGTTCGTTCTATATGCAGAGGGACAGCTGTACTTTGATGTTGCAAAAATCCTGGGAACAATGCTTCCAAAAAACCTTGCAGTTCTGCATCAGATACCGATTCCGGTAATCCAACCAGTCTCAGATTATTCCTGTGAGAGTGGTTTTCCAAGTCAGCAACCTTTTGTTGAAGACTCTTGCTTTCCAATTAAGATTCTTGCATCAAGGTTTCCACCTCTCCAACTCTGTTGGACCTCCTGAAGATCTTTAGTGAAAGTAGCTAATCGGTGCTCCATGTCATCCAATTTATCAATAATTTGTTGCAGCTGTGTACCCATGGCCTGTTCCAAGGCCTGGCAGACCTCTAACTATTTCCGACGTCCAGGCAGATCCCGCTGTAGGTGGAGGGGCACTTCTCTCTGCCATCTTTGATCCTCCGACGAGATTCTTCTCTGCATCTTTCCAGGAACCATGGGCAGCCATGCGGAACCACTGCTCCCTCCAGGCAATGTGAATACATCAGTGTCGCTCCACAATCAGTGTAGTAAACCAGTGCCACCAGAAGGTAGAGAAAGAGAGAAAAAAAACCCTCTCAGGACTGATCAGTCGTAAGACTCAAGCAAAGAAGCAGCCCTTAGTGACAATCCAGGATGTACTCTGTCCAGGCATGGAGAGCAGCAGTTCGGAAGATATCAGCAGAATATCACCGCCAATCTCTCCCTTTCACTGCCCGGAGGGGGGGAGGAGGCACCAAGCACAGGCCGCAGAGGACTCCATTCGGTGCTCCGAGGCTGCAGACAGGTGCGCTTATGATCCCCTCCAACAGAGCCAGAGGTGGGTGTCGAGACCCAAAGCAAGACTACAGAAGGGTGCTCTGGGAGCCAAATTCAGGGGACTACAGTCTGGAGTTGCCGGAGCTCATTTTATAGCGACCATCTTGGCCAGCAGCTCCACCAGAAGTCTAAAAAGTACCTTTAAAAAGGTTCTGATAAAGGGTTTGAGGGGTGGATAAGGACGTTTTAAATGTTTGGATTCAGCTAGTATATTCAGGGTTGCATGGACCAGGAATAAGGGATAATCCTGACTTAGTGGCTTGTAGGCCCTTAGAAATTGGGAAAATATTTTATTTAGAAACATTTAAATGCAGGCTTTGTAATAAAGCCAGGAGTTGAATAACAGAACAGTTCTGTAATAGAAAAGGGGTAAATATACAACTGAAGGATGGGTTTAAATGCAGGCTTTGAAGTAAAGCGAGGGGTTGAATATAAGGACAGCCTCAGAAAGGACACCTTGGAGGTAGGTCTCGGAACCTGTTCCCTTAAGGAAACATACTGGTGCCGCTAAATCAGCAACTGGGGTTTTTAGCTGATGGTAGCCAAGGATGGTAGGGCTGAGCTTTAGCAAGGGAGGCTTTTTAAAAGGAAATCTGGGCTGAGCAGTAGTTTCTGGGAATGCCCTGGACAGTAGAATTGCAACAGGTATGGTTTTCTTTTCAGCCTTCAGTTGATGATGCATTGCTGATGTGTACCTGATGCTGTCAGAGAGCTTGTATCTGGAAGTGAGGAGGCCGGCCAATGCAAGGAAGACACGGGAAGATAAGGGGTTTTTGCATTTTTGTTTGTGTGGACACATTTGGTTTTGTTTTGTTTTTAAATGTTTTTCATATTTTTTTTTACTGGGCATTAATAATTTGGACATAGTGCTCAGACCTGGGGAACAGAGGTTTAAAAGAGAAAAGACATACCTGATGCGGTGTCAAATCACTTCATCTTTCCAGATTTAGTACTGTCTTCTTTTAAAGAAGCTACGGAGCCAGAAAGGGAAGAAATATTTACAAAAACGAACAAGTTCTTGGATTTGAAGTATACAAAGTGTTAAGAGTAAGTAAGTTTTAAAATAATTTTTAATGTTTTTTTTATATGTGCATATTTTTAATTGATTTTAAATATTAAACTGAAGCACTTTGCAGTTAAGCTGTTAACTGGTTTTAAATAACGTTAATTTATTACTTGACTGTGTAATAAAGATACTTTTGTTAGCTGGATAATTCTTGGTGTGAGAGTCATTTTCTTTTCAGTGTCTTTTGTGGAAGACACACATCCGGAGTAGTAAAATGGGTAATTTATAAGCATCTATAAGCCGTACAGGTGGAAGTGTAATCAGATTCAGGGGAGACCTTCTTACCCTTGACTACTGTGACCAGCAGCCATACCACCTGATGAAAAAGAGACTGAGTAGCGCTGAAGCTAAGGTCAGGTTATACATACACTGCCTCCAGGCTCATTGTGGATATCTTGAAAATTTGACTGGCAAGGGCTACTCCAGGACTAACTTGAGAAACACTGCATTGGTGGCTATGAAGTTGTTTTTTACTGCATCAGCTGTTTTGGGTTTCCAATCTACCACCAAAGTCAAGACAATTATCTGCAGTTCTGTATATTCCTACCACCAAGTACACACTCCAGCCCCATTGTCCATTGAAGCATCAGCAGAAGATTTTATTTATTTGTTTTGTTACATTTGTACCCCGCGCTTTCCCACTCATGGCAGGCTCAATTTGGCTTACATCTTGTATACAGGTACTTTATTTGTGCCTAGTGCAATGGAGAGTTAAGTGACTTGCTACCTGTGCCTGAAGTGGGAATCGAATTCAGTTCCCCAGGACCAAAGTCCACCACCCTAGCCACTCCTCCACTCCTCCAACATCCTGCTGCTGGAGGCAGATGAAGACAATATGGGACACACAGTCATGGAGGCCTAGAAGCAGAAGGATGAGCTGCAGCAGGAGCCACCACTAGAGAAGAACAGAATTCAGATCGTGCCCCTAAAAGGTTCATGCTGATATTCTGGTCCACCCTGAGCAGGACCAAGGAGAAGAGGGAGAGAACAGTAGAGGATTGGGAAGACAACCACTTCTTTGCCTATACTGCACAAAGGGGGTGGGACAGCAGAGGAGAAAGGTGGGAAATGGTGGTAGAGGGTCCTGACAATAAAACACAGATTCCATGTGTAATATGCAGAGCGGGATTATGAGTTTGCATTCCCCACACCTTAACTTCTCACTGTGTGCATGCCAGCCCCATGATCCAGTGTAGCTGTGCCAAAGGATACCTACATTACATAGTAAAATAGTAGATGACGGCAGAAAAAGACCACGCTCCATCCAGTCTGCCCAACAACATAAACTCACATGTGCCACTTTTTGTGTATGCCTTACCTTGATTTGTACCTGTCTTTTTCAGGGCACAGACCGTATTAGTCTGCCCAGCACTATCCCTGCCCCCCAACCACCCGCCCCGCCTCTGGCACAGACCGTACAAGTCTGCCCAGCACTATCCCCGCCTCCCACCACTGGACCGTATAAATCTGCCCAGCACTATCCCACCTCCCAACCACCAGCCCTGCTGAAACCTGGGGTCTACAAACTACCTCGTATCCCTTCTGCCACCTTTCCCCCTCCCCCGGGTACAACACCAGGACCCCAGGAAGACACTAATACCTGTGCTTCAGCTGCTAAACAAATCGTATGTATGGAATAATGTACTTGGTCTAAGCACTATTAATATATTTAACACTAAAAAATAGTTATTGTTCTATACGGCATTTTTGGTTTTCATAAGGGCTATATTAGTTAAAATTTAATGCCAAGAAGCACAGAGTGATGCAGAACCAGATAGGAAGACTGATAAGCACAGCTCAGAAGTGTTTCACCACCTTGATATCCTAAATGCAACAAGGCAGTGGCCACAACCAGAAGGATGCAAGGCTACATAGAGGGGTATAACCAATAATAAAAAGGTTGTGAAGCCCCTTGTTCAAGTGGTTGGCGAGTCCCTACTTGAACTATCATGTTCAGTTTTGGAGGCCATATCTTGCTAAGGATGTAAAATGACAAAGCTGGAGGAAGTGACGGCTGCCTAGTCTGTTAGCTCCCGCACTCCCCTACCTTTAAGCTGCACCAGTAGCGCTATCAGTGCAAAAATTCAGACCAGCACCACATCGGGAGACGAGCTGAATACCCTGCCGAACAAAATGAGTAAATCCGCGGCAGCGTCACAGCGGGGAAGCGAAAGAGCACCGAGGAAACAGACCGGGAGGAGCCTCTTGCGCCCAGCCTCACCCGCGATGTAGAATTCGGAAGCTGAGCTCACGCACTTCAAAGCTGCAGGAGCAATACAAGGACCGTAAATATAAAATGGATGACCTCGAGAATAGAGGACGGAGACACAATCTGAGGTTCCGTGGAGTCCCTGAAAGCGGAGATATGGAAGATATCCAAGTGCTGGTGAGGATCCTATGTGAAAAAATTCTGTGAGAGGCCTGGGACCCTGCTGCAATGGCTATGGACAGAGTACATGGTCAGAGAGTGGAAAATAGACCCAGAGACATACTTGTAAGATTCTCCTCCTACACATTTAAAGAGATGGTGTGGCAGAAAGCCCGCCAGCTTCCAGCCCTGGAATATAACGAAGCCAGAGTCTCGGTGTTTCAAGACCTTTCAGTGTTTACATTAATGCAGAGGCGTGCCATGCGACCAGTGATTGAGATGTTGAACAAAGAGAAAATCGCCTACAGATGGGCCTTTCCATTTGCCATTTGTTTTGTGATCAAGGGGCAACAGTGTAGGACAAGGAAGGTGGCTGACGCCTGGAAAAGTCTGCACGAGGCCGGGCTGACCGCGTTGGAGATGGTGACCACGGAGATGGCGCGACAACAAAAGCACGCATGCAAAAGTGGAAGAGAGTCCCACAGAACGCAAAGGCATCAAGACTTCAGACCTGAAAGCCCAAGGAGGACTCTGATGTTTAAGAACTAACTGTGCATAAGGTTTAACTTGGTGTTGATATGGGGGATGAGTGTACGAGACTGAAAGGTGCTTAATGCGAGGTGAGCTGGTATGGTGGAGGAGGGTGTGTTCATATGCTGTATATTAGGAGGTGGGGGTATGTGTGAAGTGGGGAGGAAGGTCTGGGTGGGGTGTTGGCCTTTGGGGTCGCTTTCCTCTAGGTTCCCATGCAATGCTGGAGGGTATTGTTTGGTGGGTGGATGGAAAGGAGGGCGGGAGACAGAGGGGAGGTTGGGGAAGGGGGGATGGGAATACACCTTTCTTAGCAAATGCGGACAGAACAGAGTTGGTAAATGGTGGGCTATAAGTTTTTCACTTATAACATAAAGGGCTTAAACTCTCCTTATAAAAGGCACGCCCTTTGGCGTGAATTGCGACTGGCACAACCACAAGTGGTCTTTCTACAAGAAACTCATCTCTTATAAAAGCATGAGAAGGTACTGTTTTCCAAACAGTACCCACATGTGGTATGCGCTTCGGATGTTTTAGGAGCTAAAAAAAAGAGGGGTGGCCATAATGTTTCATAAAAACGTTACAGTGCAGATTCTTTCTGCATGTCAGGTTGGAGCAGGAGGAGTATACATTGGTTAGTGTATACGCGCCCAATGAGAGGCAGGAACGTTTTTTCCTGCATCTCCAGAGGGAGCTACAGGCCTTTGCTAGAGGGAAGGTGATAGTGATTGGAGATTTTAATGCAACCATGAAGCCAGGCTTGGACAAGTCAGCTCCTCCTGCTCCGATTGATTGTAGAATTTCTCAGGCACTGCAAAATTTTGTAGAGGGGATGGGGCTGTACGACGTGTGGCGCCTGGGGAACCCTAGAGGGAGAGACAATAATTTTTATTCCCAGGTGCATCATCCAGATTGGATTATATTTTTCTTGATAAAATGCTATCTGAAGGGGGAGATGAATCTGCTATAGGCCACATCACTATATCAGATCATGCCCTGGTTTGGCTCGTTGTTCCTTCCCTGAGGGAGGAGGAGCGAGACAAAAGATGGACATTTAACAATAGCTTGTTGCAGGATCCTGAAACAGTAGCCAGTTTTATTCCAATACTAAAAGAATATTTTGATATCAATTTGGACTCGGGACCACCATTGGGTACGGTGTGGAACGCATTCAAGGCAGTCTCTAGAGGGCACTTTATTCAGTGTGCGAGTCAGAAGGCCCGAGTGCATCGGGAGAGGCTGGCACAATGTATGGAAAGACTGGGTACAATGGAGGATAAATATAAGACCTCAGGCTCAGTAGCTGATTATCGAAAACTACAAGAGGTGCGATTGGAAATTGCGGGGTTGCACAAGGAAAGCCTGAAGTTTGTGAGTGCAGGATGAAACAGATCCACTATGCTTACACTAACAACCTGGACGTCTGCTGGCTACCAAATTGAGACAAATGAGAGCTGACCGACACATTTTGAGAGTTAGGGATGCTAAGGGTATCATGACGCACAAGTCAGTACAGATCAGGGATTGCTTTGCCCAATACTATGAGAATCTCTATAAAGAGGATGCCTCTGTACAGACTGGGGAAATCGATGGGTATTTACAGACAAGGGGGCTGCCAACCCTTTCTGAAACACAAAAGAGGGAACTTGAAGACCTGGTGAGGGTGGAGGAGGTTATAGGGGTGGTGAAAGCATTACCAACGGGGAAGGTGCCAGGATTGGATGGTTTCACGAATGAGTTCTTTAAGGCATATGTGGTGGAACTAGCACCCTACTTGACGATGATAATCAATGCTGTAAGAGAGGGGGCACCTTTCCCTAGGACTATGATGGAGGCGTGGGTGGCGGTAATACCAAAGCCGGGCAAGGACCACACTGAATGTGCCTCATACAGACCCATCGCGATCCTTAATACAGGTGTCAAAATACTGGCAAATGTGTTAGCTAATCGTCTGGGGGAATGTACTCCCCAGCTTGATCCATCCGGACCAGGTGGGATTAATAGCCAAGAGACAGGCCATGGATAACATACGCTGCACAATAGATCTTCTATATACAACACAGAAAAAAGCACGGCCTGCGGTGTTACTCGGTCTGGATGCGGAAAAAGCGTTTGACCGGGTGCACTGGGGATACTTAGATAAGGTCTTACATAGAGTGGGAATTGGACAGCACTATAGAGCTTGGATCCAGGCTTTGTACTCCTCGCCGAGGGCTTGTGTGAGAGTGAATGGGGGAAACTGGGCGACATTTGCGTTGGGGCGAGGAACTAGACAAGGGTGTCCGTTGTCCCCATTATTGTTCGCTCTGGCGATGGAACCCTTGGCAGCAGCTATTCGTGAGAATAATGATATTGCTGGAGTGCAGGTCAGAGGGCAGGAGTATAAAATCGCGCTCTTCGCAGACTGTGCTTTTGTCATTAACGGATCCACTGGTTTCATTGCCTAACTTAATGAAAGAAATAGGGGAATATGCATGGATGTCGGGCTATAAATTGAATGCTAGTAAATCTATGGGATTAGCTGTGGGAGTTCCTCGGGGACTGATGGAGACACTGAAAATGTCTTTTGCATTTAAGTGGGAGAGTCGTGTATTATGTTACTTAGGAGTTAAGATCATGAGTGATCTAACAGAACTTTTTGAAGTTAATTACCCGGCTTTGAAGAGGGAGGTGCAGAAGGATTTGAACAAATGGGCATCTATGGGATTATCCTGGTTCGGGAGGATCGCGGCGATTAAGGTGAACATTTTGCCCCGTCTTCTGTACTTATTCCAGGTCCTTCCATTGCGGGTATCCCGAACCTTTCTCTCGGGACTGCAGGATATGTTGATCCGCTTTGTCTGGAACCAGAAGAGACCAAGGTTACCTCGAGCTCTTCTATATAAAAGTAAACGCTTAGGAGGGTTGGGGGTGCCGAACTTGTTCTGGTACTATTGTGCGGCACAGACCAGGGCGGCGGTGGATTGGTTTAGGAAGGAAAGCCATAAATTGTGGATTGCTATCGAACAGGACTTAGTGGGATCACGGAAATTAGCCCACCTAATGTGGCTTGCTAATAAATATAGGGGAAGAGTGGACAGGTTCCCACCCACAGTACAAACCACTTCCTACTATTGGGATCTTATGTTTCCCGAATGCCAACCACTGATTTCAGGTTTAGCTCCTATAGCAGATAACCCTATGTTTGAACCAGGTATAGGAAATACTACCTTCAGAAGATGGGCAGACTCCGGATTGGACTTGTTGGGACAGATGCATGTGGGGGAGAAAGTGGTACCTTTTGAACAGCTGGTGGACGACTTTGGGATCAGGGCTAGGGATTGTTACGCCTACACACAGGTGCAACACTTTATGACAGGTCAGGTTTACAAAGGATGTTTGAAGCGGGAAACACACCCAATGGAAGAAATATGCGTAGACTCGAAGATTGAGCGAGGAATGATATCCTTCCTGTATGCCCATCAGATGGCCAGTGCCAGACCATATGTGCAACACAGGAGGAGGTGGGAACAAGAATTACATTTTACTCTACCGGAGGCGGGCTGGTTGACATTGGAAAAAAGGATTTTGAAATCAGCTTTAGCGGTGAGTATGCAAGAGAACGCTATCAAAGTATTTTATAGATGGTATCTGACACCACATGTTTGCAAGGGTGCCAAAGGAGTGTTGGTGAAACTGTGGGGGGAGAGGGCACCATGGGGCATATTTGGTGGTCTTGCCCTAAAGCAAAGGCCTATTGGAAGGGGGTACATGCTCGCATTCAGAGGTGGGCTGGCAAGTCTGTGAGGTGGCATCCTTTAATTTTCTTACTTGGGCAGCAACCAGAGGGCCTTACGGCAGATCAGTGGCTTCTGTTGAGAGGATCCCTGCACGCAGCTCGTTGAACCTAGCACAACACTGGAAGTCACCATTGTGTACCCTCAATGGTGAGGTGGAATAGTAAGGTGAGATACATATGTCAATGGAGAGATTAACTGCTGAGAGGACGTAAAACTTTGCCTGCATGGGAAAGGGTGTGGGAACCTCGTTCTAAAAAGTTGTTCTGATTAGTTGATTTGTTACAGAGGGAAGTAGAGTAGGGGAATTTACATGTATTAAAATTTAAAAAAAACTTGAAGAAGAATTGGTGTTTATTATAACATTGTTACCAAATTGATGATATCACTTACATACTCATGGAAAGTTTGAGTAGAAGTGTGCTATCTTGCATTGTTTTGCATTGCGTTGTTATTGTATTGATTTTGCAATGCTTAATAAAGACTTCTATAAATTAAAAGAAACAATGACAAAGCTGTTAGAGAAAGTGATGAAAATAGGTATAGGGTTTGCAAGTCATACAAGGACAGACTCGAGGACCTGAATATGTATAGCCTGGAGGAGAGACAGGGGTGACATGATACAGTCAAATATATTTGAAAGGTATTAATCTACAAACAAACCTTTTCCAGAGCAGAAGTGGCAGAACTAGAAGACATGACTTGACAATGCAGGGGAGCAGACTGAGGAATAATGTCAGGAAGTACTTTTTCACAGAGAGGGTGGTAGATACCTGGAATGCCCTCCCGTGGGAGATGGTGATGAAAAACAGTAACAGAATTTAAAATTGTGTGGAACAAAGGACCCTATATAGAAGACGTGAAATCAAACAAGCTTAGCGATGATTAGATGGCAAAGTATACATATGTAGTAGCACGTACCTTATGCCATGATTAATCTTGTTGGGCAGACTGGATGAACCATACAGGTCTTTATATGCCATCATCTCCTCCTATGTTAGGAGATAACAAAATGGCCTAAGAACTTAGGGTGTGCTACACTGGTGCAGGCTAAAGGTCTACTAAGCCCAGGATCATGTGGTGGTAGCAGCCACTCTAGAAACAAAATCCATTTCTCATTAGTACCATAAACAATGTATATCTAATGGCTCAAATCTTCATCCTGGGTGATTCCTATTTATTGAAAGCTAGCATTGTGGACCTAGTCTTAAGGTTTTTTCCTAAATATCCCATCATTTTATATTTGTCCACATTAAAATCCATCTAGCATTTAGGTACTCATTGCCCCAGTCTCACAAAAAAAAAAAGTCTCTAATTCTGCACAATATACTTATTGCTTAACTTTTGAGGAAGTGTTTCTGCAAATCTCATCTCTTGCACTGCTCCCATTTTTAACTCTAATCAAGTAAGTTGGAAATTACTTGTCTCACTACAGAAGCCTGGAGCACTGATCAACCCCCCTCCCCCCTTTTTTTTTTTACCATCTTTTAATGTATTAGCCCGATAGGACAGTGCCTCCTATTCCCATAATTTTTATATCCTCAGGAATCTCTGGGGGACTTTGTCAAATGCCATCTGTAAATCCAGACATGTGTAGTTATAATTACTGGCCTGCAATTTCCTGACTTACCCCAGATCGCTTTATTAACACAGCATTTGTTGCTGGAGAACCTGGGCAAGGTTACTAGCGTAGCTATATTTAAAAGTCTGAAAATGCTAGACATAAAGTCTGAAAATGCTACTAATGTTCATTACTATTTGGACATTTCTAAAGCGCTACTAGGGTTACGGCAGCGCTGTACAATATAACATAGGAGGACAGTCCTGCTCTGAGAGCTTACAATCTAATGGACAAATGTACAGACAATCAAGTAGTGGCAGTCAAATTGGGGGCAGTCTAGGTTCCTTGAGGGTATCAGGTTAGGTGCCGAAGGCAACATTGAAGAGGTGGGCTTTGAGCAAGGATTGAAGATGGGTAGGGAGGGGGCTTGGCGTAGGGCCTCAGGAAGTTGATTCCACGCATAGGGTGAGGTGAGGCAGAATGGGCGGAGCCTGGAGTTGGTGGTGGAGGAGGGATTTGTCCTGTGAGCGGAGGTTTCGGGTGGGAACGTAAGGGGAGATGAGGGTGGAGAGGTAATGAGGGGCTGCAGACGGAGTGCATTTGTAGGTGAGAAGGAAAAGACTTGAACTGTATGCGGTATCTGATCGGTAGCCAGTGAAGCGACCTGAGGAGAGGGGTGATATGAGTATATCGGTTCGGGCGGAATATAAGACGTGCAGCAGAGTTCTGAATGGATTGAAGGGGGATAGATGGCTAAGTGGGAGGCCAGTGAGGAGAAGGTTGCAGTAGTCAAGGCGAGAGGTAATGAGGACGTGGATGAGAGTTCGGGTGGTGTGCTCAGAGAGGAAGGGCGAATTTTGCTGATGTTAAAGAGGAAGAAGCGACAGGTCTTGGCTGTCTGCTGGATATGCGCTGAGAATGAGAGGGAGGAGTCGAAGATGACTCCGGCGGTTGTGGGCAGATGAGACGGGGAGGATGAGGGTGTTATCAACTGAGATCGAGAGAGGAGGAAGGGGAGAGGTGGGCTTGGTGGAAAGACGATAAGCTCGGTCTTGGACATGTTCAGTTTGGTTAGCTAGGTAGGTGTGGGAATGAGGTGTGGGCTTCTCCTCTGGGCCCTACAAAGTAGGCTATACCCTGCAAGTGGACTCCCCCCCCCCCCCCCCCCCTTTTCACAGTTTCTGCCCTGGATCACAGCATGTCCGAGTACTTCTTCAAAGAAGCTTGACTAGCCACTGCTTTGACCCAGAATGGTAGGTCCTTGTCTTTTGGATACAAGTCAGAGAGCTAAACCCACACCAGTACTGTATCACCACATTTTGTAAAAGCATAAGGACCAGCCAGAATCTCAAATGTATCTAAAAGATACAGACAGACATTATAAAGGCCAGTTTTATTATGGCCTGTAGCACTACAAAGAGGTTAATACAGGCCGCTGAGGTTTGCCCATGGTGCTCTAATGTACGGTGCCTGCACATTCTGCCAGTTCTTCAGCAGAGATACCAAGAAATTGATGGCCAAGTGAATGTTGTATACCAGCTCATCCTCTGTCATCTTTCACATGGCCAACAGCCACAGCCAGACATAGCACCTTCTTCATCTCTATTGCTAGTGGCAGATGAGGATGATAAGAGACACTGGCAATGGAGGCATTGGAGCAAGAGGATAATCTGGAACTGGAAGTTACCACCAGGGGATGAGGAACTGCCTGTAGAAAACACCCCCCCCCCCCCCACACACACACACACACACAAAATATATATATATATATCTCCAGAGGAAGGTCTTGGCCATCCTGAAAGGGAACAAGAAGGAGAAGAGGGAGACCATGTTATAGGGTTGGGCAGCAGCTGTTGCACAGGGAAGAGGCCAATTACATGTGGGAGAAGTGTGGGGGGTATGCATCAAGAGCAGGCTGGGGACAATATGAGGAGGGAGGGGATGGGAAGCATGGCATTATTACATCAATTTGACTGTATTTGCGCAAGGGGGATGGACAGAGAGAAAGAGTAGGCTTGGGTCCACTAACAAGACATAGCTTTCCAATGCTGAAAACTTACCATATGGATGTTAAGTGCTGAAGCAGAGGAAGGGGAACTGGAACAATGAGGAATAATACAATGCTTGGTGCACAACAGCCAGAAGATCCAGGACACCTTTAGCATGAGGAAACACAAAAAGCCCCAGGCTGGGGTCACTTGGGATATTCAACCATATACAGCATTGGAGGGGTAGGAAGGAAAGATGGTGTCACACAAAGCACCTGACACCATGGATGGGGAAATGCTGAGGTTGTGTTTTCTCACCATATGGTATATCACAATACACCCACCTTTTTCATGTCATGTGTCTGTAGGAAATCCTCTAACTGCTGGCCTCTCTGGCAGGGCTGGGGGAAGTGGCAGATACCCCAGGTGGTGTTCTTCATGCTGCTCACCCTGACCAGGAAGACTCAAGACCAAGATTTAGGCTGGGGGTCACGTTTTAAATTTCAATCATGTACAGCACTGGAGAAGAGGTAAGGAAGGCCTTGGGGTGACAGAGTATTTGACAACATGGACAGCACTGGAGAGGGAGGGGGAAGGCTTGGGTTCCATCTCCTCACCATGTTGTCATCTGTATTGTAATGCGTCATTTGGCAGTTCGCAAACTGAAGAGTAGCAAATCTCCTAGACCAGATGGTATTCATCCTAGAGTACTGATAGAACTGTAAAAATGAGCTTGCAGAGCTACTGTTGTGAGTTAGTGCAAGTTATCCCTTAAAATCGAGCATGGTACCGGAACCCCTGGAAGATTGTGATGGGTGCCAATGTTAACGCCGATTTTAAATAGGTTCCCGGGGAGATCCGGGAAATTATAGACCGGTGAGGTCTGACATCAGTGCAGGGGAAAATGGTATAGGCTATTATTAAAAACAAAATTACAGAGCACATCCAAGGACAGGATTACTGAGACCAGTCAGCACGGCTTTAGTGTGGGGAAATCTTGCCTGACCAATTTACTTCAATTCTTTGAAGGAGTAAACAAACATGTGGACAAAGGGGAGCCGGTTGACATTGTGTATCTGGATTTCAAAAGGCGTTTGACAAGGTATCTCATGAAAGGCTACAGAGGAAATTGGAGGGTCATGGGATAGGAGGAACTGTCCTATTGTGGATTAAAAACTGGTTGAAGGGTCCTAGCTGGTCTCGCAACGATCGCTCTGAATATTGGGTGATTCTTCGTTTGGATTTTTCTTCTAAAACTATTATGCCGCATACAAAAAGAAAAGGGACGACAAGGGGGCAACTGCCATTAGCCCTAACATCATCCCCAGCCCAGCAAACACTTGATCGGTTTGTGAGAAGCTTACCTCCTGAATATGATTCGGCGAGCCCCGCGTTGAGTGACGTCGAAGGAGCGACGCCAACTCTGGAGCTGGATACTACTCTCTCGCTGCCAGTGCTGAATCCGCCATCCTTGTCCTTCTGCTACCAGAGTAGAGGTAGCGGACCAATCTCAGACCGAAGAGTCTGTGAGTTTGAGTTTGCTTGGCGGTATCTCTCCTGGTTTGGCAGAGGAGAACATCTTGGAGCAAGAAATGCTCAAGGAGGTAACGATGGAAGCTATATGGCAAGCGGTCCAGAAATTGACTGCTGAGGTGGGCAAACTCAACCAAACAAATGTCTACAATTGTGAGTAAATTGACAGTAATGTCAGACTCTTTCGATAATGTAAAAAAAGATCATACTAATCAGATATTTCAAACTGAAAGAAGATGTTAACTCAGTGAAAACTATTGTTGATGTTCTGGTCAAAGATAAAGAATTTACAGCTCGGAAAATAGGAGCAAATAGAAAATCATAATCGACGACTTACTTGAGATTGCTGAATTTCCCCATATCGCCAGCTCTAACTCCACGTGATTTCTTAAAGAAATATTTCCAAGAAACTCTGAAACTATCTTTAACAGATATTCCCCATGTAGTAAAGTTTACTACTTATCTAAAGTTCAGAAATCGGTAAATTTAGCTTCTGGTATTGATATGCAAAATTTGAGTGCTATTTTGGAAGATTCTGTGATTGAAATAACATCCAGAGGAACTCTGATAATAACTTTGGTCTTTGAACAGGATATAAATATGTTAATGAAACTGTACTTTAAACATTCCTCAGTATTATTTGTGGTCAAAAAGGAAGTTTGGATATACACGGATGTTACAAAGATAACGCAACAAGAAGGAAACAGTTTTTGTCTTTGAGAGAAATAAAGTCAGGGACTAGGTGCAACATATATATTGGTGTAATCCTTGTAAATGTCTGATTCGTATGTCTGGATAAAATATGTTTTCTTTGAGCCAAACCACTTAAGGGCATTTCTGGACTCAAAAAAACCATCTAGCTGAAATGGATGAAAACAAAGTCAGCGATAAGAAATAGGGATAAAGATCAGGATCAAGAGGGAGGAAGTGATGTCACGGGACCTGAATGGCTGCCTAGAGAGCTAGCTCCGTTGCCACCCTCCGTAATTGAGCAATAACAGCGTTCCTTCTGCTTGTTTGACGAACTAAATTAGCTATTGCAACGTTCCTCGTGCTGTGTGGAATCTAAAGCGACACTCCTGCTGAAATAAATGGCGGCGTGTCGGAAGGAGAGTGAACACACTTTGGAGAAGCCAGCGCTCCGGACCACGCGGCGCCATGTGCTTTCGTCTGCACCCGCCTCACATTCTGACTCGTGATTCCGCTCCATCCCTGTGCGAATCGGGAAATCAACTGGCAAGCGGGGATTGCCCAAAGACTTAACGAGATTTTTAACGGAGATCCACAAAGAAATCAAAGCGTCAAAGGAGGAAATCCTAGAAAAGATGGACGGGTTGAGCGTAGATCTCCGGGAGATGGGAGGCCGCGTTGAAGACTTGGAGGTGCGGGTGGATGAGAACGCAGAAAAATTGATCGAGACTGAAACCCGTCTTTCGAAAATACTCACCTCCTATGCTGAAATGCAGCTTAAATTGGACGATTTAGAAAATCGAGGGCGTCGTAACAACCTGCGTTTTCGTGGAGTCCCGGAGGTGGGGGATCATGAAGATGTTGGCGCCATTGTACAGCTGCTTTGTAGCAATCTGATAGACTCTCTAGATATCACATTGAGCGCGCACTACAGAGCACTGGGGAGACGGACAGACAATAGACCACGGGACCTTGTGGTCTGCTTTACCACTTTCACCATAAAGGAACAGTTTGCTACAGAAAGCGCGCCAAGTACAGCACATTGAGTATAATGATGCACAAATTAAAGTCTTTCAGGACTTGTCTGCTCACACTTTGTCTCTGAGGAAAGTGATGAAACCAGCACTGGAAGTCTTAACAAAGAATAAAATCCCCTACAGATGGGCTTTTCCATTTGCCCTTTGCTTTACTACAGGTGGACGTATGTACCGAACCCGGACCCTGGAAGAAGTGTGGAGATACTACGAACCGAGGGGCTGGTGTCCACAGAGGCCCACCAACTGAATTGGATCCGACCACGCGAGCCAAGCTGCAGAAATGGCAGCGAGTCCAGGGCAAGGGGAAAAAGACTCGAACAGGCACCTGAAGTTATAAAATGAACTTGTGCTGTGAGTTGCAGTGGAGAGTCGTATAAATTTGTATATGTTAAGTATGACTATATAAGTAAGAGTGCTGGGAATGGGATAACTTGAACTATGTAAAGTAGTATTGGAAAAAGAAGAACCACTTCCATAGGGGCGAAAGTTCTGTAACATTGAGGAGGGATGATAGCGTAAAAAGCAGGGGTAAGAAGTGAGGGGGGATGGGGGAGGGGGTCTTGGGTAGCTGTTTGGGTTAATGGGTTCTTCCTTCTATATTCCTAGTCGAGGGACTAAGAACCTAGCTAGTGGTTTCCTGGGAAGGGGGAGATGGGAGGGAGGGAGTATAGGGGGGGATGGGGAGGATTGTTCACTAGGGAATGAATGTACTATGAAGTATAGAATGGGGGACCAAGAACTATACTACTTGGGGAGAATCCGGAGAAGGGGTAAGAAGGGTTTGACACCAGAAGGTTTGAATGTTCCTCATACACTGTTTTATAGGAATGATTTATTGAACAAGTTTAATGTCTGATTTTAAGATACTTACTTATAATGTAAAAGGGCTCAATCCCATATAAACGCCACGCCCTTCAGCGTGAGTTACGCTTAATGTGCCCGAAGGGGGGGTTCTTACAGGAAACGCATATGTTACCAAAGCATGAGGGGCTATTGGCATCTAAAATGTATCCTGGGGTATACTGTGCTTCTGATGTTAAAGGGGGGAAAAAAAGAGGAGTTGCTATTTTGTTTCATAAAGATATCCAGGTACAGGTTCTCCACTTGAAGAGAGACATAACGGGCGATATCTTTTTTTGCATGTGCAGCTTGAGAGGGAGGAGTTTACTCTGGCCAATATTTACGCCCCTAATGAGAACCAGGAGGGGTTTTTTAGACATCTCCATAGGGAATTGCAATCGTTCTCCCGGGGGAGGGTATTCATGGCGGGAGATTCAATGCAACCATGCAACCTGGGCCTGGATAGGTCAGCATCTCCTACTAAAGCTGATTATAACATCTCCCAAGCCTTGCGGAACTTAGTAGAAGAAATGGGTCTGTGTGATTGGTGGCGAGTGTGTCATCCGAGAGGGCGAGACTATACTTTTTATTCCCAAGCGCACCTGTCTTATTCGAGACTAGACTATGTCTTTCTGGACAGGACCCTCTCGGAGGGGGGGGGGGAATCCGCTATTGGTCATATTACAATCTCAGACCATGCTCCGGCTTGGGTTGTTGTTCCTTCTTTAGAGGGAGAGCGAAGAGATTGCAGGTGGTCATTTAATAATTGCCTGTTGCAGGATCCTCAGATTGTAGCGGATTTCCTTCCGGTCCTGAAGGAGTATTTTGAAATAAATATGGATTCGGGGCCAGCTTTGAGTACTGTGTGGGATGCCTTTAAGGCGGTGGCACGAGGATATTTATTAAACGTGCCAGTCACAGAAATAGGATCCATAGAGAGCGCTTGTTGAAATGTATGGACCTCATCGGGGATCTAGAATCTAAATACAGGACATCGGGTAGGGTGGCTGATTACCGTAAGTTACAAGATGTGAGATTGGAACTGACTTGCGCTGCATGAGGAGAGCCTGAAGTTTGTGCATGCACGATTGAAACAGGTATATTATGAAGGGACTAATAAGCCAGGGAGATTGTTGGCTCGGAAATTGAGAAAGATGAGAGCTGATAGACATATTATGCGAGTGAAAGCTGAGAATGGTACACTGCTGTATAAATCTGCCCAAATTAGAGAACGCTTCGCTCAGTTCTATGAGTCTCTGTATAGAGAAGATGCTGCCGTGCAGGTTGGGGGGATAGACCAATATCTAGCAGATAGAGGGCTGGCTGTATTATCCGAAAAGCAGAAAAGAGAACTGGATGACCCAGTGCAACTAAAGAAGTATTGCAGGTTATTAGGGACTTGCCAACGGGCAAGACACCAGGCCTGGATGGCTTTACTAATGAGTTCTTCAAGAAATTTGCACGAGAGTTGGCGCCCTGCTTAACATTGGTTATTAACTCAGTTAGAGATGGGCAGGCACTGCCTAGGACTATGTTAGAAGCCTGGGTGGCAGTAATACCTAAACCTCAGAAAGATGGAGCGGACTGTGCTTCCTACCGCCCCATATCAGTTTTAAATACGGATGTTAAAATTCTGGCAAAAGTCCTTGCCAATCGGCTGGGGAGGTTCTTACCTACCTTGATTCACCCAGACCAGGTGGGATTTGTGCCAAAGAGACAGGCCATGGACAATGTGCGTCGAACTCTGGACTTGATGCATTGGGCTCGGTCGAGGACCTGTCCGTTGGTCTTGTTGGGGCTGGATGCGGAGAAGGCCTTCGACCGAGTCCATTGGGGATTCCTGGATAGGGTCCTGCACATGCTCGGGATAGGGCCCTTATTTAGAGCTTGGACCCAATCGCTTTATACACGACCGCAGGCATGTGTTAGGACTAACGGAGGGAACTCGGAGACGTTTTCGCTGGGGAGGGGCACCCGACAGGGATGCCCGTTGTCCCCAATGCTGTTTGCCTTGACAATGGAGCCATTGGCTGCTGCCATCCGGGAGAACGTGAATGTAACTGGGGTGGAGGTAAAGGGGCAGGAATACAAAATCGCATTGTTTGCGGATGATGTGTTATTGTCGTTGACAAACCTATTAACTTCATTGCCTAACCTATTAAAGGAAATAGAGGAATACTCGCGGGTCTCAGGTTATAAGCTTAACGCTAATAAGTCAGAAGGTCTGGTGGTGGGAGTGTCGCCACGAGTGTACGAGGCCTTGCAGGCGTCATTTGTCTTTAAATGGTCAACTAGATCCATACAATACCTGGGGGTACAGATTCCTGCGGCTCAGTCGGAATTGTTCTCGGCTAATTACCCGATATTGCAGAAAGAGATTTATAGAGACTTGGACAGATGGTCCCTTATTGGACTCTCCTGGTTGGGCCGGATAGCGGCAATTAAGATGAACATCTTGCCTCGGCTAATGTATCTTTTTCAGGTCCTTCCCCTGAAGGTACCCCGGGCTTATTTGTCTAATTTGCAGGATCGTCTGATGCGGTTTATTGGAATCAAAAGAGACCCCGCTTGGCACGGGCAATTCTGTATAGGAACAAAAATCAAGGAGGTCTATCAGTGCCGAATCTGTGTTGGTACTATTGGGCGGCACAGGCTAGATCGGCGGTAGAGTGGTTCAGAGGGGAAGATCATAAGCTTTGGGTACAATTGGAACAATCCATGGTGGGATCCCGTAAGCTGGGTAATCTGATGTGGCTACCCAATAAATATAGAGGGCGGGTTGAGTGCTTTCCACCAGCGGTACAAGCCACCTTTTATTATTGGGATCGGATGTTTATTGATCGGCAACCGCCTGTTTCGGGCCTGGCGCCCATAGTTGACAATCCGTTGTTCGACCCGAGTGTGGGGAACCCCGTGTTGGTACGCTGGGCTGAAGCCGGACTAGATATGATGGGCCAATTGCATGTAGGAGGAGAGGTGGTTTCCTTTGAGGCTTTGAGGGATGATTTTGGGTTGCGGCAAAGTGACTTTTACGTTTATTTACAATTGAGACATTTTCTGAAAGGGTCTGATTATGTAACTTGTCTTAAGAGGGAAACGCACCCAATGGAAGAAGTATGTGTGCGATATCACAGTACACGGGGGATGATCACCTATCTTTTATGCAGTGTTAGCCGGGCATCAAAAGCCATCTTTGTTACATAGGAGAAAGTGGGAGCAGGAATTGGGTTTCACCCTAACGGATGAAAAGTGGTTACAGCTGGAAAAGGGGACAATGCGTGCAGCGAGGTCAATACCTATGAAAGAGAATGCAATTAAGGTCTTCTTCCGCTGGTACCTTACTCCGGCGCGCTTGCACCATATGTTTGGGCAGGTCTCAGATAGATGTTGGAGGAAATGTGACGCTTTAGGTACAATGGGCCATATATGGTGGACCTGCCCAAAGGCTAGAGCGTATTGGAGAGCAGTCCAGGCGCGCCTTCAAAGATGGATAGGGGGACCTGTGCGGTGGCATCCATTAATATACATATTGGGACAGCGACCAGTAGGTCTCAGAGAACATGAATGGCTTCTGACAAGGGGAGCCTTGCAGACAGCCAGAGCGAATCTGGCTCAGAGTTGGAAGTCTCCATTGGTACCACCACTAACACGCTGGCTTACCAAGTTACGATACGTGTGCGAGATGGAGAGATTGATTGCAGTTAAAGCCCAGGTCCTGCCTAGGTGGGAGAGAATATGGCGGCCTTTTTTGAATGCTGAGTAGGGGTATTGTCACCGGAACATCTCTAAAACGGGGCTTCATAGTTGGACACGGGGATTGGGAGAAGGGGGGGGGGGGGGTTGGAGGGATGGGATGGTTTGGATGGGAGGGAGAGTTTTTGTACAAAAATGAAAAAGTTGAAGTTACTTAAAGAGTTCAGTTTGTTCTGATACAAATTCAGATCATAGTTTACCTTTGTATTCCTACTACCGCTATAATTTGAAATGTTTCTAGATGTTACTATTTTGTCATGTATCTGAATAAGTACAATAAAGACTTCTAAAAATTAAAAAAAAAGATCAGGATCAAGCCAATTTGGACTATATTTAATGTTTCTTCTAAGTTACAGTCTCCTTAAAATGTACTTACATATCACTACCACCCCCCCCCCCCCCCCCCCCCCCAGTATAGTGGTCTAAAGAAGAGTTAAAAACTTTGTTTCCTTGATATTTCTGTTGACATTTCTTATTTTTCCTTTAAATAATTTCTCTGTATTGCCTTACAAACGAACAGAGCCGTAGCGAGGGGAGCTGACACCCCCCCCCCCCCCGGGTGCAGCACGACGCACCCTCCTCCCGCTGATCCGCCCCGACTGCACGTTGCTGGGGTGTGTCGGCTCCGCGCTGGTTCACTGCTCTCTCTGTCCCGGAACAGGAAGTAACCTGTTCCGGGGCAGAGAGGGCAGTGCACCAGCGTGGAGCCCACACCCCCCAGCAGCGTGCACCCGGGGTGGACCGCCCCCCACGCCCCCCCCCTTCCTACGCCACTGCAAACGAATATTAGTTTGTATAATTGAAATTCAATAAATAAATTTAAAAAAACTGGTTGAAGGATATGGAACAGAATGGGGATAAATGGGCAGTATTCACAATGGAGAAGGGTAGTTAGTGGGGTTCCTCAGGGGTCAGTGCTATGACCGCTGCTTTTCATATATTTATAAACGATTTAGAGATGGGAGTAACCAGCGAGGTAATTCAATTTGCTGATGACACAAAGTTATTCAAAGTCGTTAACTCGCGAGAGGATTGTGAAAAATTACAGAAGGACCTTACGAGACTGGGAGACTGGGCGGCTAAATGGCAGATGACATTTAATGTGAGCAAGTGCAAGGTGATGCATGTGGGAAAAAAGGACCCGTATTATAGCTACATCAAGCAAGGTTCCACGTTAGGAGTTACGGACCAAGAAAGGGATCTGGGTGTCGTCGATGATAATACACTTAAACCTTCTCAGTGTGCTGCTGCGGCTAGGAAAGCGAATAGAATGTTGGATTTTGTTAGGAAAGTTATGGAGAACAGGTGTGAGGGTGTTATAATGCCGTTGTATCGCTCCATGGTGCAGTATTCTGGTCGCCGCATCTCAAGAAAGATATAGTAGAATTGGAAAAGGTGCAGCCAAGGGTGACGAAAATGATAGCGGGGATGGGACGACTTCCCTATGAAGAAAGACTAAGGAGGCTAGGGCTATTCAGCTTGGAGAAGAGGCTGAGGGGGAGACATGGTAGAGGTATATAAAATGAGTGGAGAGGAACAGGTGGATATGAAGCGTCTGTTCACACTTTCCAAAAATACTAGGACTAGGGGGCATGCGATGAAACTACAGTGTAGTAAATTTAAAACAAATAGGAGAAAATTTTTCTTCACCCAACGCGTAATTAAACTCTACGTTGCCGGAGAACGTAGTGAAGGCGGTTAGCTTGGCAGAGTTTAAAAAGGGGTTGGATGGTTTCCTAAAGGACAAGTCCATAGACTGCTACTAAATGGACTTGGGAAATATCCACAATTTCGGGAATAACATGTATAAAATGTTTGTACGTTTGGGTAGCTTGCCAGGTGCCCTTGACCTGGATTGACCGCTGTCGGGGGCAGGATGCTGGGCTGAATGGACCTTTGGTCTTTTCCCAGTATGGCATTACTTATGTACTTATTTATTTATTTGCTGCATTTATATCCCACATTTTCCCACCTATTTGCAGGCTCAATGTGGCTTACAATATAATACAACAACAATCGCATTAATGGGATAAGGAGATCTGAATAACAAATAAGGTGCATGAGAATATTATGGCAATTCATTTTAATAAAATAATAATTTCAGCCTTGTTACAGTTATGGTGCATAAGAAAATTATATATAATGAGACGTGGGTAACTAGATAGAACATAACAATGATAACAGGATAAAATAAAATGTTCAATAATTAGGGTGTACGTTAGAATAAACAGATTAGAACGGTTCCATTAAACTTGTATCTGGTGAAGTTTATGTGTCTGTACTTATGCACTGCTGTTAAGAAGTATGGCGAGAGTCCTTTTACAAGTTTTTAGGAAGAGGCTGCTGAAAAACAAGTCTCAAGACACAAACAAGCAACAAACCCCCCCCCCCCCCCCCCCCCACTTCAATCCCAATCCTTAAATCCAGGCTGGGATTTGTCTTGCTTCTCATAATAACCTCCAGTACTTCTCAGTAGATACAGTTCTGTTATATAGCACAATACTTGTTTTCTTCTTTTATGCAAGGCAAAAAGGAAGGCACACTTCACCCTTCCCTCCCCCAGAAAAGTTCTGTGGCAAATAGTTTGTTTAAGCTGTCCTTGGTCAGGGGTTGAAAACTCCAAGGGAACTTTAAACCTCTCCCTCCTTGGAGCACAGTCCTCTCCCCCAATATAAACACACAAACAGAACCCAAAGCACAGGAACTGCTTATCAGTTAAAGTTCATCTCACAGTTCAAACAGATTAGTTCATAGTTCAAGAGTTAATGGCTTTTCACACTGTTTACTGCTAAATAGATACTTTTGTTCTGTTTTCACAGAAGAAAATCCTGGAGAAGGACCGCGATTGACTGGCAAAAGTACAAATGAGAATGGAGTGAATATAGCACCGTTCACGGAAGAGAGTGTGTATGAACTTGAAAATCTAAAGGTGGACAAAGCCATGGGACCGGACGGGATCCACCCCAGGATATTGAGGGAGCTCAGAGAGGTTCTGGCGGGTCCTCTTAAAGATTTGTTTAATAAATCCTTGCAGACGGGAGAGGTTCCGAGGGATTGGAGAACGGCGAATGTGGTCCCTCTTCACAAAAGTGGTAATACAGAAGAAGCTGGAAACTACAGGCCTGTAAGCCTCACTTCGGTTATTGGAAAAGTAATGGAAGCGATGCTGAAGGAAAGGATAGTGAATTTCCTGGAAACCAATAAGTTGTTTTATTATCATTTGCTTGAAAATTAATAAATATTGTTTATTTTAAACTTCATTTTAGGTCCAGTTATTGGATTGCCTGGCTCATATTCCCACCTTTTTGTTTACATTTTACGCTTCGTGGGATCTATTGAGTTCTCCACATACGTGGATTCTCTTTAGGCAAGATCCGAGACAACATGGTTTACCAAAGGGAAATCATGCCAAATGAATCTCATTGAGTTCTTTGATTGGGTCACCGGAGAATTGAATCAGGGATGAGCTATAGACGTAATCTACTTAGATTTCAGCAAAGCTTTTGACATGGTTCCCCAAAGGAGACTCTTAAATAAACTGGATGGGCTGAAGATAGGACCCGAAGTGGTGAACTGGATTAGGAACTGGTTGACGGACAGACGCCAGAAGGTGGTGGTTAATAGAATTCGCTCAGATGAGGGAAAGGTGAGTAGTGGATTGCCTCAAGGATCGGTGCTGGGGCCAATTCTGTTCAATATATTTGTGAGTGACATTGCCGAAGGGTTAGAAGGTAAAGTTGCCTATTTGCGGATGATACTAAGATCTGTAACAGAGTGGACACCCGGGAGGGAATGGAAAACATGAAAAAGGATCTGAGGAAACTAGAAGAATGGTCTAAGGTTTGGCAATTAAAATTCAATGCGAAGAAATGCAAAGTGATGCACTTAGGGAGTAGAAATCCTCGGGAGACATATGTGTTAGGCGGTGAGAGTCTGATAGGTACGGACGGGGAGAAGGATCTTGGGGTGATAGTATCTGAGGATCTGAAGGTGAAGAAACAGTGTGACAAGGCGGTGGCCGTAGCTAGCAGGTTGCTAGGCTGTATAGAGAGGTGTGACCAGCAGAAGAAAGGGGCTGTTGATGCCCCTGTATAAGTCGTTGGTGAGGCCTCACCTGGAGTATTGTGTTCAGTTTTGGAGGCCATATCTTGTTAAGGATGTAAAAGAATTGAAGCGGTGCAAAGAAAAGCTACAAGAATGGTATGGGATTTGCGTTACAAGACGTATGAGGAGAGACTTGCTGACCTGAACACGTATACCCTGGAGGAAAGGAGAAACGGGTGATATGATAGACGTTCAAATATTTGAAAGGTATTAATCCGCAAACGAACCTTTTCCGGAGATGGGAAGGCGGTAGAACTAGAGGACATGAAATGAGATTGAAGGGGGGCAGACTCAAGAAAAATGTCAGGAAGTATTTTTTCACGGAGAGAGTGGTGGATGCTTGGAATGCCCTCCTGCGGGAGGTGGTGGAGATGAAAACGGTAACAGAATTCAAACATGCGTGGGATAAACATAAAGGAATCCTGTTCAGAAGGAATGGATCCTCAGGAGCTTAGCTGAAATTGGATGGCACAGCCGGTGGGGGGAGGCGGGGCTGGTGGTTGGGAGGCGGGGCTAGTGCTGGGCAGACTTCTATGGTCTGTGCCCTGAAAAAGACAGATACAAATCAAGGTAAGGTATACACAAAAAGTAGCACATATGAGTTATCTTGTTGGGCAGAATGGATGGGACCATGCAGGTCTTTTTCTGCCGTCATCTACTATGTTACTATGTATGACAGCCACGGCATATGATAATGCTGGGCTTGTCCCACCTCCCTCATTACCAGTAATAGCTGACACTGGTCCTAGCTCTGGGACTGTGAAAGAAGAAAGCAGAGTTCACCCAGTCACTGAAACTCCCAGCAGCTGGTTTCATTCATTCTCTGGTACTACCTCCATTATCTCCACCTCTTCAAGAATCATGATATCTGGGGCAGTTTAAGACACTTCCTGATCAACCCACTCCATCTCCATCTCCTCACTTCCTACTTCCTCCTCCTTATTAGCCCATGGGAGTCCTTCCCTTCCCCCCCCCCCCCCCCCCTCCCAGCTGTATCCTGGGTCCATGTCATACTGCCTATGTCAGCCAGGGATCCTGGGCTAATTCTGGATCCTGGTCTGGCTGTAGGGATTGACCTTGAAATCGCATGGGATATATCTGTCTGAGGGGTAGATGCACTAAAAAAAACGAGCCATTAACATGGGTTTTAAACTGGTTCAAGCCAGTTCAATGAGCAAGTAGTAAACCGTGCTATGCACAAAAGGGCATTTTCCTGTCATGGTAGCAGCTAACGAAAAAGGAATGCAAATGATCCAAAGGGTATTATAATGAGCTGCACTACAGTTGCAGTGTACAGCACTGCGTATGCCTTGTAGCGCTATAGAAATAAGTAGTAGTAGTAGTAGGCTATTATAATGAGATGCACTAAGGTATTACAGTCCCCTTACTGTGGAAAACCTAACGGGAGGTCTGCACCTCTCGTTAGGCTGGGGCTGCTGTGAACAGGACCCATGGAGATCAGTGGGAAAGCGCCTAACACCCATCTAAAAAAAAAAAGAACAAGCTATGTGTCCCAAGTGCTCGTGAGGGACTTAAAATTTTTTTTTTTTTTTAAGTTATGGCACCTTCGTTATGCTTGTGGCAGTCCCTGCGCCTCCCTGTGCCGCCCGGGAAAAGGAAGACGCCGCGCCGCTCACTCCACAGCCTGCTGCAGGAAGGCTCCAGGGGTTCCTCCCTTCTGTGATCCCGGCTCAGCCGCCACCCCTGAGAGCCCACCCCAGGCAAAGAAAGTGCAGGAGAGTGAGTTGAGGACGTCCATCGTCCACGTCTTCTACCTCCTGTCCATCTTCCGCCCCTAGGTCTCTCTCAGCCAATCACAGCATGTTCTAAACGCACTGTGATTGGCTGAGAGAGACCTAGGAGCAGAAGATGGACGGGAGTTGAAGACGTGTGCGCTCTCCTGCACTTTTCTTGCCTGGGGTGGGCTCTCAGGGTTGGCGGCTGAGCTGGGATCACGGAAGGGAGGAACATCGGAGCCTTCCTGTAGCAGGCCGTGGAGTGGGGTGAGCGGCGCAGCGTCTTCCTTTTCCCGGGCAGCACACGGAGGCACAGGGACGGCCACAGGCATAGCGAAGGTGCCATAACTTAAAAAAAACATTTTTAAGAAATCCCTCACAAGCACTTGGGACACGCAGCTTGTTCTTTTTTTTTTTTAGATGGATGTTAGGCGCTTTTTGGACGTATTTGGCATGCGCAGAGCAGCCAGCATAACGCCTGGCTGCTCTGCGCATGCTCGACCGGCCGACTGGCTTCCGAGGGAATAGAGAATGCAAGTGAGCTACAACGAGCAGCTCATTTGCATTCCCTTTCCTTGATGCATTCCCGTGGAGGAATTTTATGGGAAATATTTTGATAGATAGGAAGGTGGGAGGAATAGATGGGGTAGATACGTGGAGGAAATACTGGAAGGGGTGAGGAGGAAGAGAATGAGGAGTGGACAGAGGAGGAAGTGAGGGAAGCGATAAGAGGAATGAGGAAGAAGAAAACGCCAGGACCTGACGGTTTGATAGCTGAGTTTTACCAGGTTTTCGAAAAGGAGGTGACACCAGTATTGGTACAGGTTTTTAGAGAGAGTGATGAGAGAGGGAAGTTACCACGGTCCATGGCAGAAGCCGTATTAATCTTGATTAGTAAAGGGAAGGATACTAATAAATGTGGCTCAGAAGATTTTGGCAAGCATGATAGTGAAGAAAATGACGAAGGTACTGAGGAAGGTACTTTGTAAGGCACAAGGGGGTGGGGTGGGGTGGGAGGAAGAGGAGCAATAGAGGCGGCTTTGACAGAGAAGCAATAGAAGTAGGGAGGGCGGCTGTCGGAAGTGGAAACGAAGGTTATTGCGTTAGATCAGGAGACAGCTTACGATAGAGTGCAGAGAGAATATGTGTGGGAGGTAATGAAGTATGGGTTAGCAGGAAAATGGACATCAAGGGTAAAGTGTTCATATGAAGGAGCAGTGTGTTTTCCACTGGTAAATGGGTGGAGGGGGACTCAGGTGGAAGTAAGAACAGGAGTGAGGCAGGGATGCCTATTAAGTCCATTGTTATACGTGTTGGCGATTGACCCTTTTGTACGGAGGTTAGAGAGGGGTAGAGGGGGAGGGAGAAAAGGATTGAGGGGGGTGAAATTAGGGGAGGGAGGAGGGAGAGTGGTGGCTTACATAGATGATTTGACAGTAATAGTGCAACTGAAACGGCACTCACTAAAGTCTGTAATGACCTGTTCCTTGCCAAATCAAAAAGTCACTACTCCATCCTCATCCTCCTTGACCTATCCGCCGCTTTTGACACTGTCAATCATAATTTACTTCTTACTTTACTTCTTGCCGCATTGTCCTCATTTGGGTTCCAAGGCTCTGTCCTCTCCTGGTTCTCCTCTTATCTCTCCCACCGTACCTTCAGAGTACATTCTCATGGATCTTCCTCCACCCCTATCCCTCTCTCTGTTGGAGTTCCTCAGGGATCTGTCCTTGGACCCCTTCTCTTTTCAATCTACACCTCTTTCCTGGGCTCGCTGATCTTATCTCGTGGTTTCCAATATCATCTTTATGCTGACACCCAGCTTTATCTCTCCACACCAGACATCACTGCGGAAACCCAGGCCAAACTATCGGCTTGCTTATCTGACATTGCTGCCTGGATGTCTAACCACCACCTGAAACTGAACATGGCCAAGACCGAGCTTATTGTCTTTCCTCCCAAACCCTCTTCTCCTCTCCCTCCACTCTCTATCTCAGTTGATGGCACCCTCCTCCTCCCAGTCTCATCTGCCCATAACCTCGGAGTCATCTTTGACTCCTCTCTCTCCTTTTCTCGGCATATCCAGCAGATAGCCAAGACCTGTCGCTTCTTTCTCTATAACATCAGCAAAATTCGCCCTTTCCTCTCCGAGCACACCACCCAAACTCTCATCCACTCTCTCATTACCTCTTGCCTTGACTACTGTAACCTACTCCTCACTGGCCTCCCACTTAGCCATCTATCCCCCCTTCAATCCGTTCAGAACTCTGCTGCTCGTCTTATCTTCCGCCTGGACCGATATGCTCATATCACCCCTTTCCTCAAGTCAATTCACTGGCTTCTGATCAGGCACCGGATACAGTTCAAGCTTCTCCTACTAACCTACAAATGCACTCAATCTGCAGCCCCTCATTACCTCTCTACCCTTATCTCCCCTTACGCTCCTTCCCAAAACCTCCACTCATAGGACAAATCCCTCCTCGATTAATCAAAACATATCTGGTGCCTTTATTTGGGTGGATAGCACAGGTCTGCATGCTTCCGGAGGGATTCTATATAAGAATTTCAGGTTTGTTTTTTAGGGCTTTGTGGGGGAATAGACTGAATCCAGTGAAAAGGGATGTTGTATGTAGGGAGTGGGAACAAGGGGGTGTAGGGATGGTGAATCCGATTTTACAGTTCACGGGGATGTTTTTGCAGGCAAATCTAGGAGGGCTGGTGAGGGAAGAGAAATCAGGATGGGCGTGGAGTCTGCAAGAGGGGGGAGCCGGGTTTTGGGAGAGATGGGTGAAGGGAGAAGAAGGAGGGAGGGGAGAGAAGAGAAAAAGGAAGGGGAAAGGGAGTAGGCAGGAGTATCAGGGACTGGCTGAGAAGGTGGTGAGAAAGTGGAAGGTAACACTTGAGATAAAGGAAGGGAGGAGAGGGAGATGGATGGAAAGAGTAAGGGGGCAGGTGTTCCCGGGAACATTACTTTTGAAAAATTGTACGTCAAAGGTGATGGAGCAAGGATTTAAAGCGATGACATTGGGCAGAGTACCGAGGAAATATGAGGACATCGTTTGGCCAGCTTTTCACCAAAGACTATTTGTGAGGGTGAATGTGAGGTGGAGGAGTAAAGCAGAGAGAGACTGTCCTAGGAAGGGGTGCGAGGGGAAAGAGACAGAAGACCACTTATTGACAGAATACCTTTTCGCCAAGGAGGTGGGAGGCAGGGTGATAAGGATTTTGGGGGTGGGGGGAATGGAGAAACAGAAATATCAAGAGTGGGCATATGAGGGGGGAGGAGGGAAGAATAAACAAGAAAGAGATACCAGATATCTTATAGGGAATATCTAGATAGGATGTTTGTGGGCTGCCCGGTGTCAGTTCCACATGTTTCAAGTGGATATGGAAGCTGAGCAGGTGGTATGGCAGATAGTACGGAACATGCAACAAGTGGCTAAGTGGGAAAGAATGAAGGTGAGGAGGGGAGTATGGGAAGCAAGGTGGAAAAGGGTACGATTGAAGCCACCGTGAAGATGTCTTGGAAGAGTGGTAGGGAGGGAATGGATTCAGATAGTATGGGTGGTGTGGTGGGGGTATTTGGAATGTTTTTGGGGGATCTTGGGATTGCAGAGCTGGGGTAATATGGATGGATAGGCGTGGTGGGGGAAGAGGGTTGAGAGGTTTGTTTGGGTGATGGTTTGGGGGGGGGGGGAGAGTGATGTAAGGGGAATAGTTAAGTGAAGAGGTTTTGTTTTTGTAAATGTTTTTAATAAAATTATTATCCAGCTCCAATAGCATATATTAAAGTTGCTGCAGTTAAAAAGCTCGTAGTTGGATCTTGGGATTGAGCTGGGGGTCTGCCGCGAGGCGAGCTACTGCCTGTCTACACGAGAAAAAATAATACAAAAATGATTGCAGTAAATGCTAGAGTAAAAAGTGTAACCTAATACTATGATGCACAACACTCTAGCCAGAAATGTTAATATTACTTGTGCTTATTGTGTGCTGTGGAGAAAAAGCCCTCAGAAACCGGAGGCAACTGGCCTGAGGTTTTGAACGTTGTTATAAGTTGTGAACTTGAATTTATAACAAATGCTCGGATTCTATCATTGGGCAAAAAAACTCCACACAGCACACTGGCATTTGACTTAAGCTGTGGATAACTATGATGAAACACTCCTAAGATTTACTTCTGAAGACAACCCTTTCAATAGCAGGGTGAAACGGTGGTCCCTGTCGAACAGACAACGACGAGTGCTTCACACAAAAGCTAAGTGGAGGAGTGGCCTAGTGGTTAGGGTGGTGGACTTTGGCCCTGGGGAACTGAGGAACTGAGTTTGATTCCCACTTCAGGCACAGGCAGCTCCTTGTGACTCTGGGCAAGTCACCTAACCCTCCATTGCCCCATGTAAGCCGCATTGAGCCTGCCATGAGTGGGGAAAGCGCGGGGTACAAATGTAACAAAAACAATTACCTTGCTGCTATTGAAAGGGTTGTCTTCAGAAGTAAACGATGCCGACTAGCGATCTGGTGCCGTTATTCCCATGATCTGCCGAGCAGCTTCCGGGAAACCAAAGTCTTTGGGTTCCGGGGGAAGTATGGTTGCAAAGCTGAAACTTAAAGGAATTGACCACCAGGAATGGAGCCTACGGCTTAATTTGACTCAACACGGGAAACCTCACCCAGCCCGGACACGGAAAGGATTGCCAGATTGATAGCTCTTTCTCGATTCTGTGGGTGGTGGTGCATGGCCGTTCTTAGTTGGTAGAGCGATTTGTCTGGTTAATTCCAATAACGAACAAGACTCCTCCATGCTAACTAGTTAAGTGACCCAGGTGGTCGGCGTCCAACTTCTTAGAGGGACAAGTGGTGTTCAGCCACATGCGATCGAGCAATAACAGGTCTGTGATGCCCTTAGATGTCCGGGGCTGCAAGCGCGCTACACTGAACGAACCAGCGTGCGTCTACCCTTCGCCGACAGGTGTGGGTAACCCGCTGAACCCCATTTGTGATAGGGATTGGGGATTGCAGTTATTTCCCTTGAACGAGGAGTTCCCAGTAAGTGCGGGTCATAAGCTCGCGTTGATTAAGTCCCTGCCCTTTGTACACACCGCCCAGAGCCAGTCTTAGCAAGTGCGGGGCCCTATGCAGACCAATTTGGTGGGGCCCCATCCTAGCCCCGCCCCTATCCTAGCCCCACCCCCACCCCACCCATTGATAAGATTATTCAATTTTTAGAAAATTTTCTATTTATGAAATTTCAAATAAAGACAAATGAAGCTAAACTTGTACAGAAAAACTGATTGAAATAATAAGCACAATGCTATCATGAAACCCCCCCTCCCAAGAAATTATTCAGTTCAAGTCCACAATTAGTAGTTCCAAATCTCATAACCCCGGGGGGGTCAGAGGTGCGTACACACAATCTCTCCACTGCAAAACACTATACACAAACTTGTGCAAAAACACAGTCAGAACCTTACCAAACCATAACAGCACTAATTCCAAGGACAGGACAAGCTACAACCTTATGCATGGAAAGGCAGAACTGTAATTACACCAGGCTCTAAAACAACAATACACTACCTTGTGAAAAAAAAAGGGCTGCAAATACTACATGCTAGCAGGATACTGTACCTTGATCACACATGAAAAACACATGACACAACAAATATGAAGGCAAAATACTGAATAGAAAGTTACCTCAAGAAGTCAGACTCAGCATGCAGCAATACTAGAAAAATTGAAACTTACATGCAAAATTTCACAGATGCACATTTCTAAAAGCTGGCATATTCCAATTAATAAATTCTGAATAAAATACTTTTTTTCTACCTTTGTTGTCTGATCATTTAGTTTTTCTATTCGCGTTGGTCCCAGTGTCTTCTGTTTTATGCAGTGTCTTCTTTCCGTTTGATATTTTTTCTCTCACCATGTCCACCATCCTCCTGTGTCCTTATGTGTTCTGTCTACCATCTGTAGCCCCCTGTCCCTATCCTTTCTCCAGTTTCAGCATCTGCCTTCAAAGTGTTCCGATCCAGCCCTTAAATTCAACAATTTGCCCTCCATCCACATCCATCATTTCTCCTCTTTCCCCTCCACTCCATTTCCAGCAATTTCTCCTCTCCCTGGACCCTGCCATCCCATCCAAGTCCATCCTTGGCCCTCTCTGCCCTTCCCTCCTCCATCCACATCCAGCAATTCTCCTCTCTCCCCTCCCCTCCATTTCCAGCAATTTCTCCTCTCCATGGGCCCTGTCATCCCATCCAAGTCCATCCTTGGCCCTCTCTGCCCTTCCCTCCTCCATCCACATCCAGTAATTCTCCCCTCTCCCTTCCCCTCCATTTCCAGCAATTTCTCCTCTCCCTGGGCCCTGCCCTTCCATCTGTTCCTCTCTCCCCTGCCCCCCTCCATTCACCCATGTATCCAGCAATTCCCCTCTCTCCCTGAGCCCTGCCATCCCATCCATGTCCCTCTTTCCCCTGCCCGCCCTCTTCTCTCCCCCACAATCGATCCCTGACGTCAGAAGAAGGCGGGACACAGCGAAGAGAAGCGCTTTTACTGGGAGCACTTTCACTGACGCTGCCGGACTGGAGGTAAATTTAAAAGCAAAAAAGAAAAGGGATCGATCGTGGGGGAGAGAAGAGGGCGGGCAGTTCAGACGGGCGGCGGCGATCCCCGGGCAGAACTAGGTCAAGGCTGACTGAGGCGCGCCGCGTGGGGCCCCCCTAAGCGCGGGGCCCTATGCGGTCGCCTCGGCCTAAGACCGGCCCTGACACCGCCCGTCACTACTACCGATTGGATGGTTTAGTGAGGTCCTTGGATCGGCCCTGCCGGGGTTGGCGACGGCCCTGGCGGAGCACCGAGAAGATGATCAAACTTAGAGGAAATAAAAGTCATAACAAGGTTTCCGTAGGTGAACCTGCGGCAGGATCATTACCGGAATGTATGCCAGTGAGAGAGGAGGAGACTCCTCCGCCTCCTCCCAGTGTGCCAACACTAAGGCCTGGGGTGCCTCCCCGCTCGAGCGCGCGGGAGGGCCATGCGAGAGGGGAGGTGTGCGAGAAGTGTCTCGTGAGACCCATTCGGACTCCCCTCGGATGCCGGAGGTGTCAGGACTGACGCTCCGACCCCCTGCCGATGAAACTTCATGCTCCCCGTACGAGGAAGGCAGAGGGAAGCTGGGAGGGGTCAGGCCGCGGGACCCTTCTCTCCTTGCATTCTTTCCTGGGAACACGGAGAGCCTGAAGCACAAGGGAACGTGGGTTCTCTCCCGTGAAACCGGGGAGGAAGGGAGAAGGAGGGGCCCCTGTGTGGGCAGACCTGGCGCACCGGATGGACGCAGCCTGCGGACGGGCAGAGGTGGCGGGGAGAGGACTGAACAGGCAGGTAGGTGCCCAGTTGATCCTACTCCCTGTCCTGGAGCCCGTGCGAGGGACGCCCTGTCTGGTCTAGCACAGTACCCTCTTGATGGTTCCAGGTACCTAGCGGTGACCCCGGTGGCGGGGCATGGCGGAGTTTTGAAGACTCGAGCGATGTGGGGTGGCCATGACGATGGGCGCCGAGGGCCCCGGCATTGTACGCCTAGGGTGCCCTGTGTCTGTGGGAGTGAGAGAGAGGGGGGGGGGGCCCTGCCACCTCCTCCTCCCCTCCCGTGCTGGCGATCCTCCTCTGCCTCCGGGGGAGGAGGCTCCTGGGCTGAGCGCCTGGACTCTGAGCCTCTGGGCTTGTTTTCCTTTCTGCCGGTCTCTGTCGACCTGCCTCAGCGGCAGCAGGGGGCATCCAGAAAATGAGTTCCGAGCCCCTTCCACCGTGACCTCAATACCGGTATAAGGGCGAAAGCGTGACCCTTAGCGGTGGATCACTCGGCTTATGCGTCAATGAAGAATGCAGCTAGCTGTAAGAATTAGTGTGAATTGCAGGACACATTGATCATCAACACTTTGAACGCACCTTGCGGCCCTGGGTTCCTCCCAGGGCTATGCCTGTTTGAGGGTCACCTGTTCCGTCAATCGCCTCGGCGTTTTCCCGCCAAGCACGCAGCTGGGGCTGTTCGCAGGGTCTCTTTCCGGAGCGGTGGGGGTGGGTTCTCTTGGCCTGCCCCTCCACCGCTGACACGTGCCTCTTCGGACCCTTCGTCCCCTCAAGAGCAGACCCTGGGAGGGCTCTCACGCTGAGGGGTGATTGGGACCGAGTGTGGGGGTTGGGCTATCGCCTTTAGTCCTGGCGCGTGGCTGTCTGCAGTCTGACTTGAGGCTGCCCGTGTCTGCCCTTCCACCAGTTCTCCATTCTACCTCCACCTGCTTAGTCCTCGAGGGCCTTGGCGTCCTCTCCCCCCTCGGCTATGACCTCAGATCAGACGTGATGACCCGCTGAATTTAAGCATATTACTAAGCGGAGGAAAAGAAACTAACCAGGATTCTCTCAGTAAAAGCGAGGGAAGAGCCCAGCACCGAATCCCCTCCCATGTGGCGGGCGCGGGAAATGTGGCGTACAGAAGACCGCCTCCCCGGCGCTGCTCGAGGGCCCAAGTCCTTCTCATTGAGGCCCAGCCCGCGGATGGTGTTAGGCCGGTAGTGGCCCCCAGCGTACCAGGCCCTGGTCTTCTCGGAGTCGGTTTGTTTGGGAATGCTACCCAAAGCGGGTGGTAAACTCCATCTAAGGCTAAATATCGGCATGAGACCGATAGCGGACAAGTACCGTAAGGGAAAGTTGAAAAGAACTTTGAAGAGAGACTTCAAGAGTGAGTGTGAAACCATTAAGAGGTAAACAGGTGGGGTCCGTGCGGTCCGCCCAGAGGATTCAACCCGGCGGGCTACCCGATGGGCAGTGGCTGGCCGCCTGTGGATGGTGTATCCCCACTGCCCCCCCTGACTGGGGGCAGTGCATGGAATGTCTCCTGGATGGCTCCGGCCCCCGCAGGGCGCATTTCCTCCAGTGCGGCGCTGCGACCGGCTCTGGGTTGGCTGTGAAGGCCGGCGGAGAAGGTGGCATGCCGCCCAGGTGGTGTGCGTTAGAGCCCCCTGGCAGCTGCTTCGCCATTTTACCTGGGGCCGAGGGAGATGACTGCTGCCGCCCACCCCTTGGTGTGCAGAGGGGGACGGGGCCCCCTGTCCCTGGTGTGACTGTTGACCGGGACGGACTATCCTAAGTGTGCCTTGACCGCGTCGCACCGCTGGGTGGGGAGGCCCATGCCGGGCGCCAGGGGTCAGCAGCGATGTCGGTGACCCACCCGACCCGTCTTGAAACATAAACCAAGGAATCTAATGCGTGCGCTAGTCGGAGGGTGGAGAGCAAAACCCTGCGGCGCAATGAAGGTGAGGGCTGGCGCGTGCCGGCTGAGGTGGGATCCCGCCGCCGCTGTGCTGGCGGGCGCACCACCTGCCCGTCTCACCTGCCCTGTCGGGGAGGTGGAGCATGAGCGTGCGTGATAGGACCGTAAAGATGGTGAACTATGCCTGGGCAGGGCGAAGCCAGAGAAACTCTGGTGGAGGTCCGTAGCGGTCCTGACCTGCAAAACGGTCATCCGACGGGGGTATAGGGGCAAAAGACTAATCGAACCATCTAGCAGCTGGTTCCCTCCGAAGTTTCCCTCAGGATAGCTGGCGCTCATGCTGCTCAGATGCAGTTTTATTAGATTAAGCAAATGATTAGAGGTCTTGGGCCCGAAACGATCTCAACCTATTCTCAAACTTTAAATGGGTAAGAAGCCTAGCTCGCTGGCTTGGAGCCGAGCATGGAATGTGAGTGCCCAGTGGGCCACTTTTGGTAAGCAGAACTGGCGCTGCGGAATGAACCGAATGCCGGGTTAAGGCGCCCGATGCCGACGCTCATCAGACCCCAGAAAAGGTGTTGGTTGATATAGACAGCAGGACGGTGGCCATGGAAGTCGGAATCCACTAAGGAGTGTGTAACAACTCACCTGCTGAGTCAACTAGCCCTGAAAATGGATGGCGCTGGAGCATCAGGCCCATACCCGGCCGTCGCTGGCCCTGAGCTGCCCGCGCATGTCTTTTTGATCTTTCTAGGGGGCTAAGCCGCGACGAGTAGGAGGGCCGCCGCAGTGAGCATGGAAGCCTGAGGCGAAGGCCCGGGTGGAGCTGCCGCGAGTGCAGATCTTGGTGGTAGTATCAGATATTCAAACGAGAACTTTAAAGGCCAAAGTGGAGAAGGGTTCCATGTGAACAGCAGTTGAACATGGGTGAGTCGGTTCTAAGAAGTAGGCGAGTGCCGTTCGGAAGGGATGGGCGATAGCCTCCATTGCCCTCGGCTGATTGAAAGGGAGTCTGGTTCAGATCCCCAAACCCGGAGTGGCAGAGATGGGTGCAGCAAGTCGTCCAGTGCGGTAACGCGAGTGATCCTGGAGAAGCCGGCGGGAGCCCCGGAGAGAGTTCTTTTTTCTTTGTGAAGGGCAGGGCGCCCTGGAATGGGTTCGCCCCGAGAGAGGGGCCTGAGCTTTGGAAAGCGGCGTAGTTCTGGCGGCGTCCGGTGAGCTCTCGCCGGCCCTTGAAAATCCGGGGGAGAGGGTGTAAATCTTGCGCCGGGCCGTACCCATGTCCGCAGCAGGTCTCTAAGGTGAATAGCCTCTGGCATGTTAGAACAATGTAGGCAAGGGAAGTCGGCAAGTCAGATCCGTAACTTCGGGATAAGGATTGGCTCTTAGGGTTGGGTCGGTCGGGCTGGGGCACGAAGCGGGGCTGGGTGCATGCTGTGGCTGGATGAGGCACTGCCCTGTGTACCTGGTGAGGTGGCGATGACTCTGGACGTGAGCCGGGCCCTTCCTGTGGACAAAGGGGAGCCGGTTGATATCGTGTATCTGGATTTTCAAAAGGCGTTTGACAAGGTACCTCATGAAAGGCTACAGAGGAAATTGGAGGGTCATGGGATAGGAGGAAATGTCTTACAATAAGTGGAACCTTGCATGACGTAGCTATAATTCGGGTTCTTTTTTCCCACATGCATCACCTTGCACTTGCTCACATTAAACGTCATCTGCCATTTAGCCGCCCAGTCTCCGAGTCTCGTAAGGTCCTTCTGTAATTTTTCACAATCCTGTCGCAAGTTAACGACTTTGAATAACTTTGTGTCCTCAGCAAATTTAATTACCTCGCTAGTTACTCCCATCTCTAAATCATTTATAAATATATTAAAAAGCAGTGGTCCTAGCACAGACCCCAGAGGAACCCCACTAACTACCCTTCTCCATTGTGAATACTGCCCATTTAACCCCACTCTCTATTTCCTATCCTTCAACCAGTTTATAATCCACAATGGCTGAACTCGGAGGGAGTCGTAGCAGTGAGGGGGGGCTTAATAGTCAGCAGGGGGCTCAATAGTAGGTGTGATGCGGTCCCGTGGGCTAGTGCTTAATAGTCGGGTCTACGGAGCTCCCTCACTCAGCCTTTCTCATGGAAGCGTGAGACTGGCTGGACGGGGTAGGAGATAGGGACCAGAGTCACCCACTCCACAGTGCACTGCACTGACGGTTACACTACTCCAGGGAGGGAACCTGCATGCTGCTCTAATATCTAAAGCTGTTATAGAGGTTGCTAAATCATATTTGTACAGTGCACTCCATTTAAGTGCACGTCGGGTAAGAGCATGCTCTGTTCAACTGCATGCCGTACTTCGGTTCCGTTTTTGGCACCATCAGTTTCTATGGGGACAAACTTCGGTTTAGCGCACCACTGATAAGTGCAAGATTCGCTTATATGCATGGTGCAAGACCGCTCCTTTGCAGGAAAGACTCCGCATAAGCACGTGCATGGAATATGGAAGCCGATTGGCGCGTGACAACCAACGAGATTTCAAATTTACTGTCTCTGTCACATGCAGAATAAGCGAAAGAATGCTGTTAGAACGTTCACCGGGGTCGTCGTCATCGCGGCGGAACTGTAAGACTTTAACACTGGTTGAATGAATAGAAGTTCTTAAAACATTGGAAAACAAAGTCAAGCATCTATTGCTAAAGAATATGGTGTCCATCCCAGTCAAATTTCACATGTCTTGAAGCAGAAAGACCAGCTTCTGGAAGACTGTCAAAACAATACAAATCCACAACAGAAACGAAAACGGGCGGGAAAAGCTGAGGAGGTAGAAGATGCTGCTCTTCGGTGGTTTTCTCATGTCAGGAGCAGACAGTTTCTTGTCAGTGGTCCCACTGCTTATGGAGAAAGCTAACCAGCTAGCTGAAAGTCTTGGACTAACTGAATTCAAAGCCACTGTTGGATGGTTGGAAGGATGGAAGGAAGGAGAGGAACAGCATAAAATTCAAGAAACAGCATGGTGAGAAATAAGACGCTGATGACTTTGATGCTGAAAATTGGGTTGTTTCAGTTTTTCCTGCCATCTTGAATGAGTTTCCACCTCATGACATTTTCAATGCTGACGAAAATGGTCTCTACTGGCGAGCGATTCCTGATGGAACACTTGCATTCAAACATGCCGAAACTACTGGAGGTAAAACATCGAAGGACCGACTGACGATCCTCCTTTGATGCAATATGGATGGGAGTGAGAAGTTGGAACCCCTCGTCATTGGAAAGAGCAAACAGCCCCGTTGTGTCAAGAAAGTTAAGCGATTTCCTGTGTCTTATGAGGCTAACGCAAATTCATGGATGACTGGGGAAATTTGGAAGCAGTGGCTAAAGAAGTTACACACTAGAATGCGGGCACAAAAGCATCAGATTTTGCTGCTTTGTGATAATTGTGCTGCACACAGGGATGATGTCGGGCTGTCTAACGTCAAGGTGGTCTTCCCGCCACCAAACACTACCTCTCTGATCCAACCTCTAGATCAGGGCATAATAGCCAATTTCAAACAACATTATTGGGCTCTTGTGCCACGTCATCTAATGAGCGTTATGGATGACCAGATTGGCAAGGATAAACGTGCTGTTGAACTGGCTCGTAATCTGTCACTGTTGGATTCCCTACATATGCAGAAAGAAGCCTGGAATCATGTTACACAGGCAACCATTGTGAACTGCTACAAGCGGGCAAGCTTTAAGGATGTGGAGGGGGATGCAGCTGTTGCAAACATGTCAGATGAAGAGGTTATTGACATCCCAGCCGGTGTTACTGAAGAGGAGTTCTATCACTACGTAGCTGTTGATTACGATCTACAAACAGCTGAAGACAGCACTGATGTTGAGATATGCACCTACATGCAGGCAACAACAGCTGATAATGGAACAGATGAAGAAATGAGCATCGAGGCACATGCTGATGAAATTCAGCAACCTCCTCCTGTCACTTTTGCAAGAGCGCTGGAGAGTCTCAACACCATGCGGGCCTATTTGGAGGCCACTGGATGTCTGGCAGATATAGTCTATGGAACTCACAGACCCTAGAGTGTACAGAGGACTATAACTGATACTTCAAGCCAGCCTAATGTCAGTTAACTGAGACTGTATACTGTACGTATAATAATAAACAGTACTGTACATATGTTTATCAGATGTCAAGCTTCTTTGGGTCACAATGAGTGCACGCTCTGGTTAACTGCATGCATTTCTTTGGTCCCAGACCCTTGCACTTAAGCGGATTGCACTATGTGTGTGTGTATGTATGTGTATATATATATATATAATAAAATGCACCTCCAACGTTCTGAAGCCGAGAAAGTGAAGCCTTGAAGCATTCCTGCAACATTCCGGAAATATGGCTTCAGAACGTTGGAGGTGCGTTTTATTATTTAGGATGTGCTCGGTGCTTTTCTGTAGCACATGGGGGGAATTTAATATATGCTGATTAAAGTGGAGGAGTGGCTGGAGGGGGGGGGCAGGGGAGATACGACAATTGCTGGGTGGCTGGAGGGGGGCAGGGGACACAGGAGAATCGCTGGGTGACTGGAGGGGGGCAGGGGAGAGAGGAGATTCGCTGTGTGGCTGGAGGGGGCAGGGGACACAGGAGAATTGCTGGGTGGCTGGAGGGGGAGCAGGGAAGAGAGGACAATTGCTGGGTGGCTGGAGAGGGGGCAGGGGAGAGAGGAGATTCGCTGGGTGGCTGGAGGGGGGTCGGAACAGAGGAGACTCATTGGGTGGCTGGAGGGGGAGCAGGGGACAGAGGAGACTCGCTGGGTGGCTGGAGGGGGCAGGGGAGAGAAGAGCATCGGTGGGTGGCTGGAGGGGGGCAAGGGAAAAAGTAGAATCGCTGGGTGGCTAGAGGGGGGAGCAGGGGAGAGAGAACAATCGGTGGGTGGCTGGAGGGGGGACAGAGGAGACACACTCGCACCCAGCAGTCTCATTCTCTGTCACACTCGCACATTCACTCTCTTTCACACACAGTCAGTCTCACACATACTCTCTCAAACATACAAACTCCGAGGAAAACCTTGCTAGCGCCCGTTTCATTTGTGTCAGAAACGGGCCTTTTTTTACTAGTAATTAATATATTATTTCCAAAAATACACTCTTGCAAGAATGGGTGTCTCTGAAAGCAAGCAGACACACACATTCCTTAAGGTTTACAAGTTATATAGTCTTTCTTTTTTGTCTGCCCCTAAGATTCTAATTGGATATTGACCACATTTACCCCCCCCCCCCAAGTACATCAGTGCTAATTATCATATGACAGCCCTCTTTGAAAAATGTCCTCTGTCCATTGTTAGTTCTTCTGCTCGTTTTCTTATCTCCACACTGTGAGAGCTCGATGCATCAAAGAAACGTAGAAGAACCAAAAACATAAAGGTCACATTCTAAAGATACCGATTCAGAAAAAATGACGGATGCACTAAAAAAAAACGCATGTTAAAGGCTGGTGTAAGTGCTAGTGCCTAACTGTAGCAGGTAGGCATGTAAATGCTATCATTCTATATGTGTACGTAACTGCTGTCCATGACCAATGTTCCCTCTAAGCTGTTCCAGTGGGCGGTGGTGCTTCAATACTGTGTTTTCTATAAGGACAGGCAGGTTCTCTGGAGTCCTGCAAAGCCTGCCTGTCTCTCACTATTGAAAATGTGATAGTGAAACAGCACCACCTGGCAGGGCTGGAGGTGGAGGACACCTGCCCAGCATAGAGGGAACAGTGCCATGTACACATAACTGCTAATTGGTGCCAATTAGCATCAATTAAGGCCAATTGTAGCATATGGCTTAACCCCAATTATCAGCTCAATATTAGATTAATTTATGCACACAACTGACCTTATTCTATAACAAGCACACGCAACTTTGCGTGCTCAGAGTCTATATATCATTCCTACATTTCTGTGTGGAAATCTAAGTGCATTCTAAAACAGTGCACATAATTCAATTACTGAACATGCTAATCAGCACTGATAATTGGAACTTAAAAAGTAATTAAGAACAGTAATGGGCATTAATTAGAATTTATGTGCACTAATTTCTAAGCACACTAGGTTATAGAATATGTCTAGAATCTAATGCGCATATGGGAGGGCAGACACTGAAGGACCTTTCCCAGGCGCTCCAGTTTCTCTCCTCCCAAGTATGGCCCACTGTGTCGTGTCCATGACCACCTCTCCTCCCTCTCTCCCCTATCCAACCCCACATATATTCCACCTGCCCCCATATATATTATGACTATTCCCCCCTTCTGTACCAGTATAAACTGTATATTTTTCCTCCCTGTATAATATATCCTCCCCTAGTATATATTGTATATATTTCCCCCGTCTGTATACTGATCCCCACCTTGTATATACTGTTATATCCCCTCCCTTGTTACATTTTTCCACATGACCCTTTTATATATTACCCCCTCCCTTTTAAAACTTATAAAGTATCTTTTTGTTAAGATAATTCTGTGTGTTCTTCTTGTGATGTTGTTTTCCAAAAGGATGTGGGAGGGTTATAAGACAGCCAGTGGACAGAAATAATAGATTCAAACTGTAGTAGAAAAAAAACAGAAATAACATGTTGATCCAAATGGGGGGGGGGGGGGGCGGGAGGGGGGGTCAAAGTTAGCTTGTGATCAGAAATACTGCATGAGGCAACATGAATTTCCTGACTTGGATTGGGCGGGAGGGAAAACACAGACAAACCAATTGGCTTGTACTTTTCAGGACATCACGTCTCCACGCATTGGTTGTGTGTGTACATATATATGATGTGGAAGTAGTGCCGGGGATACTGTACATCATTAACAAGCGACGCACAAATCTGCATGCTATCATTACGTTGGTCTTACACGTGTCTTGCCGCAACCTGGAAATGGATGGTGGATTTTTCTTGGCACAGTTGGACTTTTTTGCTGAGAGGCAACAAGCTGACAGGCAACGACAGGAGCCAAGGCAACCCGTTCATCAAGCCCCTGCCCATGTTCGCCCTTGCCCCGCCCACGTGTGTTCTGTCCACGGGTGGTGTTGGAAGACATGTCAGACAGGAAAATAGTAGATGACTACCGCTTGTCCTGATCAGCTATATATGAGCTGTACGAGGATATACGAGCTGATATTCACCTATCCACTTCAAGATCTCATGCAGTACCTGGGCTGGTGAAGCTGCTGATTGCTCTGCAGTTCCTTGCTGTAGGGACATTCCAGCATGTGTTAGGGGGTAACAGCGGCGTGGACCAGTCTACTGTTTCAAGACATCTAACACAGGTACTACTCTGATTTTTGCACTACCCCCTCCCCGTCTTGCCTCCATGGTGTCTGCCCTCTTCCCCCTTTGTTACACCCCCTTCTCATATCTTTCTTAGTGCTATCCACTTGTATTCATTTTTAGGACTGCTCACATTCCTGCGCCATGATGAGTTTAAAAAGTGCATTACCGAGGAGAGCGGTGACGTCACGCTGAGCATTGGCGGTGTGAGAGAATAGCTCCGCATGCCATCCTAGAAGCTTCATCATATATAACCGCTGGAAACGGATATAGCGAACAGAAAATTAAAATAATTGTAGCGGAAGACACTGCGGGCAAAGATGTCTGGAAGAGAAGTGGCGGGGTCCCGCAAGTCTTTAAAAGACTTTACATATGTACCGCATCAGAGCACGGACAAGATGGCGCCTGTCGAGGAGTGGGGAAAAACCGCTAGCGTCGGGGGTAATACTCCACCCGGTGAGAGTACGGAGGAAAGAGAACTGTCTGCTAGAGACTTTTGGGCACTGCTGGATGTGATCCGCTCCGATATTAAAGGAGTTTGGGAGGCTTTTGCCACTTTAGCAGCGGACCTCCGCGGAGAGATTACAGAGCTGGGACGACAGGTGGAAGATCTTGATGAACATGTGGAGGGCCAGCAGGAGGCCCTGAACACGGTAGAATATACATTGAAGGAGCAACAAGCGGTATGTAGATCGTTGGAGGAGAAGATTGAAGATTTGGAAAATCGGGGAAGGAGATCTAACATCCGCATTCGAGGGGTTCCAGAACAGGCAGAATATTTGGACTGCGAAAAGGTCACACAGCAAATCACGAGCATGCTGCTGTCCGAGGACAGACAAGAGGTGGCCCCTGAATCAATTAAAGTGGATCGGGCTCATAGAGTAATGGCGAGGATGAGAGCTAATACACCACGAGACATTATTGCCTGTTTCTCAGATTATAAGGTAAAAGAAGCTATACTCCACAAAGCACGCAAAAAGGAAGCTCTGCAATGGGATACATTCCCTATTGAACTATATCAAGATTTGGCCCCGGCCACACTTAAACGACGAGCAGAAATGAAGAACTTCACCAGATACCTGCGGGACAAAGGAATTGTATACAGGTGGCAGCACCCTTTTGCTTTGGCCTACAACCAAGAAGGAAAATGGAACCGGATTTTAAACGTGGATGAAGCACACGCCACATGGCCAGAGGTGGAGGCTCCCGTGGGGGGCGCGGAAGAACGCAGCAGTCTGGATTCGACATCTCAGACGGTCCGACAGCGCTGGACAAGAGTGGCGAGAGGCAAAGGGTGCCTTACCAGACAGCAATCAGACAAGAAGTTGACACCCTCGCAGAACAACATGACTTGAATATTGGGACTGGTGTAGTGGTAATATATAAGAATTGGATGTTGCTTTTGCGAGGGTGGGTAAGGGTGCGGAGGGAATATGGTTATATATGAATATATGGGGAAGTTGTGTGCACTGCTGGGCATGTGGTTGGTCACCGTTCTCTACTTTCAGAGGTGGGATAAAGTTGACCCATCGGTTAGATAAGGGGGGAGCAGGGGGGATGTGGGGGGTACGGGGAAAAGGGGTATCTCAGGGGGGGTTTCTTCCTTTACATATATGCTGGAGGCAGAGTAAGACTCTCAGGAAGCTGAATAGGGAGGTTGATTGTAAACCCCCATGATAGAACTAACCTGTTTATCCCTCAATACAAGGGCCCTTAATTCCCCTATAAAACGTAGGAGGCTATTTAGAGAGGCGAAGAGGGTGGAAGCGGACATACTGTTTGTACAGGAGACACATCTGCTGCCCCGACATGAACATTTGCTATATAATCAGGGATATCCTCACCAATATTTAGCTTCGAATTGACAACAAAATAAAACAGCAGGAGTGGGGATCCTTTTTAGACAAGGCCACAGCTGGGTAGTACAGGAGGTCAAAAGGGATACTGGGGGTAGATTTGTGATTGTGGTACTGTCCCTTGGGGGGCAACCTTATACACTGGTTAACATATATGCTCCCAATCACTCCCAGGGAGATTTCTATGCTACCCTTGGTAATCACCTCGGGCGATGTGTACAGGGGGCGATATTGGTAGGTGGAGATTTCAATCTGACAATAGAGCCCACGATGGATAACTCGACCGGAATGGCTGGATATGCTCAGCCAGAGCGGGATAAACTACTCCAATTTCTAAATCACTGGGGGCTGGTGGATATCTGGCGGGTAATGCATAAAGGTGAGAGAGACTATACGTGCTATTCTGCTCCACATGATATATATCCGAGAATAGATATGTGGATGGGAAGTGCAGGCATACCCAGGCAGAATCTATAGAGATTTACACCCGGTCCTGGTCCGATCATGCTCTGATAGCAATAATCCTGAGGGGATTTCCAAGGAGTACAAGATCTAGAAGTTGGCAATTCCCTGATGGGATATTGGATGACTCACAAAATGTACAAGGAATTGAAAAAGAAATTAGGGAGTTTTTACAATTTAATGATACACCGGGAATAACACCAGAGATACTCTGGGAAAGTTTAAAGGTGGTGATTAGAGGGAAAATAATAGCATTGCAAGCATATTTAGGGAAAGACCATAGGGAGAAAGAAACTGCTCATAGACATACAGTACAACACCTAGAAACATTAGTTAAACAAGGCCAGGCTACGGCCAGACAGCAAGAGGAATTACATAGGTCCAGAGTAGAACTACTGGATTTGGAACTTAAAATCATTAAGGAACAAATGCAGCGGACACAACAGGAATACTATGAGTTTAATAATAAAGCGAGTAAATTATTAGCCTATAAATTACAACAACTTAGGGGACGTAATGACATCGGTAGAGTGAGAACAGAAGATGGGCAGAGCTGGGATCAAGTAGAAGAGATTCAGAGAATATTTGTTGAGTACTATCAGAGGCTCTATCAACCGGAGGGGCAGGTGGCAGAGGAAGCTATACAGAATGTTTTGGACACAGTAGACATTCCTAGCCTGAGAGGGGCGGAGCAAGAATTGCTATCAGCACCCATAACACTAGAGGAAGTGACCTTAGCAATCAAAGGTTTACCCAGGGGAAAAGCCCCGGGTGCAGATGGGTATAGCAATAGATTCTATAAATGCTTTAACTCTATCTTAGCACCCATCTTGCTTAAAGTGTTCAACGATATTCAGCTTGACTCTGTGCTCCCATGGTCGTGGCGTTTAGCCACCGTGGTATTACTCCTTAAGCTGCATAAAGACCCACAAAGTTGCGGCTCATATCGGCCCATATCTCTACTGGGAACCGATTATAAAATTCTAACCACAATCCTGGCTGACCGGTTGCAAAGGGTGTTGCCACGCTTGGTCCATGTGGGATTTATAGCAAATAGGCAAACTTTTGATAACACGAGACGAGCACAATATATATTGGACAGAATCAAACAGGTGGGACAACCGACGATCTTTCTCTCACTGGATGCTGAGAAGGCATTCGATAGAGTGCTGTGGCCCTATTTGCATTGTTGAAGAAAGTGGGCATCAGTGGGCAATACCTATGTTGGGTCCTGGCGCTCTATCGTCACCCTATGTCTCAGTTACGAATTAATGGCACATACACTGACTCATTTGAATTGTTTAGAGGTACTAGGCAGGGGTGTGCCTTATCCCCGCTATTGTTCGCATTAGCTATGGAGCCACTGGCAATCTTGGTTAGAAAAGATCCAGCGGTGCAGGGCATCCGAATAGGGCGGCAAGAAACCAAAATTATGCTTTATGCTGACGATGTCCTGCTTACACTTTCACAACCTGAACCCTCACTGAGAGCAGTGATGATGATACTTCAGGGGTATGGACAAGTCGCAGGTCTGAAGATTAACACTCAAAAATCAGAACTCATGCCAATACAGTGCCCTGCAGGGTTACAAGAGGAAATACAATCTCACTTCCCTTTTCAATGGTCTCCGAAATACATTAGATATTTGGGGGTTAATTTAACACCAGATACGGGGGATCTATTCCAGGAGAATTCTGTCCCGAAAATGCGGGAACTCCTGCAAGAACTAGAGAGATTGGGGGGGGCTGCAAATGTCATGGATGGGCAGAATAGCAGCGGTAAAGATGACAATGCTTTCCAAGTTACTATACTTATTTATGGCTGTGCCTGTCTCTGTGCCACATAACTTCTTTCACACACTTAACAAGAAAATGTTCGCCTTCATTTGGCGCAAGAGGCCACCCCGAGTGAATCGTAGAATATTATATCAATTAAGAAAGGATGGGGGCATGGGGGTACCTAACTTTGGGCTCTATTACAGAGCTGCTCTATTTCAAATGCTGGCCATGGTGCAAAGGGGTCTGAATAAGTTGTGGACTTATGCGGCGCAGTGGGGGATGAAGGGGGTGCCCATATGGGTGGTGGCGTGGCTTCCCCTACAGTTGCTGAGAGGACTCATAACAGGATTGAAGGGTCCAATGAGGGTGGCGCTAGAAGAATGCGCAAGATGTAGAGCAGCCTGGTTCCTGGGGTGTAAATATCATCTGACTACGCCCATAATATATGCTACAGATTTTGTTCCTGGGAAGAGAGAAGGGGTGTAGGGGCGGCATCTCTGTGACTGTTGGGACAGATATGGGAGGATGGGAAATGCCATTCGTTTGAAACTTTAAAAGAGGAATTTGGTTTGGGGGACAGAGACAGGTTTCATTATATGCAGATCAGAGATTTTGTGCAGAAGAAAGCCAGAGAGGATCTGTCTCTGGTGGCTACGGAGCTTGAAATGGGAATGAGATCTGGGGAAGGTAAAGGAGGGATTTCCCGAATTTATAGAGCTTTACTTCATAAGTCCCAACCATTAAATATGCGTATTAATAAATGGGAGTCCCTATTGGGTTCTACATATGAACCAGAAATTTGGAAAAAGATATTCAAACGACTACTGTCATTCTCTGTGGCTACCCCTTTATTGGAAAATGGGTATAAAATGCTGTACCAATGATATATGACTCCCAGCCGGTTGTCCCGTATGTTTAAAACGGGAAGGGCAAGTTGCTGGCATAACTGTGGGGCGGAAGGAACATTTTGGCATGTATGGTGGGACTGTCCGATGATACAGCAGTTTTGGCAGGACTTACAGATGAGACTGCAGAATGGCTTGGGAGCTGAGGTTACACTAACTCCTGGGCTATGCTTGTTGAACATCCCGCCAAGGGAAGGACGTGGCTTACGTTATGGGCCCTTATCATACATTGTAACTGCAGCCAGGATTCTAATTGCAAGACATTGGAAGCAATTGGCGACCCCCACTGTGGATCAAATATTGACTAAAGTGGACTATTGTTGTTTGATGGACAAACTTACAGCCCTACGGTGAGGGGGCCTGGTGAGATTTTCAAAAAAATGGCTTCCTATGTGGAATGGCGAGGTTTAACAGGGTGATATATGTATAATGATGCAGGGGGAGTTTGATGTATACATGCGATGCCTAGGAGGGGGGGGGGTGGAGGGATGTTGTTGATATATATATGAGAAAGTTTTGCGATAAATATGTTTAGCTATATGGATGTTATGTAAAGAAAAAGTTAATAAAAAGAATTTTTTTAAAAAAGGCGCATTACCAAATACACAACATACACTTTGACCCCCCCACCCCCCTTTGCTCTATATTGCTGGTTCTGCTTGCCATGAAAAGATGTGTTCACAAGCACATTACATACCCTGCGGGGGAAGAGGAGCGGAGGAGGATCAAGCAGGACTTTTACAAGATTGCTGGCATGCCCAATGTCCTGGGAGCTATTGACTGCACACATGTTGCTTTCACCCTGCCTATGGATCAAGAAATACAGTACTGTAACCGCAAGATGGGATACTCACTGAATGTCCAAGTGATGTGCGATGCAAACCTTAGGATCCTCGATGTTATCACGTTATTTATTTATTATCACATTTATACCCCACATTTTCCCAACTGCGTCGGGCTCAATGTGGCTTACATCACACCGCAAAGGCAAACGCCAATCCAGTAAATTAAGCTAATACAAAATAAAACCTACATAAGAAATAATGGAGAGGATGGGGAAGGATTGAAAGGAACAGGGAAACCAGGGGAGAGGAGGGAAGGATGGATGTGTTATCTGGGGAGCTGCCATGACTCTTACATCTTGTCAAACAGTGTGCTGTGGAAGAAATTTGCCGAGGGGGAATTCAGACAAGGGTGGCTTCTTGGTGAGTGTTTTTGTGTTTTAATAGATCTAGCAGTGGTGCTGGAGGGGATGCATATGACACCTGTTTTAAAAGTGGCACTACAGGTGGGGGAATCACACAACAAAACATTGGAGATTTCCTGGATATTTAATGAAAGATGTAGATTTTACCAGCTTTCTACAGCAAAAATGGGAGGAGTTCTCTTCACACAATCAGCAACATTGAATTGACCCGGTTTTATACTGTTGTACTGCAAAGGCAGTAATGAGGGGAGAGGTTATCTCCTACATGGCGGCCAGAAAGAACAAAGTGGCCGCTAGTATCATTAATTTGACAGGGCAATTGAGCAAAGCCAAGCGCAAACTTATAACCTCCCCCACACAGACACATAGATATAATTATGAAGCGTTGCAGGCTTCCATAAATTCCCTAATACAAGAACAAACACAAAAGAACATCACATACCAGAAATTTAGATTGCATAAATACAGGAATAGACGGGGAGGTCTGTTGGCCAAGATGGTTAGCCCCCCCCCCCCCCCCCCCCCCCGACTGGAAATCATACTATTGCTGCACTGAAGGACGCACGAGGGAATATGCACAACAGAACCAATGAGTTACTGAGTTTGTTACAGAACCACTTTAGAAACTTATATACCTCTACCGGCCCACCATCCGTGGGGGGAAGGCCGACAGTCGCTCAAAAGAGCATGGTTCGGGATAAGGTATCTTTCAAAGATATCACCATAACAGGGAAGATAGAGTATCCTGATAGTGAGGTTGCAAAAGAGATTGTAGTAGATCGGGTATCTTTAAATAACAATAAAAATCAGACAAAAGATTGCCAATTAATACTGTCAAGTACTAAGCATGATGTACTTAGGAACAACAAACATAGTTTGAAATGTCTATATGCGAATGCCAGGAGCCTAAGAAATAAGATGGGGGAGTTAGAATATATTGCACTAAATGAAAAATTAGATATAATAGGCATCTCTGAGACCTGGTGGAAGGAGGATAACCAGTGGGACACTGTCATACCGGGGTACAAATTATATCGTAGTGATAGGGTGAATCGGATTGGTGGAGGGGTAGCATTGTATATTAACGAGAGCCTTGAATCAAATAGATTGAAAATTCTGCAGGAAGCAAAACACTCCTTGGAATCACTGTGGATTGAAATTCCATGTGCAAAGGGGAAAAGGATAGTGATAGGAGTGTACTACCGTCCGCCTGGCCAGGACGAACAGACGGATGCGGAAATGTTAAAGGAAATCAGGGACGCAAACAAACTGGGCAACACAATAATAATGGGGGATTTCAATTACCCGCATATAGACTGGGTTAATGTAACATCTGTACACGCAAGGGACATAAGATTTCTTGATGAAATCAAGGACAGCTTCATGGAACAGCTAGTTCAGGAGCCGACAAGAGAAGGAAAAATACTAGACTTAGTCCTTAGTGGTGCTCATGATCTAGTGCAGGGGGTAACGATACGAGGGCCGCTTGATAACAGTGATCATAATATGATCGGTTTTGATATTGGCATTGAAGGAAGTGAAACTAGGAAATCAAGTACGCTAGCGTTTAACTATAGAAAAGGTGATTACGACAAAATGAGAAAAATGGTGAAAAAAAGACTGAAAGGAGCAGCTCGCAGAGTAAAAAACTTGCATCAGGCGTGGATGCTGTTTAAAAACACCATCCTGGAGGTTCAGGACAATATATTCCACGTATTAGAAAAAAGGGAAAAAAGACTAAACGTCAGCCGGCGTGGCTAAACAGTAAGATAAAGGAAATCATTAGAGCCAAAAAACAATCCTTCAGAAAGTGGAGAAGAGAACCAACTGAAAGTAACAGGATAGATCATAAGGAATGCCAAGCCAAATGCAAAGCGGAGATAAGGAGGGCAAAAAAGGACTTTGAGAAGAAATTAGCGTTGGAAGCAAAAATACATAGTAAAAACTTTTTTAGATACATTAAAAGCAGGAAACCGGCCAAAGAGTCGGTTGGTGTTAAAATGGTGTTAAAGGGGCGATCAAGGAGGACAAAGCCGTAGCGGAGAAATTAAATGAATTCTTTGCTTCGGTCTTCACCGAGGAGGATTTGGGGGGGGACACCGGTGCCGGAAAGAATATTTGAAGCGGGGGAGTCGGAGAAACTAAACAAATTCTCTGTAACCTTGGAGGATGTAATGTGTCAGTTCAGCAAGCTGAAGAGTAGTAAATCACCGGGACCTGATGGTATTCATCCCAGAGTATTAATAGAACTAAAAATGAACTTGCGGAGCTACTGTTAGAAATATGCAATCTGTCCCTAAAATCGAGTGTAATACCGGAAGACTGGAGGGTAGCCAATGTTACTCCGATTTTTAAGAAAGGTTCCAGAGGAGATCCGGGAAATTATAGACCGGTGAGTCTGACGTCGGTGCCGGGCAAGATGGTGGAGGCTATTATTAAGAATAAAATTGCAGAGCATATACAAAAACATGGACTGATGAGACAAAGTCAGCACGGATTTAGTGAAGGGAAGTCTGCCTCACCAATCTAATGCATTTTTTTGAGGGGGTAAGCAAACATGTGGACAATGGGGAGCCGGTTGATATTGTATATCTGGATTTTCAGAAGGCGTTTGACAAAGTGCCGCACGAAAGACTCCTGAAGAAATTGCAGAGGTCATGGAATCGGAGGTAGGGTATTATTATGGATTAAGAACTGGTTGAAAGATAGGAAGCAGAGAGTAGGATTGCGTGGCCAGTATTCTCAGTGGAGGAGGGTAGTTAGTGGGGTCCCGCAGGGGTCTGTGCTGGGTCCGTTGCTTTTTAATGTATTTATAAATGACCTAGAGATGGGAATAACTAGTGAGGTAATTAAATTCGCCGATGACACAAAATTATTCAGGGTCGTCAAGTCGCAGGAGGAATGTGAACGATTACAGGAGGACCTTGCGAGACTGGGAGAATGGGCGTGCAAGTGGCAGATGAAGTTCAATGTTGACAAGTGCAAAGTGATGCATGTGGGTAAGAGGAACCCGAATTATAGCTACGTCTTGCAAGGTTCCGCGTTAGGAGTTACGGATCAAGAAAGGGATCTGGGTGTCGTCATCGATGATACGCTGAAACCTTCTGCTCAGTGTGCTGCTGCGGCTAGGAAAGCGAATAGAATGTTGGGTGTTATTAGGAAGGGTATGGAGTCCAGGTGTGCGGATGTTATAATGCCGTTGTATCGCTCCATGGTGCGACCGCACCTGGAGTATTGTGTTCAGTACTGGTCTCCGTATCTCAAAAAGATATAGTAGAATTGGAAAAGGTACAGCGAAGGGCGACGAAAATGATAGTGGGGATGGGACGACTTTCCTATGAAGAGAGGCTGAGAAGGCTAGGGCTTTTCAGCTTGGAGAAGAGACGGCTGAGGGGAGATATGATAGAAGTGTATAAAATAATGAGTGGAATGGATCGGGTGGATGTGAAGCGACTGTTCACGCTATCCAAAAATACTAGGACTAGAGGGCATGAGTTGAAGCTACAGTGTGGTAAATTTAAAACGAATCGGAGAAAATTTTTCTTCACCCAACGTGTAATTAGACTCTGGAATTCATTGCCGGAGAACGTGGTACGGGCGGTTAGCTTGACGGAGTTTAAAAAGGGGTTAGATAGATTCCTAAAGGACAAGTCCATAGACCGCTATTAAATGGACTGGAAAAATTCCTCATTTTTAGGTATAACTTGTCTGGAATGTTTTTACGTTTGGGGAGCGTGCCAGGTGCCCTTGACCTGGATTGGCCACTGTCGGTGACGGGATGCTGGGCTAGATGGACCTTTGGTCTTTCCCAGTATGGCACTACTTATGTACTTATGAAGTGGACAAGTTCCTGTCCACTTCGGGGATGCCCCGGTTAGACGGGGGGACTCGCGACTCCTTGGAACTGCCCTTACAGCTAAAAGAGCTCCAAAACGCTATTCATGGCCTCAAGTTGGGATCGGCCCTGGGGATAGATGGATTCTCCGGGGAATTTTACAAAACATTACAGTTGTCCATTGTTTCACCTTTAATGGATTACTACCAGACGGTGATAGATGATGGGAAGCTCCCACAGCACGAAAACACAGCTCTGATTACTCTACTACTCAAATAGGACAAGCTGGCAGAAGACCCTGATTCCTATCGCCCCATCTCTCTTATTAACGTAGACATCAAACTTCTAGCAAAGATCCTGGCTAATAGATTAGCAGCGAATATCTCGGACCTCATAAGTCCAGCACAGATGGGGTTCATCCCCAAATGTCATTTTGTTTTGCATGTGCGGAGAATTCTCTTAGCCATGGCCCAATGCACTGGTCAAAAAGAACCTGGCATGTTAGCTAGCCTAGATGCGGCGGAGGCATTTGACCATGTGGATTGGAGATATTTGCTTCGGGTGCTAGAGTGGATGGAGTTTCCGGAGGGATTTATTCATCATATAAGAGCATTATATGAAGGGCTAGGTGCACAAATAGTAGCAAATGGGGGGAGATCTAATTGGTTCCCGGTTCGCAGGGGAACAAGACAAGGGTGTCCCCTGTTGCCCTTCTTATTTGATCTTTCCTTGGAACCCTTGATATGGGCTTTGAATGGTGCAAGAGAAATTAAGGGGGTGAACATTGCTGGTGAGGAGGTGAAAACACTGGCTTATGCAGATGACATTCTGTTGGTCCTCAGGGAGCCCCAAGCGTCTTTACAACATGCTCTAGGAATTATAAGGCAATATGGGGCTTTATCGGGGTTTTCGCTGAAACTTCAGAAGTTATGCGCACTTGCCTTGGACACTAGGTTGCAACATACTTGGCAGGGGATCTTTCCGCTACGATGGGCAGATACAGAACTAAAATATCTAGGAATATTAATTCCACGGGACCTGTCGGCGCTATATAAAATCAATATCGGCCCAATGATGGAAAGCATGAAACTCAAATTGACGCTGTGGCAAGCTCTTCCACTCTCTCTATGGGGGCGGATCGCACTCTTTAACATGCTTATGGCCCCGAGGTGGCTTTACCTTTTTCAACAGCTTCCACTGTTTTTGAAAGGGAAGGAGGAACGGGTTTTAAATAGGCTCACACAGAATTTTCTCTGGCGGGGTAAACGTCCCAGACTGCCTTTATCAGTGATCCTCATGCCAAAGGGATGGGGCTTCTGAGTTTAAGGAACCTTTCGATAGCATGTGCAATGCGGCACATCAACGATTGGTTTCGGGGATCAGCGGAGTTCTCCAATACTGTGGCAGAGACGTCAATTTTCCCCGGAACACACTTTAGTTATCTTCTGCACACGGGCTACCATCTACCACCCCAAGCATATCAACGACATCCCTTATTACGCTCGCTCAGAGCTACCTGGAGGTGGGTGTGTCAGAGACATAATTTTAACGCCAAAGTTACACCACTGCTTTCCATTTGCAACAATCCAGAGTTTCCTCCAGGGCTGGGTGCTAGTGTTTTTAGTCAGTGGAGGAACAGAGGAGTCGTTTATTTGTCACAGGTAGTTAATGAAGAGGGGCAGCTTAAAACACTTGCTGCACTAACAGCGGAGTTTGGCATTTCTGGCACACACTACTTTGCTTATACACAATTAAAACATTATGTGTCTTCCCTCTTGTGGTCAGACCTTACAGAAGACGTAGTAGATATACTCACAGAGAATTATTCTCTTTGGGCATGGGTATCTGTCCCCCTGCGGTTCCATCACCAACAGCTACCCAAGAAATAGACTATATGCGGTTGGCTAGAAGTTGGTCGGAGGAATTGGGTTGCACACTTACACCTGATATATGTAATCATGGATTATAGGGTAAGGGGAGTTATGAGTGTTTATATGGGTGGGTTGTAATAGGTAAATAAATATGTGTGTATGGAATGGGATTGTGCATAGGTAAGGGGGGAGCTCGCGTGATTGGGCTTCTTAGGAGCCATGAGGGGTTATATAGGGGGCGGGCGGGGAGATGGGGGGGAGAGGGAAGGGCTGAGGAGATGTCTGGGAGTAGTGGGGAGGAGCAGTTTTCGGAATGGATGGCGGGGGGGGGCTGGGGGGGGAGGTCTCCTCTCTTGTCAAGTGAAGTTAGCAATATTGGAAAAATACATGAATATTGGGTTTATGGGATCACTTAAAATCTTTACATGGAATGTAGGGGGTGTCACCTCGCTCATAAGACGTACTAAGGTACTACAAGCGTTACAAAGGCAAAAGGCCGATGTAGCCTTTATAGGGAAAATATATCAGATACACCTGTCAGTCCCGCAGTGTGAGAAGTTATATAGATTCTTCATAAGGACTTATTTGGCACCAAAGAGAGTAGCTCGTATAATTGATTCATGTGATGGGACTTGTACAAGGTGTGGGAGTGGATCAGCCACGTTGGGACATATGTTTTGGCTTTGCCGGCTGGTACAGCAATTTTGGGGGGATGTCCTTCATTCCTTACACACACAATGGGGGTGCTCTTTGGTGTGCGACCCTCTGATTTTATTTTATACCTATAAATTTACAGAGATGCCACCACAAGGGTTTAAGAGATATGTGCAGTGGGCGATACTATTTGGGATCTCCACAATTCTGAAATCCTGGCTGTCAGAGGTGAGGCCACCTTTGCCATGTTGGCGTGCTCTGATGATACAGCAAATGAAGCTCGATAGATGTAGGGTGCAAGTATTGGACAGCACCGAGGGAGAGGAGTTCCGCAAACTGTGGGAACCTTTGTGGTTGACTATGCCCTCAAGAGCGAGAAGTTATATTTTGAACACTTGAATGACTCACATGGGGAGGGGGGGACTAGGAGGAGAGGGGGGGAGTTACTCTGTTTAGGGTTTGGGGTTGTAATACTATTTGTTAAATGTAAAATTCAACATGGCTGATCTGGTTTGCAAGTTTTATTTCACGCCTGTGATGTATTATGAAGCATTTGTTGACAATAAAAATGATTAAACATAAAAGTGGCACTACACAGCTATGAGAGGCCTTTGTTTGGCATACTGTTAGGCGTTGATAGCAATGTATTGATAGCAGGGGATTCCGGATATGGATCCAAAACATGGCTACTGACCCCACTCACAGCGCCCCGCTGGGAGGCAAAGAAGCGCTACAACGAGTCACACATCTCGACTAGGTGTACTATTGAGCAGATCTTTGGTGTATTAAAGAGCTGGTTTCGCTGCTTGCACCTTTCTGGGGGATCCCTGCAATATTCTCCTGATAAGGTGGCGGACATAGTGACTGGGTGCTGCATAACATCGCACTGAAGCATTACCTAGAGATCGACATAGTAGTGCCTCCAGAAGTGGACATAACCCCCTTGGACAGAGGATCCGATGTAACCAGGGGAAATGCCGTGCGACAGCAGCTGATCCGGAAGTACTTTGGCAGATTTCCACAGCCTGTGTAGTCAGCTACCACTTGTGCATTACTGTATTGTATATATTGAGTTACCAAGGTAGAAGCCAAGAAGACATATATGCATAGCGTTCTTTAAACCACAGCTTATATTTAATTCATTAGACCGACCATCTGTATGAATACTTGAAATGTTCGTTTATTAATATCATACAAATAGAAGAGGTCACTTGATGGACGGCTAGAAGGTGGCAGTCGTTGAGCAGAGCTCCATCCTTGCCTGACATATTAAAGCAGCAAAACGCGACCGGAAAGTGTGTGAACTCCGCCCGAGTGCAGGAGAGACACAGTACCAGCTTTTGTGCGACGGGAAAGCGAGCACGAGCGGAGGATGGTGGCGAAATCGAGGAAGAAAGAGGGGGCGCGAAGTTGGGTGCCTGAATCAAAGATGGTGGACGCCGGGTGCAGGAGTCCTCCAATGGTGAGATCCGCGTGGGCCGCGGAAGTGGTGGCAGAGGTGTCCTCAATACTGGAGGCTTCCATGGACCTGAAATTGCAACGGATTGCAGAGCAATTACAGGGGATAGATGACAAATTGGGAGGCATCCAGACGGAGTTTGCCCAGTACAAACAGCGGCTGTCAGACGTTGAGGATCGGGTGCAAAGGCAGGAGAACTGGGATAAGGCTCTGAAGCAGAAGGTGGAGTGCTTGGAGGCTAAGCTGGAGGACCTTAAGAATAGGGTGCGGAGGAGTAACATCAGGATGATAGGTCTTCCGGAAACCATCAAAGAAGCTGATCTGAGGTCTTTTCTGGAATCTTGGTTACCCACAAAGCTCCAACTAACACTCGCAGCAGGCCCGCTGAGGGTGGAACACGCCCACAGGTTGGGACCTGTGAGAAAAGATGACCCAAGGCCCAGAGTGGTGATCTTTAAAGTACTGAACTTTGCCCACAAGCAGGGGATATTTCAAGCGCTCAGGAAATCGGAGCAGCTGAAATAGGAAAATTTGGTGGTGCGCTGCTTCCAGGACTTTTCCACGGCGGTGTCCCAGCAGCGGAGAGCCTATCGGGATATATGTCAACTTTTGTTTAAGAAAAAGATTCAATTTGCTTTGATTTATCCCGCACGACTGAAGATCTGGTACAAGGGGTCCCAGCAGTTCTTCAATACGGTAGAGGAAGCGGAGAAGTTTGCGCAGCAAGCCGTGGTGGCTGAGGGACCAGCATGAAAGGCCCTGTCCGGATGGTAAAGATACTTGGTGCAGAAGATTGGCTGGACTGGACGGTTGTGGTAACCGGCGAGAGGCTGGGGTGCGGCGTTCCCGTGAGCGCACCACTCAGGTCTCTCTAGCACTGTGTTAAATAATATGATGTTATTTGAACTGTTGTTTGGTTTTAGGAAGGGGAACTGGGGGATTGATGATTTCTGATGTTCCTTTTGTGGGTTCCTGCATCGGTAAATAATAGGGAGATGTGTGGTTGGGGAGGAATCATGGATTATAGGGTAAGGGGAGTTATGAGTGTTGTCAAGTCGCAGGAGGAATGTGAACGATTACAGGAGGACCTTGCGAGACTGGGAGAATGGGCGTGCAAGTGGCAGATGAAGTTCAATGTTGACAAGTGCAAAGTGATGCATGTGGGTAAGAGGAACCCGAATTATAGCTACGTCTTGCAAGGTTCCGCGTTAGGAGTTACGGATCAAGAAAGGGATCTGGGTGTCGTCGTCGATGATACGCTGAAACCTTCTGCTCAGTGTGCTGCTGCGGCTAGGAAAGCGAATAGAATGTTGGGGTGTTATTAGGAAGGGTATGGAGTCCAGGTGTGCGGATGTTATAATGCCGTTGTATCGCTCCATGGTGCGACCGCACCTGGAGTATTGTGTTCAGTACTGGTCTCCGTATCTCAAAAAAGATATAGTAGAATTGGAAAAGGTACAGCGAAGGGCGACGAAAATGATAGTGGGGATGGGACGACTTTCCTATGAAGAGAGGCTGAGAAGGCTAGGGCTTTTCAGCTTGGAGAAGAGACGGCTGAGGGGAGATATGATAGAAGTGTATAAAATAATGAGTGGAATGGATCGGGTGGATGTGAAGCGACTGTTCACGCTATCCAAAAATACTAGGACTAGAGGGCATGAGTTGAAGCTACAGTGTGGTAAATTTAAAACGAATCGGAGAAAATTTTTCTTCACCCAACGTGTAATTAGACTCTGGAATTCGTTGCCGGAGAACGTGGTACGGGCGGTTAGCTTGACGGAGTTTAAAAAGGGGTTAGATAGATTCCTAAAGGAATTACCTCTCGCCTGGACTACTGCAACTTACTCCTCACCGGCCTCCCACTTAGCCATCTATCCCCCCTTCAGTCTGTTCAGAACTCTGCTGCACGTCTCATATTCCGCCAGAACCGATATACTCATATCACCCCTCTCCTCAGGTCACTTCACTGGCTTCCGATCAGATACCGCATTCAATTCAAGCTTCTCCTTCTTACCTACAAATGCACTCAGTCTGCTGCCCCTCACTACCTCTCTACCCTCATCTCCCCTTACGTTCCCGCCCGTAACCTCCGTTCACAGGATAAATCCCTCCTCTCAGTACCCTTCTCCACCACCGCCAACTCCAGGCTCCGCTCATTCTGCCTCGCCTCACCCTATGCTTGGAACAACCTTCCTGAACCCTTACGCCAAGCCCCCTCCCTGCCCGTCTTCAAGTCTTTGCTTAAAGCCCACCTCTTCAATGCTGCGTTCGGCACCTAACCCTTACCGTTCAGTGAATCCAGACTGCCCCAATTTGACTGCCCCTATCGGACCGACCGTTCACTTGTCTATTAGATTGTAAGCTCTTTGAGCAGGGACTGTCTCTCTTTGTTAAATTGTACAGCGCTGCGTAACCCTAGTAGCGCTCTAGAAATGTTAAGTAGTAGTAGTAAGTAGTAAGTCCATAGACCGCTATTAAATGGACTTGGAAAAATTCCGCATTTTTAGGTATAACTTGTCTGGAATGTTTTTACGTTTGGGGAGCGTGCCAGGTGCCCTTGACCTGGATTGGCCACTGTCGGTGACAGGATGCTGGGCTAGATGGACCTTTGGTCTTTCCCAGTATGGCACTACTTATGTACTTATGTATGGGTGGGTTGTAATAGGTAAATGAATATGTATGTATGGAATGGGATTGTGCATAGGTAAGGGGGGAGCTCGCGTGATTGGGCTTCTTAGGAGCCATGAGGGGTTATATAGGGGGCGGGTGGGGAGATGGGGGGGAGAGGGAAGGGCTGAGGAGATGTCTGGGAGTAGTGGGGAGGAGCAGTTTTCGGAATGGATGGCGGGGGGGGGGGGGGCTGGGGGGGTCTCCTCTCTTGTCAAGTGAAGTTAGCAATATTGGAAATATGGGATCACTTAAAATCTTTACATGGAATGTAGGGGGGGTCAGCTCGCCCATAAAGCGTACTAAGGTACTACAAGCATTACAAAGGCAAAAGGCTGATGTAGCCTTTATACAAGAAACACATCTGTCCTCGGGAGAGCACGCAAAATTCAAAAGAAGTTGGGTGGGATCTTTAGTGGAGGCCCCTGCGGTAGGGAGGAAGGCTGGGGTGCTGATTCTTTTTCGAAAAGGCATTCCACTTAAGTTTAAATCAGTCCAGATGGACCCGAATGGGAGATGGGTGCTGGCTGATGTGGAGTTGGCCAGTCGCCACCTAGTGTTATGTAATGTATAAGCCCCCAATGTCTTCACTGGCAGTTTCTTTCAAGCCTTGATTGGGAGACTGGCTCCGCACACTGGGGGGGGGGGGGGCTGGTCCTGGTAGGGGACTTCAAATTAGTGTTTGATCCTTTAATGGATTGTTCCAATCCGGGGGTCTGGAGTTCGGGGGGAAATGGTAGGGCACTATCGTCGTTATGTAAAGCTCTGGAGCTGGTAGATGCTTGAAGGCTGTTACGCCCATCTGAGAAGGACTTTACTCACCTATCCGCGGGCACATGGCTCTGTCCAGTATTGATTATTTGTTTGTATCCAGATCCCTATTTTCTCAGGTGCAAGAGGCGGAGATTGGACCATAACGATATCTGATCATGCCCCGGTTTGGCTGCTTTTGACTGATAGGGCGAGGGGTCTTGGTAGTAAGATGTGGCGTTATCCCTTGGAGTTGGTGCATGACTCGAGATTCCAAGCTTATCTGGCAGATAGATGGGACGACTATGTATATCATAATGGAAGGCATGTGGATCGGCCTGCCCTTTTTTGGGAAACCGCAAAGGCTGTTCTGCGAGGAGACATCATTTCTTATTCAGCAAACTCCCGAAGGATGAGAGATGGGGAGATCGTCCGCCTAGGGGCTTTGGTGCGGAGGCTGAGGAGAAGATACGGGAGTTCTCCCACTTCGGGATGTAGGGAGGCTTTGTTGGAAGCACAGAAAGGGTTGAACGAGTTGCTACATCAGAGAGCGGTTAAGACCCAAGCGTATTATAACTATCGTCTGTTTCAGCATGGTAATAAGGCTGGGTGATTGTTGGCCAGAATGGTACACAAAAAGGGGGGTGTTAATCATGTGGTGCAATTGAAGACAAAGGAGGGGCGGATAGTGCGGACAGATGGGGACATTGCAGCTACTTTCGGTCAGTTTTACAAGGCACTGTATGCTGCTGATTCGGAAGCAGAGTTGGATAGTGATATGTATTTAACTAATTTGGATTTACCTCAGCTCTCTGCTCGTCAGCGGCAACGGTTAAGTGAGCCCTTTACAGAGGGAGATTTGATGGTGGCCCTGCAACAGAGTGCTTCTCATAAGACTCCTGGACCGGACGGGTACAGAGTAGAATTTTACAAACAGTTTTTTGATAAGATCAGAAGTCCGTTAATATCTTTATTCAATTCGATGGTGCTTACGCGATCGATTCCAGATAATTTTAAAGAAGCTCAGATTGTAGTAATACCAAAAGTGGGGAAAGATGCGGCGGAACTGGAGTCTTATAGGCCTATTTCTCTCCTTAATGTTGACGCGAAGTTATATGCCAAAGTGTTGGCCAACAGGTTGGCCACAGTTCTCCCATCCTTGGTTGATGTGGCCCAAGTGGGGTTCGTGAAGGGGCGGACAGCAGTTCAAAATGTTCGTTCTATCTTGACTTCTTTGGAGGTGGTGGCCCAGAAACATCTTTCCTCACTCTTAGTTAGTTTCGACGCAGAGAAGGCGTTCGACCGTGTGAACTGGTCACATATGTTTGCTGTGTTAAAACACTATGGTTTTGAGCAGCCTTTCATAGAAGCTATACAGGTCTTGTACTTGGAACCGCGGGCATATGTGTGGGTAAATGGGGAGCGATCAGAGTCTTTTCGGATTTACAGAGGGACGAAACAAGGTTGTCCCCTTTCCCTGTTATTATTTGTGCTGTCTTTGGATCCCCTAATTCGCGAAATGAGTCACCATCCGGAGATCAAGGGAGTACCAATTGGGAGTTTGAGCTTTTTACTTTCGGCTTTCGCAGATGACTTGCTGGTACACCTTACTGAGCCACGTACCTCTTTGCCCGCTTTATTAGAACTCTTCCAGGAATTTGGAGCCTTTGCGGGGTTTCGCCTTAATTATTCTAAATCCTTTGCGCTGCCTTCAATAGATAGTATGCGACAGGAGTGGGACCCTGAGTTCCCTCTTCGTTGGGCACAGGGATCTTTTAAATATCTGGGTCTACATTTATCTATGCGGGTCTCTGAGTTGTATCAGTTGAATGTCTCGATTGTTAAAAGCCACGACAGAGAGGCTGTGGGCTTCGATGTCTTTGCCACTGTCGCTTAGTGGGCGGATCCAGCTGTTTAGAATGGTGGAGTTCCCAGATGGGTATATTTGATGCACATGTTGCCCATTTACCTTACTAGGGGAGATCTGAACTTGTTTCGAATAGTGCTTAGATGTTTCTGTTGGGGAGGGAGAAAAGAAAGCAAAGCTTTCGCTGAGTGTGTTGCAGGGGTCATGGGGCGAGGGTAGCATTGGGTTACCAGATCTGAGGCGTGTCTTTTGCGACACCTCGGAGACTGGTTTTTGGCACAAGATGATTATGCATGTAGATGACTGGAGGGCCAGTACTACGCACCATGCCACTTTCATTTTTTGATACAAGCCCCTAGTAAGATGCTTCCAGACACACTGCGCAACAGCATATTATTGGTCCCTCTGAGGAACGTATGGAGAGACCTGATGCAACTGTTGGGGTTGAATAGATGGGTGTCGGATGTCCTCCCCACTCAGGGGAATTTGTTGTTTCGGCCGGGTTTGGAAAATGAGATATTTCGGAAATGGGCTTGGCAGGGTATAACTAGATTAGAACATGTGTTGAATTTGCAGGGGTCAATTTTGAATTTCGGAGCCCTTGGTATGGGTTTTGATATGGGTGGTATCTTTGCCTATAATCAGCTGAAGCATTATGTTGCGTCGTTAGACAAAACGGCACTGGGGTCTAGGCATTGCCATCTTTTGAGACAATTTTTCCATTCGGTGCCAGGGGAGCGTCTTTCCATTTCAGGCCTGCATAAGGCGTTGGGAAAATGCCTAGTCCATAAAAATCGGGAACTTCTTCAGCAGGGATGGGCAGGAGATTTGTTGAGGCCGCATCTTTCCTTGGACTTCAATGTCTTGACAGCTAGAATACCTTGATTGACGGGAAATGCGGGGCTCAGAGAGTGTCAATACCGGATTTTGCATAGGGCCTATCTTACGAAAATTCAGATCTTTAAGATGGGTGGGACATCTACGCCTCTGTGTGAGAAATGTGGGAGGCTCCCGGCATCTTTTTCTCATTGTTTGTGGGAGTGCCACAAGGTGCAACATTTTTGAAATTCCATTGTTAAATACCTGGAATCATTTTTGGGTTCAAGAGTCATGTGCTCCCCGAAGGGGATTTTGTTAGCTAAATACGAACTTTTGGTCTTACAAGGCAGAGTGGCCCGTCAGTTGATTCGGAAAGCTTGCCTGATAGGTAAGAGGCTGATAATGAGTCAGTGGGTTGGAGACTCCCCCCCCCCTGACTTTTGGCACTGGCGGAACAACCTACATGAGTTCATGTTATTTGAAAGAAGGGGGGTGGGTGGCTCCCCTAGGCGGCGGAGGCAGTTTCTGGAAGTTTGGGGGCCATATATACAAAGTTTGTCTGTCAGAGGGAGGAGCCTAGTGGTTAATTCCCTTTAAACACGGTATATAGAGTGGTTCATCCATGTGGTGAATATATTGAAGGCTCAGGCATTTCCTCAAAGGGGGGGGGGGGTTATGATATCCTGATTTTTTTTTCAGTGGAACGTTTTGTTCTCACAGTGGTGATGGAGTTTGCAATGGTGGAGAGAGGAGAGGATGGGGAGGGGGGAGAAATGAAAAAAGTTTTTGATGACAAGCTAGTTTCTTTGTTGTTAGATGTTTTTGTGTTCGTGTCAGATGTAACTGGAGTCTAATGCATGTTCTTTTTGTCATCAATAAAAATTGTTGAAACCTAATATACAAATAAAAACTTGTGACAAAACCCTTGTGTGTGGTGTCCTATAATTTTTCAGCTTCAGGTATGCTGCACTCTTTCCCATCCCCCATCTTTTTGCTGTCAGCCACATGCAGGAATTTATAGCTGGTCACAGGCTCTGATGGTGCTTCCCATTGCTACGGCAACTCAGCTACCTGGTATAACTTGTTACAAATGTAATTTACTGAGAAGAGGTATGGCAAGGACACCAATTACAAGCCTCCAGCACACATGAAAGACCCAATTACAAGTCTCCAGCACATATGCAGCACCTATGATTGGTCCAGGGTAGAGGAGAGGTGGATGCTCACCATGCTGCAGACAAAGAAACTCTGAAAAACAAGGCATGCTTGGAAAGAGAGTTTCAGATCCGTCCAATGGCCTATTGTTTCCCGAAGGGGG